>NC_056731.1:1948417622-1948743872 GCF_019279795.1 Protopterus annectens
TTTTTACAAATTGGATGGATGTGATGTCATTTCCTGTATTGTGAAGTATTTAAGGAACTGGTGCTTACAATGTAATGTTTCTGAGGAAGTTCAAGTATTAAATTGTGGATGAAAGCGCTAAATTCTTGGCTTTCTGGCTTGTTTGGTCATTTCACCAGCAGATTTGTGTTTTATTCTTTGTTCAAGTGTTAGGTCTTAGGTTGGTTTCAATGCTGACTTCTTTAGGTTGATTTTTAAACACAGGTCTTGGAGTAAAGACAGGATGAAGATGAAGCGAGTCAAGAGTATCTGCTGAGAAGATACCTGTAGTAATAACTCATCCAAATAAAATACTAGGATTCACAGTGTCCTACAGAAAACAAGACTGTGGCCAGGCACTTTGTGAAGATTCTAGAGGCTGCAGAGTCTCCAAAAGGTAAAGGAGACAACTGAAAGTGTGACTAGCCAGTAGAAAACTTCAAGTTTCCTGTAAGCAGTGTGAATAGGAATGTGAGAGAAGTGTTGAGATTGGAGAAATGCAGCATCAGTCTCCAGTTTCCTCCTTTTCTTGGAGCAAGCAACAGTGTGGACTAGAACCCTTTTCCCACAATATTGTGGAAGCACTGGTTCTACTGTATTTGACTTTGGGGAGGATGGATAATGCCAATGAATGGAGGAACTTCTTTCAAAGTCATTCTGCACCCGTTTTGAATAAATGAATAAATCCACTTGTCTGATGTGACGAGTAACCAGCTTACAGGTGAGGTGAGTCTTCTGGACATGGGTAGGGATGGACTGAAGGGGCACACAAGTCAGATAGACTAGTGAGGGCTCCCAGATCTAGAATACTTATCTGGCTTGTCCTTGAATCTTTCCCTAGGCATTTTCTTCACGTTATGAGAAGAACTTGGTTCCCTGTGAGAGAAGGATGTGAGTTTTGCAGGGTAATTGCTGTGGTATCTTGGCAGAGAAGTAAGAAAGCCCTGTCTGCAGTCTTTGTAAATTTATCTCATTCCTTTAATTGTTTGAAAAGACTGGCAGCATCTGGACCAAAGAAAACATCCTTGTTTAAATGTGTCTAATAGTTTTGCCTTAATACCATCTCGGACAGGCTGATAATGTAGCCATACATACCTCCTTGTTCACAGAACCTGTAGCAGCTGCCCTACAGGAAGCTTCAACTTCATCATAGCTGTATTTACTGCAGTGCCTAGTCACTTGGGAAGCCTGAGGCACCATAGATAAAAAGCCTGTCACTTACTATCTAGTTCCTCCATTGGGGACATTTTATTTAAACTGCCCAGAACAGACAAGTATTTAGTCATTCAAGACTGATAACGTGGAGCTCCAAATGCCACAGTGAGGAAGTATAACTCCCCCCCCCCCCCAAACATGTAAACTGCCCTGCTGCCTTTATCAGGAGTAAGAGCACTGACAGCAGGTAATGACTTAGAAGGCTTGTCTGTAGACATGGAAAACAAAGAAGGGTCCGCCACAGGGTTTCTGTACAGACATTTAAAGTCCTTGTATCTTGTAAAACCTGTCAGATCTTTTCGATGCTGGAGGCTAAGAGTCTGGTGCAGTGGAAGTGGATGCAAAGCATCAAGGAAAGCCTCAAGAACAGGAGGTATAGTAGGTGTGGGAGCAAGAGCGCCTACATCCGAGAGGTTATAGTATCTCTGTAGAACTTCAGAAATCTGCTTTGATTCCCATTGAAAATGCTTCATCATATTAACAGTTTCCTGAAATGAAGCTTCTTCAATACAGCCATGAGGAAAAAGGGAATCGTCATCAGAAGCCACTGGGCCTGACAAATGGATCTGGGATGAAAAGACCAAGGAGTGCTCATCTAAGTCTAATTTGTTCTCTTCATCCTCAGAAGTACTTCTTGTGGGGAGTGGTAGGAGAAACTGCAGTAGTAGCGGTAGGCACGGCAAAGAAGGGTGACTTAAGTGTCATTATAGACTTAAACAGGCCCTGTGAAAAATCCATCCAATCCTTTTCCTTGAATGTCTGAGGGCAAGAAACATTTTTAGTTTTTATTTCCTAGGTGTGATGTCAACTTTGACTAAATACTGAGACTCCAAACCATGATGAACCTCTATGAGCGACCCACGAACTTCCTCCAACAAGCATCTGCAGTATGCTTTTGGGTCAGTCGGAAATTAAGCAGGGTTCCCCCTTCTCACAATCAGTAACTTCAGTCATTCTGGATGTGTGAACCTTAGACACTGGTGGGGTTGTGGGAGTCTGAGCAGATGCTGGGTGTACCACTGGTTCTGAAACCTTTGCGGGTATGTCAGAGTCCAACTTGGCAGTCATGATTTCAAGTCTAGGCTCTCAAACATTTTTTATTTTAAACAGGCAGGATGTAAAGGGAAGAAGGGTCTACTACCCTTGCTTGAGTTTGGCGCAGAGTTTCCAAGTAGGAATTGAGAGACAAAAGTTGTGTTCTTAAGGTCTTTGGGTTAAAGGACTGACAGATCATATAATTCTTACAGTTGCGCTCTGCAACCAAGCAAAAATGCAATGGGAGTGAGATCCTTGTAGGGAATCTGCCAACCACAACTGCACCTTCCCCTCTTAGCTGGCATCAACATAGCAACAGCCAGCAATGCAATTAAGAAAAACATAAAGGAAGGTTCCCCCACAGGGGAACTTATCTGAACCAAGGCCAACAGTACTAGTGACCACACAATGAACAGACAGATGGGTGCCAGACCTGTTTTTGGAGTAGCTGGGATATGAGTATTTACACTTACACGTTTGCTTATATATACTTACACCTGCTGGTTCAGGTCATACGTCAGATGTATGGCTCTATGAAAAGTTTTCACTTAGGTACCCCAGCCAGATTTGCAGGTTATTTGGTGAAATTACCAAACAGTTTTGAACAATGCAACAGTGATCCAAGGAAGGACATATAGAAGTGCAGGCGAAGAAGCTTACTAAGAAGCATACCTCTCAAATGTCCAGAATGTTCCCAATTTTGCCTCAAATTTTTGCGCTGTTCTGTGTAAAATGTTCGACTTTCTGATAAATCATTAAGGACTGCAGTGAGTCAACAATGTTAGATGTTAAGAGATTTATACTTTATATTTTCCAGAAAATTAACTTTGATGCAAAACCTTTTGTTTTATTAATGTTTTAAGTGAATGAATATTTGAAAATCATCCCCAGTGCTGGGCATTTGCCCCCCCCCCCCAATTATTTTTGCTTTATCTAAAATTCTTAAACATCTTTAATGAATTATCACTTGTGACATAGGAAAACTTTTACATTTATATAAAAATATATCACATATTGTTCTATGCAATTTAATCAAACATTACATACATTTTTCACTTCCCGCCATCTCAAACCTCATTCCTCCACCAAAACATTTTTCTGCATATACTGTTCCCGCAATTTCCATTTTTTGCTATGTTTATTTATTTATTTATTTAACATTTGTTGACCAGGAATGTCCGACTAGGTTCCACAGAGCCTGTTTTCAGCGGAGGCCCGGGGAGAAATGCTCCAGATGCATGTTTTTGGAATGTGGGAGGAAACCGGAGTACCCAGAGGAAATCCACGCAAACACAGGGAGAACATGCAAACTCCACACAGAAGGCACCCCAGCTGAGAATCAAACCGGAGAACCTCTTGCTGTGAGGTGACAACGTTAACCGCTGCACCACTGTGCCGCCCATGTAATTTACTCCTACCCTTTTCAAAAGATACCACTTCCTGTTCTTTTACCTCTGTTACAATATTCGCTACTTCAGCTATGGTTGGTTTAAACTCTGACTTCCATTTTCTAGTAATTATTTTTTTGGCAGCCACCAGAAATAAATTTAACAAAGCCATACTATGTTTAGGCAATTCAGATCCTGAAACAGTTAAAAAAAAATTATTTCTTTGGTTACACTCATATGATTGCTCAGTATTCCTTACAGAGTACTCTGCAGGAAATACTTAAATTCTGCCAACTCGTACTCTAAGAAGAAATGCTCCGAAGTACCTCTCTCTTTCCCAATACACCTCCAATTACCATCTACCTGAAAAAAAAGTATCTGAAGACTGTTTGAGGTATAAAAGTACCTATGCAAACACTTTCAGACAAGATTCCTAAATAGTCTAGATTTTGTTGCATATTTAGCAGCCATATACACGTCCACCCACAGTTTCTTTGTGAATTGCTTATCTAATCTCTTACCAATCTTTTCTGTCCTTCTGTGATTCCTATAGGAATTCCTTTTGATCTAGATTTGACTAAAAAGTCAGCCAGAGCAAGTCTCATCTAGGATTCTCCTATCCCTTTCTCTATGCATGTACTCTGATTCAATCCCTGATTGGGACGGCAATCTGTAAGCCTGCAGTCCAAATGTCTTCTTGGCATCTTCCATTCTATTTCCTTGCCCTAATTATTTGTTCCCAATACATTGGTTTTTCTACCAGCATCCTCCGGTAAATTCCAACCTCCTCTTGCCCATTCTCTGTACCCCTAATTGCAGTCATCCCAACTGGCAGAGTCTCCTTTCCCATTCAGGTTAAGTTCTTAGTATACTTTCTGAATATAATATTCTGTATACCTGTTGCTCTCCTTAGGGATTTGTTCAAAATCCCACTCTTTCTGTACTTCTTGAATTACCCCTTTCCTCTATCATCTCATTCCACTTTGAAGTGTAGCTTTCTGCTCGTGTTATGTACAAGAGCCTTAACTGTGTAACTCTGAAATATCCCTTCAAATCAGGTAATCCTAAACCTTCTTGCTCTATTGGATATCAACTTATCCCAGTTTACTCCTTTCCTTTTCCACTCCCAGATAAAATCCTTCAACGCTTTATTAATTATCCACAACTTCTCCTCTGGTTGATAAAAATACACCTGACCTGTGTATAAAACTAAAGGGACTAAGCAGTTTTACTGCTTGTATTTTTGCTATCCATAAGCAAGAGCTCCCAGTTTCTCAGTTTTTGTACTCTCTTGTTTAGTCTCTTCACATGTATCCTTAGCTACAATAACAGAATCCTTTTTAACCCATACTCCTAAATACTTCATTTTATCATGTCCCCATAAATAAGGGTTTTGCTGAACCAATTCATGTTTGGGTACACAGTTTACAGATATAGTCTTTATCTTCATTAATTTTACATTCTGATAAAACCTGGAACTGGCTCAGAATGATCTACAACACTGAAATATCCTTTTCTGGTTTTATCAGGTACAAAATACTATCATCTGAAAACAAAGACAACTTTTATTGATTACTACACCAATTATATCCTTGAATTTCTGAACCCACTATTTTTTTGCAATGGTTCTAAATATTAAAGCAAAAACAGTCCAGAACTAATGGATAGGTTCCAGTTGCCAATTCTGTTGACAGCAAACACCTACTTCTTAATACCTTTTCTTGTTGGTTGCTAGTAAGCAAAATTTTGTCCTAAAAAGGATATTTTCTTTTTAGTTGCTGATTCTCAGCCTTTGGATAATGGACAAACTCTATTACAGTGTGGCCTGAGAAGGCCGCTTAAGTGATCTGTCATTAGCTCCATCCCCTCCTATTAAGGGCGTTTTTTGTTCTTTTCTTTTGGTTGCTAGTAAGCAATGTTTTGCCCTGATAAGGACGTTTTTGTTCTTTTCTTTTTGTGGTTGCGGATTCCCATTTCTTGGAATAAGGCAAAATGTTTGTACTATGATCCGTCCTAAAAAGGACATATTTGGGGTCAATTATTTGGTATTGCTCGTCACAGTTACGGCTTGGTCTGCTGGTTTACATACAGGCAAGGAGGGCTCATAAGATTAAACAGATTGCAAAGAAAATCGTAGGATGCTGAAGTTCTTTTATAATTTTTTTTTTATTATTCTAAGTCTGAAAGCAGATGAGCTGTTCATTGTTAAAAACCTTAGAAAAGGGGGGGGGGTCAGGAATTATTGGTTTTAAATATAATACGAACAAAGGAGAAACAGGACACCGGTCTCTTTCCTCTGTTCAGATAAAACTTATTAGGGAGAACCCCTTGCACTTGGATTTTTGCCTCCAATCCCTCATATATCCTAATTACTGTATCAGAAGATTCAAATGCGTCCACTGCACTACTAATAAAATCCCAGCTTAGTCTTGAAAGCTTTCTCAGCATCAAGACCCACCAACAGCAGCAATATTGTCTTGCAGAATGCTTCCCTCTGGATCATCAAAGTTCTATTAATATTGTCAAATATTTGCCTCCTCTCTACAAAACCACACTGTCAGTTTTGGCAACACCTTTGCCATTTTTTAGCCATTATAGACAACCAAAACATAATTATGGTTTATAACTGAAATGGGCCTATATGAAGCTGGATCTGATGGGTCTTGACTCTCTTTAGGTACTACAGGCACCACTGTGCTTTTTCTAGGATGTTGGTGTTTCCCCCTCATTTTAAAATACTGTTAAACAAAAACTTCCAGATCTTTATCACTTTCTTCCCTTCTACCTTCCAAACGTCCAGCAGAACACAATCTACTCCTGGAGACTTTGCTGTTATACATCTTCAGTATCATCTTATCTCCTACCTTAAAAGTGTTCATTTTGAGCCTCATCTATCTCTAACATTGACTTACTTAAGTCTTTCATAAATATTTCCATGTGTGCCTTTTCTTAACTTCCCCACTTCTCTGCTTTATACAAATGTTTATAAAATTTCCGAATACATCTAGTAACTCAACAGGATCTCTGGTTATTTTGTTATAGGGTCCCAGAGTTTGGCAACAACCATTTCTACTTTTTGGTGCCTATATTTATGTGCTCTGGAGTTATCAGAAACAGTTGCTTAACAGAAATCTTTCTGAAGTCATGCATATTTATCCAGGTACTCCCTTAATTACTCTTCAGCACTCTGTAACTGCACCTCCTCTTGTTCTGCGAGATTCTCCTTATTCTGTAATACTTTAACCTTTGTCAGTCCCTCTAAATAATTCTTACTTCTTAACCATATTTCTTTTTCTTTTATATCTACTCTATTTTTAAATTCCACTTTCATTTTATCCCACTCAATAGCTTAAACTTAGGAGTATTTTCTATCTTCCCTAATAACAACCAAATTACTTCCACTACCCATTCCTTAAATTCCTCTCTTTTTAAAATGTAGGTGGGGAAAAACCCATATCTCACCTTTACTTCATTACCCTGAATTTTTATCTTGGTAATTATTGGCACATGATCTGAAATAGTTACTGGATGTGCATCAGAAATCTCAAATGTACACGTTTCTGTGAAATACAACTGGACTAAGTCTAGCCCAGTTAGTATACCTTGGGGAATAATATGTAAATCCTCTCCAAGTTTCTACTACTGAATTCATGTCTTTTATACCACATATTTTCATAAAATTCTTCAGAAAACTCCTCTCTTTTGTTATATTTTCCTTAAGTGCCCCCACAATACATCTTCATTGTTGCAAATAAAATTCTAGTCCCCAAATAAGTAATATTCCCTGTTGAAAACTGATTGATTTCTCCAAAATTTTTTAAAGCTCCACAACAGCAGTTTTAGATAGAATATAAATGTGCGCCAATGTAATCTTCATCCCTTGCCAATAGAACTTTACTATTACAAAACTGTCAACTTTTTTTTCCCTCTTCTATCACTAGTGGGTCTTCTCTAGCAACTAAGTACTCTTTTCCCTTGTCCCTAATATTCTACTCAATATCCATCCTGAAACCCTTTCTTTATCAAATTCACAACCCATTTCTTTCCAAACGTGTCTCCTGCAGCACTATTTGCACTCTTCACTTCTTAATCCAATTACACATTCCTTCCTTTCTGTCTATACCCGAGAGACCACTCACATGCCAGTATGGAAAGTGCCACCATTACGAGAAGTCGTCATTATTCCTGATTACAACTGACTTTTTAAGTGTCTGTTTCCAGCTTTTGTGATGCATGCACCCCACTAATGCTTAGCAGGTTAATCCTTTACACAGATTTTTTTTTTCCAAACCAACACTGGAACCTGTCACATTTTACAAGACTTTTTGTTTTAATGAAAACCCTCAAAGAAAAAAAAATGCACAGAATACCCCCATAACTTGTT
This sequence comes from Protopterus annectens, assembly GCF_019279795.1. Lineage (NCBI taxonomy): Eukaryota > Metazoa > Chordata > Ceratodontiformes > Protopteridae > Protopterus > Protopterus annectens. The sequence continues at coordinate 1,948,425,663 of NC_056731.1, forward strand.
AACTTAACACAAATACACAATACTTCGTACATCTTCAGAGAAAGATTAGTGCAAAATCTTACCATAACCATAGATGTCCTTCTCTTCCATGTTGCAGTATTCTCACATGTTTGATCCTCTGCCTTAGGTGACCTGAACGTTCGGCTACTCTACCAAAGCTTAAGCCAAGTTGCTGTCAGCTGCAAGAGATGTCGCACACAGGACCATAAACTGTGAGCCATAAATGTGACGTCCGCGCACAAAGACTTCAGAAAGTACAGTTGTGTACAATTACCATAAATGTAGATGTTCTAGTCTATTCACTGTTGCAGTCACCACACTTGGGTTATCTGCCTGCAGGTGGCCCTCAGGAGACCCGAATAACAGAGTCTTGGGATTTCTGCGTGAGATGCTGTCACCTCTTCCATGACGCCAGGTCGTCAGAGGTATAAAACATGCAGCAGACACCATTACATGAGTTTTTCTTGCCCCTGATGTCAGGAGCCCCCAAAATAGGAAGCAATCACATGGTGTGGAACACTGCCAGTAGAAAGTAAATACCATTGCCATAAGATATGACCAAAAAAAGAGGACAGGTAGAAAGTACAGAAAAGACAGGGGGCTGGAGGAAGGGTAACCAGGACTGCAACAGTGAATACACTCCAACATCTACATTTATAGTAAGTGTACACAACTGTACTATTTTCTTCGTGTTTCACTGCTGCAGTCATCACACTTGGGTAGATTCCCAAAGCTGAGGAATGGTGGAGGCAGTCAAGAAGTATTAGGGCTGGCTAGCAGGGCTTGTAAGACTGCTGTGTCAAATCCAGCTCTGGATTTAGAAAAGATAGGCAAGTGGTAATGCCTGGTGAAGGTGAGTACAGAACTCCAGGTTGCAGCTTCCAGGATGTCCCTGGTAGGGACTCCCCTGAGAAATGCTGTCGAGGTTGAGGTAGCCCTAGTGGAATGAGGTCTGATCCCCTGTGGGGTAGGTTTTCCATGGTGTTTGCAGCAGAAATGGATGCAGTGTGCTATCCATTTAGAAATGGTTTGCTTTGAAATGGCCTTGCCTCTGCCCCTGTAGCAAAGCTGACTAGCAGCTGGTCAGATTTTCTGAAAGGTTTAGCCTTGTCCAGGTAGAACCTGAGCTGTCTGTGCACATCCAAGGAGTGCAGGATCCTTTCCCCTTTATTCTGAGGATTATGGAAAAAAGGTTGGTAAATGGATGGATTGGTTTAAAGCCACACTGGATATCACCTTGGGCATAAATGATGGGTTAGGTCCTGAGGGAAACCCTGTCTGCATGGAAGATAATGAAGGGTTCCACAGTCATAAGGGCCTGTAACTCAGAAACTCTTTTTGCTGAAGTGATGGCAAGAAGTAAGGCTGTTTTCAAAGACAGGAATTTTAACTCTGTTGTAGCAGCAGGCTCAAAGGGGGGGGGGGGGTGGCGTGTGCTTCTCTAGTACAAAGTTAAGGTCCCAGGCAGGAGTGGGAGCTCTCCTTGGGGGTATTACATTGTTAGCTCCTCTCAGGAACTGTTTGATCAGAGGGTGAGAGAAGAGGGGTGGCTCAGTATTGTAATGAGCTGAGATGACAAGAGGCATGAATCTTAATTGATGAGAAAGATAGGCCTTTGTGGAGCAGCTCTGCTAGATAATCTAGGATTTGAGGTAAGGTGGGCACGGCTGTGTCCTTTCCTTGAGAATGGCTCCAAGAACACCATCTTTTCCACTTTTCTGAACAGGATTTCCCAGTACTAGGCCTCCTGGCCTCAAGGATAACACCCAGCACCTATTTGCTGAGGGTTGCTGGTGATGTATTCAGGGAATAAGCCAGGCTGCCAGGTTCACGGTTTGCAGCTGAGGATGCAAAATCTATCCCTCCTGCTGGCACAGCAGAGAGGGGGTCTGATGTAGGTGCCAGGGTGGCACTGCTGTCAGACTGCATAGGAGTGGGTACCAGTGCTGGCGTGGTCAGTTTGGTGCAATAAGGATTGTCCTTGGCCTGTTCTGCTTGATCTTGAGTAGTACTTTTGAAAGGAGGGGCAGGGGGGAAAGGCAGAGATTGAGAGGTTTTCCCATGTAAAGGATAGGGCATCCACTTTCCATGCTTGGCTGTGGGGAATTCTGGTGCATAATTTGCTCAGTTGATGGTTTTGAGGGGGGGGCAAAGAGGTCCACTTCTGGTGTCCCCCACCTGTGCATTAGAAGTTTAAATGAGTTGGGTTCCAGTTTCCACTCATGTGGGTCCATCAGATTTCTGCTCAAGTCATCTGCCACTGAATTTTGTTTGCCTGGCAGGAATTGAGGTTGCAGGTGCACTTGATAGCTCAAGGCTGTGTTCCACAGAGCCATGGCTAACCTGCAGAGTGGGTAGGACTGAGTTCCCCCCTGCTTATGTACCACATAACTGTGGTGGTGTCAGTCTTTATCAAGAGTTGTCCTGGCAGGATAAGGTATTTGAAGGCTGTCAGTACACTCTGTACAGCTAACATTTCTTTTTGATTGATATGCAGGTGAATTTGTCCTGGCCTCCATTTGCCTTGAATGCATTTGCCTGCCATGTGAGCCCCCATGCATAGTCTGCTGCGTCTGTTGTCAGGGTTTGGGCAACGGGGGGGTTGAGTGAAAGGGAGTCCCTTGTTGTGGTTGCAAGCCTCTGCCCACCAAAGGAACTCTGCCCTTAGGCAAGGAATGATAGGAATCACTGTTTCCAGGTCCTGAGAATGTTGACACCAGACACTTTTTAAGTACCACTGACGTTTCTTTGTATGCAGTCTTGCATATGGAATTAGTAGAATGCATGAGGCCATGAAACCTAGGGCTTGCAGTATTTATTTTGCAGATAGCTGGGTTTGGGTGGCCAGTAGTTTGAAGTAATTTGTCAAATAAACCTATTTTTCTGGAGTGAGGAATGCCATCTGGGAAGTTGTGTTCAAGCTTGCTCCCAGGAATGCAATGTTTTGGCTGGGCACCAGATGTGATTTCTTTTTATTGATGGTATAACCCAGAGAAGTTAGGAGTCTCTTTACAAACATCAGGTGGTGAAGTAGCAATTCCCGACTGTCCGCCTGAATCAAGCAATCATCCAAGTATGGGTAAATTTGACTATTTCTCTGCCTGCAGTATGCAATGGCTGGTGCCAGGCACTTCGTGAATACCCTGGGCGCAGTAGATAAGCCAAAGTGAAGTGCATACAGCCTGCCCTGAAACGTAGATATTTCCTGCAAGATTCCCTTATGGGGATGTGCAGATAAGCTGCTTTTCAGTCTATGCTAGCACAGGAAGCAGCTGCTGGAGTGTAAGCATTTTAAATTTTGGTACCACCAGGAAGGAGTTGTCAGATCCAGAATAGGGAGCCAAGAGTTCTCTTTTCTGGGCACCAGGAACAGTCTGGAGTAGAAACTCTGTCCCCTTTTATCTGTTGGAACAGGTTGAATAGCCCCAATACTGAGAAGAGAAAGTACTTGCTTTTGGGCCTCTGCCCACTGGTTTGGAGGAAGGTCTTGGCAATCCACTTGGGGTTGGCAGTGAGTGGAAGTAGAATCTGTATCCCTGGCATACAATGTTTAAGGCCCATCGGCCCTGGGTAATATACTCCCAGTTTTTTGCATGCAGGACAAGTTTTCCTCCTAGGGGTGCAAGCACTTGGGCATGGCTGGGAAGGATAAAGGACAAGTCATTGTGAACTTTTTCCATAAGAGGGTGGCTTACCACTCCCTGTTTTTGAGGAGGGAGCCCTCCATTGTTTAGATCTGTGCATAGCCTGATACTGTAATCCTTGTGGTCTTTTGTCCCTGGGTTTGGACTGAGAAGGTCAGGGAGGGACTGGAAAGGACCAGTTTTTTGAAGGCCAATGCCTAGTGAATCTAGGTGGCTGTACCTGTAAGAAATATTTAACAGTTTGCATAGATTTAGCTTTTTCCTCCATCTTTTTAAGAACTTCTTCTGCTTTTGAGCCAAACCAACATTCTTGGTTTAATGGCGCATCTAGTAATTTTGCTTTGACATGGTCTGGCAAAATTTGTTCCTTCAGCCAAGCATGCCTTCTCAGAAAAGACCTGGTGGCAGCAGCCCTGCAAGAAGCTTCTAAGGCATCAAAACCACACTGCAAAGTATGTTTACCAACTCGGTTTGCCGAATGCATTAACTATTGTAAATCTTTATTTTCTGCATAATCAGGAATCAACAACATTTTTTGTTTAATTAGTTCCATAATATGCTGCTCGCACTTTAACATGTGAAACTGGCAATTTGAAGCCCTGATGGCAAGAGTTGCAGAGGTATATACCTTCTTATCCCATCTGTCTAAAGCCCTAGAACCCCTGTCTGAAGGTGTAGGGTTTTTGGCTGTAGTAGCCTTAATACCTTTAGGTCCCTGGGAAAAGGTCTCTGGATCTGCAGTGAGATTTTGAGAGAGAAATTTGTGAGAGTCAGGTACTCTGTAGTACCTGCCAGGCTTTCTAGGAGCTGTTGGTAAAGTATCAGGGGTAAGACTGGATTCCATGAGAACATCATCTACAATATCCAGGACGGGGTATTGCTAGAGGCATATGCTGAGGCAAGTCTAAAAATTCCCTGAGTCTCTTTTTGGACTGTGGGTAGTCCTGGCATTCCCAGCGGAAATGCTCTTTTAGGGTATGCAAGGTTTCACCGAAAGAAAAGTCCTCTGGGAGGGAGGCAGAGGGAATAAAATCCTCTACATCAGAGTCCTCATAGGTAGATAAGGGTATGTCCTGGTAATCACAGGGGTCAGGGTCATCGGACCCATGATCTGTAGAATCAAAAGGAAAATCAATTCTTTGTCTTTTAGAGGGGGAAGGCTGGCTTCCCCTAATTAAAGTAATAAGGTCTTCAGCCATTCTAAGCATTTATTTCTGTGGCATGGGAGCTTGAGAATGCGCTTTGGTCGTCGGTTTCCTAGGCGTAGTGCGAACGCTGGGCCTGAGAAATTCAGTAGTTTTAGTTATTAATAAAATAGTTTGTTTAATATGGACATTGGAAGGTCTGAATACACCCTCAGAAGCTGGTGCCTGCACAGCGGCTCCAGACCCATCAGAGGCAGAGACATCCGCAGGTTCCATAGTTGAAAAAGCCTCTTGCGCCATACAGGACTCCGAATGGGTCTCAGTAGAGGCCTGTGAATCTGTAGAAGTGGGTAACAGGGGCCGCAAAAGCGCCTCACTGAGTACAGGCAGACGGGCGACTAGCTTAAAGGAAGCATCATCAGCAGTTTTGGACCTATGCGGTCTGTCTCTGTCTTTATCCTTGCGTTTTTTCAGATGATTGGCAGTCAGATGGCTTATCAAAGCTATTTAGGAATACGGTGAATGAGAGCAAAAGAATTTAGAGACAAAAATAGCCTGACGACGAATAGTTTGGGCATTGAACAAGGCACAAAACCAACAGCGAGGGACGTCGTGGTCTGGGCCTAAACAGGTGACACAGTAAGAATGAAAATCTCTGCGAGATATTTGCCTTCCACAGGCAAGACAATTGTTAACTTTTTCTGATATCGGTTAGAGCAAGAAAAAAGGATCCCCAAAGGGGTACTTAGCTTTAGAAGACTTCAGGTTTGAAACTCAAAAAACAAAAATTTCAGGAAGCGGGTGATCGGCACTTGAGAACTGCTTCGGACTCCTGCCTGGCAAGAAAAGCTGATGTAATGGCGATGGCTGCATGTTTTATACCCCTGACGACCTGATATCATGGAAGAGGTGACAGCATCCAATGCAGAAATCCCAAGACTCTGGTATTCAGGCCGACTGAGGGCTACCTGCAGGCAGATAAACCTAAGTGTGATGACTGCAACATTGAAACACGAAGAACATCTGACTGTCCAGTCAGACAACAGTCTATGGGTACAGAAAGGATGCCATCCAGATAGGGAAAAGGTCCTTTAGGGGGATAGGTGGGAGGGAAGGAATACTGCAACATGGAAGAGAAGGACATCTATGGCTATGGCAAGATTTTACACAACTAATCTATGTCCTTCTATTCTTATGTTGCAGTATTCTCACATGTGGGACAGTACCACACCTCAAGCACAGCAAAGGGTGGAGGAAGAGGAAGTAGTCTCCAGGAATCTGTGGAGGATGGCTTTTGCAAATCCTGCCCTGGTTCTGGAGATGTTATCCAATTTATAGTGCTTCGGGAAAGTGTATACAGAAGACCATGTGTGACCGTATCCAGGCCTTTGAAAAATGCCCCTGAAGAGGCCACTGCTCTAGTGGAGTGTGCTTTAACAGCGTAGGGTAATTCTCTGCCATGGAAGGAGTAACAGAAGTTTACAGTTTTGCATATCCAAAAGGATATCTGTTTGGATACAGCTTTCTCCAGGGCCCTGGGGTGAAATGATACAAAGAGTTGGGTGGACTTCCTAATGTCCTTGGTCTTGACAAGATAAAGCCTCAGTTGCCTGTGACTATCAAGAGAATGGAGCACTCTCTCATGGTCATTCTGTGGCGAGGAAAGAAGGTGGGCAAATGGATAGATTGGTTGAGAGAGAGAGTTGACCACTTTGGGGTGAAAAAGGGAGTTAGTACAAAGAGAAACCCTGCCCCTGTGAAAGACAGTGTAGTATGCAGTAGCCATGAGTGCTTCCAGCTCAGAGACTCTTCTAGATGAAGTGAGGGCTACTAAAAAAAATAGTCTTCAAGGTACACATCTTTAAAATGGCAGAAGCTGCAGGTTCAAAAGGGGCAGTGATGAGATTCTCCAGAACAAAGTTCAGGTCCCACAGAGGAGGGATACATTTCCTTGGTGGTCTGATGGAGAACCCCCTTAAGAAAAAGTTTCACCTCTAATCTCGATAAAAATGGGTGGATTAATGGGTAAGCAGGGTGAAATGGCTGACAAACGGACTTTCACTTAAGAGTATTAAATTTCTGATTTTAGGAGCTCACACACGTAGGCTAAAACTAGAGGAAGATCGGCTTGGAAGGGGTCTAGTTGCCTTTGAAGACAACAGCTGCAGAACATTTTCCATTTTGATAAGTAGGCTCTCCTAGTATTAGGTTTCCTGGCCTCCTGCAAGACAGATAACACATCCTCATAGTAAAGGTATCTGAACAGGACAAGACTTTTATCACCCACAGGGTTAAGCTGAAGGTTTTCAGATGAGGATGGATGAAGGACCCTTCTGTTGTGTGAGAAAGTCCACCTTGTGAGGCAACTTGTGGTGACTGCCACTGGCATGATATAGAAGGGAGAACCGATGCTGCCTTGGACAATAGGGGTCACCAGCAAAATTTTTGGTTTGTCCTGCTGAAATTTCAGCAAGACTTTCTGGATGAGAGGGAAGGGGGGAAGCAAAGAGGAACAACTGCTTCCAAGACATTGAACAGGCATCCACTTTCCACGTTAGTGGCGAGGGGAGTCTGGAGCAGAATAGCTCTAACGGTCTGTTCTGAGGGGAGGCAAACAGCTCTATCTGTGGGGTTCCCCATTGGTGGACAATGTCTAAGAAAACATCCGTGTGTCACATCCATTTGTGATGTTAAGAGAATGATCTGCTGAGGGCATCTGCCTAATGATGGTCTTGTGATGGGATGAAGACCACCTGCAGTGTTACATTGCACTGAGTGGCCAACTCCCATGCCTGTATTGCTAGCCTGCAAAGTAAGCAGGATCTGGTATGCCCCTGCTTGCTGATGTACCACATCACTGTGGTGTTGTCTATGAAAACTTGAAGGGGACCCAGTTGTACGAGTGGGAGGAAGGTCTTTAGAGCTAGAAGGAGAGCAGTCATTTCCCCTCACATTGATATGCATTTTCTGGAGGGAGGGCTCCCATTGAGCCTGTACCTTGAGACCATTCACAGTTTCCCCCAATCCCTTATCAGAGGCATTTGTGTGCATAAACTGGACTGGCTTGGTGGGTTGTAGAGGGAGGGCTGGGTTCTGGTCTATTTGCTGGATCCACCATCCCAAATCTTTCTTCACGCAGGCCAGGAAGGGCACCTGAAAATCTAGGAGGTGATTGTGTTGGGACCAGACATTTTTCAAGTACTACTGGAACTTCCTCGTGTGCAACCTGGCAAGGGGCAGCGTAGGAAGAATAGCTGCCATGAAGCCCAGAAGATGGAGAAATTCCCTGGCAGAGATGTGGGAGACTAGAAGAAGGTCTTTGAAGAAGCTGGTCAGAAAGGTGACCTCGTCTTGTGGGAAGAAGGCCTTCATCAAACCTGTCCTTATTCTGCAGCTCAAGAAGATCTGGTCTTGGAATGGAGTGCTGGAGGACTTCAGTAGGTTGAGAGTAAACCCCAGACTTCTTAGAAGAGACCTTGTAAGTTGCTGGTGTGCCTGAAGAGTACTTGGCTCATCTGCTAGGATGAAAATGTCGTCCAGGTAAGGGTAAATCTGTATGGCCTTTGTTCAGCAGTAGGCTACTGCTGCTGCAGCTAGACACTTTGTGGAGACTCTTGGTGCTATAGACAAACCAAAGGGCAAGGAAGTAAATTGATAGTGCAAGCATGATAAAGCAAAGCGCAGAAATCTCTTGAAGTCTGGATGGATGGGGGTATGCCTCCTAGTCCAAAGTGGCCATGAAGGCACCGGCTGTCAACAGTGGGAGAAGGGTTTGAAGGGACAGCATGTGGAAAGAAGGTACATGCAAGAAGGGGTTTAACAGGGACAGGTCCAGTATAGGCCTCCATGGACCCTCCTTTTTTGGGACCAGGAAGAGCCTTGAGTAAAACCCTTGACCCTCTTGCCCTGTTGGAACCCTCTTTATGGTGCCCAAATAGTAAATCCTGGATGATCTGGGGAATCAGGTGGATTTGATTTTTTTGAAGGGAGGGATATGCCTTTTGGTATGGGTTTTGCCTGCCAGGTCATAATACCCTTTTTTCCACTACTGATAAGACCCATTGGTCTGAGGTAATATGCTGCCATAGGGGAGACAATGAGAGAGGCAGGCAGAGAAGGTGGAGAGGATGTAGGCAGTCGCGTATTGTTCAGTCCATCTGGAAAGGACTGCCTGGGGGTAGATTGGGAGGAAGCAGTCCTAGGGGACGAGAGTTTCCTTGCCCCTTTCCCATGTTTTGAGGAAGAAGTGGAAGGAGCAGGTGCCCTCCTAACAAAGCTGGGTTTGGCAGGCAACATTTTTGTAGAATTTTGCAACTGGGGAAACTAATAAATGCTCCAGGTCCTGCAGTTCCTCGTTTTTTTCCTGCAAACTTTTGAATACTTCAGCAGACTGCTTGCCAAAGAGGAACGTTTTGTCCACGGGAGCATCCAGGATCTTCGAGGCGATCTATGCCTGACATATAAAGCTATGTCCAACCCAGAATTAATGGACATGCTCCACCTCAGTAAATCTAAATCCCTTAGAGTCACGCGCTCGAGGGACTTGAACCTCAGCACAGAAATAAATAGAACATGCTGGAGGGACAGATTCATAACCCATAGGCTTCCCTTCGCTCTGGAATAGAATTCCAATTCATGTTATGCAGAGCACCTCACTGACTTCAAGAAGAATCTTGATAAGTGGATGGGGGATCGTAGGTTTGTCCCGGGGATTACTTCCGTGTCACTATCAGACAGAGGCACAGTAAACTAAACTTTAAAAAGGGCACAGTATACTCAAATCAAGGGGTGGTGTAAGTCAAACACAATCGGGCTAGGCTTATAAATGCCCCAGGGCAGATAGCCTAGTATGAACCTATGAACCTAAGTCATTAGGGAGGGGCTGAAAGTCTGAGCCAGGAGTGCCTGCGTAATACAGACGCAGAAGTGGCTGATCTGGCAGAGGCTTCAGCAGCATCGTAGCTGCATTTAGCAGAATGCCTGGTAACCTGTCCTGCTAAGGAAAGCTTAGAAGCAACCTGGGACTTAGTAGGGGAGTCGGGCAGGGAAGAGAGCAATGTAGTTGCCTGGGAGACTAGATCTAGAGCATACTTTACCATGCGTGTCTGGTAATTAATTGCCCTAAAGGTCAGGGTGGATAAAGTGTAGATCTTTTTTCCCAGTCTGTCCATCACTTACTGTCTTTGTCTGACAGGAGGAGGGAAGAGGAAGAATCTGCCTGGATTGCTTGTCTGGTGCCACTGCAATGACAGCAGGGTCTGCCATGGGTGGTTTGATAAGGTAGTTTTGATCATCAGAGACTTTATAGAACTTATCTGGCCTTTTAGGGGCTGGTGGTTGGGACTCTGGGGTTCTGGAAGCAGAAGCAAAGGCATCCAGGTAAGCTGGAATCACAGGGGGAATAGCAGAGGGAGAGGGGGACTCCATCTGGAGGAGCTCAAAGTACTTTTTTGTACCGCAGTCATTTGTGTGGCATTGCACTTGAAATATTCTCTCACTCTGGAGATAGTCTCCCCAAAGGTGATATCTTCAGGTGGGGAGTCTCCTTCCAAACAGTTGTCATCTGGAGAACAGTCCTCTAGGGTAGAGGCCAGCTGAGAAGTGTAAGTGAGCGACTTAGAGGAGGAGGAAGAGTCTTCCTCCTGAGTCTGAGGAAGGGGGGTGGAGCTGGCAGAGGCAGGCCTAGAGCTGAGGGTAGGCAAAGCAGGAGTATGTGGGACTGTGGGCCTGAGGGCCATAAAGGCCTGAACAAGGGACTGGTAGAAAGTTTTTCAGTCTGGCTGGTTTTCCAGTGGGTAGACAAATGCCCAGTTTTTTTGTTTTCTCTTCAGAGACGACGACTTGGAAATTGTTTGAGAAGCTGAAGGCCTAGAGTCACTCGTCGGGCCTGTGGCTGAGGAGCCCTGTTCTGAAATCAAAGGTGGCCATCTGGTCAAGCCTGGTTCCCCCTAGATGTTGGCGGATGCTGACATTACAGAAACCTCTGTGGATGTGCCAACCGGAGAGGTTAGGGCAGCTTCCGACATGGTATCCGCCAAAATCGCCTATTCTTCTGGACGTCCCTCAGCTCCTAGACTGGTAGCAAGTGAAACGTCCAATGGAGACACAGCAGTAGCAGGCCTTGAAACTTTTGCCTTCTTTTTTGGCGGCCGGTTCAGTATCCATGCCTAGGGCCAAGCGTTTAAGACGTTGGTTCACTACAAATAATTTATGGGCTGCCAAACGACTGCGTAGGGTCTTAGGGATAAACGACTTACACATATTACAGGTCGTATGGTCATGGGACTGGCCTAAGCAAAAAAAGGCAGAGTTTGAGAGAATCTTTGTGCAGACTTTGCCGACCGCACTTAAATTTTCCCTTCCTAGATGACATCGGCTAATAAGAGAGCAACAGCAACCTAAGCCTATAACAAAAATAAAGATTCCCCAACAGGGTACTTATCTGTATCATCTTCCGAAGTGCGAAGTGGAACGAGCAAGCAGATGTTCGACTGCGGCAGAGAAGTTATGAGGTCTGTGCACGGACATCACATTTATGGTCCACGGTTTATGGCTGTGTGTGTGACATCCCACGCAGTTGACAGCAACCAGGCTTAAGCTTTGGTAGAGGAGCCTGATGTTCAGGTCGCCTGAGACAGAGTATCCCACATGTGAGAATACTGCAACATGAGAATAGAATACTGATGTTTAACCCTCCTAAGAGGGACAAATACCCCAGACAGACAGATATAAACACAGGCCTTAATTAACCTAGCACTGAGGTCATCCATGCTAAGATGCATGCTATTTGCTTGTATTTCTACTTAAGCTAACTGGTGTATGTTTTTTTTTTTTTCATTCCCCTCCCAGATGTGAAAAACAAAAAACAACTTGCATGCTTGCAGAAAACTAACTTTTAGCCTCGAGGAAACCAGTGCTCTGGCTTTTTATTGCCCTACTATAAACATAAGAGAAAAGAAATTTAATCCTCAGCTGCCAGACAAGCTGAAAACACAGTTGTGCAAGTTGAACTTACCATAACAGCAGATGCTCGAATGATAACTGCTGCAGTAGCTTAAATGCTGCAGTAGCCTTAGCTATATGGGTTATATCCTGCCAAGGATATAATGGCGATCCAGCTTGCAAAGCTTCAGGGCTCCTTCTATGAACCCAAAGTGTCAAGCAGTTCGAGTTGAGCTGACTAACTGACAAGATGAGGATGAAACTCTTAACAGTTTTCCTGCCAACAGAGAGAGGGAGGATAAGCCCTGAAAGGACAATGCTAGGAACAAAAAATAAATGTATATGCCCTGACATAAAAAAGTACCAAAAACAAGTGGGATGGAGGATGGGAGTACAGTCACTGCAGCAGTGATTATGCCAACATCTACTCTTATGGTAAATTCAACTTGCACAACTGTATTTTGTTCCTCATATTGACAACTGCTGCAGTAGCCTTAGCTATATGGGTGGATCACCACAGCTGAACATTTGGGAGATAGAAGTAGAAGGGTCCAAGAGCCCCTGGAGAATGGTCCTAGGAAATGTGATATAGACCTAGACAAGGAATCAAGCTTACAGTGCTTTGTAAAAGTATGTACAGATGACCAAGTAGTAGTTTCTAGAATACAACCCTTTCCAGAAAGCCATAGATGAAGCCAAAGCCCTGGTAGAGTGGGACCTGACCCTAAATGGAATAGGTTTGTTATGCTGAGGCTAACAAATGGTAATAGCCTTAGACGACCACTTGAAAATGGTCTTGTTTTGATATACATTGCCCCTTCTTAGCTTCATAAGAAGACAACAACTGATCCGAAGATATGGTTCCATCGAGATAGTACCAGAGTTCTCTGCAGACATCCAAGGTATGGAGTATCCTCTCCCCCTTTTTAGGGTCAGGAAAGAAAAGACAGAGATGGACAGTTCGACTTAAAATTAACTTTGGATACTATAAGGATTAGTTCAGAAAGAAACCTTAGCCCTGTGGAAAACGAGCTTGCAACTCAGTTATCCTTCTTGCAGAGGTCAGTGCAATCAATAACACTGTGTTCCCTGTCAAGAACCTCAAGTTAGCCAGATTAGCTGGTTCAAACAAAGCAAGTGTTAGCTTCTCTAATACAAAATTAAGATCCCCAGGAGGAGCCAATTGTTTTCTAGATGGTCCCATGCGCAAAATGCCTTTCTAGAAAATTCTGACAGAAGACTGCATTGAAAGAGGAGGATCCATGGGCAGATGTGCTGAAATGGCCTTTGAATGACCCTTGATAGAGCAAAAGAAAAGCAAGAGGATAGCAAGTCACACAAATACTATAACATCAGAGTGCAACCAGCCCTGAATGGGTTCTGGTTATGTCGTTGGCACCTAGAAAAACATTTCCATTTGCTACTAAAGGAATTTCTACTAGCAGGCTTTTCTGCCTCCATTAGTACCTGCTGCACATCCTCAGAAAAAAGTACCTAAAAGGAATTAAGACCATTTCATCCAGTCAACTGAAATGACTGTTGTCAGGGTTTATCAAATACCCCTGGGTCTTGTTGTAAGTTGATCCATTCTGTGAGGAAGCTTGTGGTAACTGTCCCTGGCCATTTCCAAAAGAAGGGAGAGCCACAGCTGCCTGGTCCAGAAGGGAGTCACCACAATGATTTTGGGGGGATTCTTTCTGAATCTTCAGAAGTACCCTTGACATTACTGGAAATGTTGGAAGGGCATACAGGAACATTCTTGTCCAAAGAAAAGAAAAGGCATTGGTCTTCTTGAATGGAGTGCTAGACCACAATTTTGCCAGTTGATTGTTTGGACAGGAGGCACAGAGGTCTACTTGAGGAATTCTCCACAGATGGATCAAATCTTGGAATATCTCCAATCTGTTTATCATTCATGAGGGTCTGCCCTGCTCCTGCTCAGCTTGTCTGCCATGCAATTTTGCTTTGATGGAATGCAGGATGTCTGCAGAGTAAGATTGCCTGTAAAGCTATATCCCAACATAAAGTGGCTAGTCTGCAAAGGGGGGGGGGTAATAACCTAGTTCCCCCTTGCTTGATGTATCACATAACTATGTTACTGTCTGTAACCACTTGAAGAGGACCCAGAGACCAAAGATAGTTCAGAGAGTTGAATGCCTTGATCAAGTAAAGCATCTCCTTGATAATTTATGTGATTGCACCTGTAACTGGTGTCCCACACCCCCTGTACTATTATCCTCCAGAAACTGCTCCCCAAGCAAAGTCTGAAGCATCTGCGGTGACTGACTGCTTCAGAGTAGGCAGAAAAGAGAAGATCCGGCTTTAAGGATATCTGCTGTCTCCACCAAAAGATTTCTCTTCTGACATACCCCAACACTGGAATCTGAAGAGATAAAAAAAAATGCTGATTCTAGGACCAGAGAGATTTCAGATATCACTGTATCTTTCTCACATGGAGTCTTGACAGCTGTATCATAAGAATCATAGATGCCAAAGACCTAAATTCCAGACGTATTTCCACTCAGTGATCAAAGTCTGAGTGGAAAACCTGAGAATTAATAACATCCCACGAACACAATCCAATGTGAGGGAGTCGAGGCTTTTGATTGTTCTCTCGGAATCACATTTTGTGCAAGGTATTTCTCACCAAAGAGAGATTCCTGACCCCTTGAAAAAGACTCTGCAAAGATAGGCAAGCCACCTAGATATGGAAAAATGTGGACACCCTGTAGCATACAATTAGCTATAACCAGAGCTAAACATGTTGTGAACACTTTTGGTGCGGTGGACAGTCCAAAGGATAAGGCAAAGAACTGATAATCTGATCTAGACACACAAAACCTTAAGAAACATCAGAAGTCTGGATGAATAGGGATGTAATGATAAAACATCTTTCAAGTCTAGTGCTACCAGGAAACTTGAGAGAGGAAGATGAGGTAACCGGTTGTGAAAAATTTGGGCAATATCACAAACAGGGTTAGAAAATAAATGTCCAGAACTGGTCTCCAATCATTATCTTTCTTTGGCACTAGGAACATCCTTAAATAAAACCCCTTCCCCACCTGGGAAGGAGGAACTGGTTTTATCACTCCTTGGGGCTGCATGTGATGAAGAACAGGAGGAAACAAACCAGTTTGATCTGCAGGATGAGGTACAACTCCCTGGAAAGGAAGAATTTCCTCCAACTGCTATCTGTAACATTGATGAATGATTTTCAGAACCCACTTGTCTGGAATGTTCTAAGAATGCAGCCATGCAAACTTCTTCAAAACAGTACCAGTGACCATAGCCACTGAAGTATTAAGAGAGTCATACACATAATGGAAGCAATGATCTGTGCAGTAGAAGAAACCAAGTTATTTAAAACATTTTTTTCCTCACAAGAAGAGACTGCAGATAAAAGATTTCCTCCTATTTTCACAATTTGTCAGAATAAACTAACATATGACCATAACTTCTAAAGTTCTGAAAATCAAATTTGCAGAACTACTCACTTTTCCCCCTTAACTATCAATAATTTTCCCATCCTTATCAAACAGAGTAGGATTGGAATTAAGTACTTAGCAACAATGGGATCAACTAAAGGTACAGCTGCCGGGTCTGGTCTGGGAATAGTGTATAACAATTTATAAGTATGAGGAACTTTACACATCCTATCCACCTTTTTAGGGAGCAGTTGGCTGACTCAGCATAACTAGGGGCAGTGACACACACATCCTCTAAAGCAGGCACAGCAGGAGGAATGGGTGTTGGTTCTGGAAAATCCTGCTGTAATAACACTCAGTATTTTCTGAGAGACTGAGAAAGTTCTGGTTTTCCCAATGAAAACACTGGCACATTCTAGCAAGTTTCAGAGAAGGAGAAGCCCTTATAAGAACAATAAGAAACTGTGCTCTCCTCAGAGTCTGAATAAGAAATCTGAGGAATAAGCCCTGCACTTGTCCCTGCATCTTCGTGTTCAGACTCAGAATCTTGAATCTCTTCAGGAAAATAAGTATCCCCATTCATTCACAAGAACACTTTACGAGAAAGATCAGCAGCTTGAATCAAACCCTGTGCCAAACCCAATAACCTACTCCTATCCAAAGAAATTTGAGGGAGAGCAGATATACGTTTTTTTCTATTTCTTTTTTACAGCAAAATCAGGCAAATCTGTGACTAATGGCATCAGCTGCTTCCCATGAGGTAGGCACAGCATTCTGGCACAACAGGGAAACCTTCCCTGTTCTCTCTCCCAGGACCAACTACAGTGGCCTCTCTTGCTCACTGGGAGACCCCAACAGCCGCAGAGGACGTGGATAATCTCCCTGTCCGCAGTTTCTGTAAGTGCTACCAGCAAGAGGGATCTGGGGTAAAAGATGAGTGGTCCGAGGAGCTAAAATGGCCACAAGAGAGTCACCCACCTGTGACTGAGGCAAATCGCTACCCTGCTGTGACATCAAACGCTGTTTGCTTATTTATTTTTTTTTTTTGTTGCTGGAAGAAGGGTCGACTGTGGGACTGGTACTCTGTTCCATGGACAAGTTGAAAATGTACCAGTCCGCAAAAGTTACGTTTCTGTTGGGTTGGGGGGGGCAGTAAAAAGCACTTTAAAACACTATGCCAGCCCAAGAAAAGAAAAATAAATAAATAAAACTTCTGTGGAGAAATTGTTTAAGTTACTTTACACTACTTTTAAAGTGACAGGAACAAAACGATTGCTCTATTTAAAAGTACACTGCAGTCACAAGACAATCGGTTAAAATAAAACACTCCTAGCATTAACATAACTTTCTTGAGTAAGAAAGAAATAAAACAGCAACAGAATTAAGAAAATGGAACATCTTACTCCCAAAGTGAATGTTTCTGCCCAGCAAAGGAAAGTGCAAGCTGACAGTCTATCTTCAAAAGCCTCAGAGAAGCATACTCTTTGGCGACGAAGCTATGAAGGACTGTCTCCAAACTTGTATTTTAGTTGTCTCAGCTCGATCTGCTTGACAGTTTGGGTGCATCGAAAGTGCCCTGAAGCTTTGGAAACTAGACGACTGTTATATCCTTGGCAGGATATAACCAATACAGCTAAGGCTTCTGCAGCAGTGATCAATATGTGTTTTTAATGACTGTCATGTGACTTGCTTTTAATGATCAAGTGCAAAGGTTTTTTGTTTATTTTTACCACTTCTTTTTGTTATAAGCATGCACTCATCTTGTAAAGTTGACTTTCTTATTGTAAAATACGTAGTTTTTACTTTAGTTACTTCAGTGGACCTATATTTACTAAGTGTAATAAACTAGTGTTGCTTTACTGTACAATGTCCAGCTATTCGATTACCTACTATCACCTGGCTCCACCTTCTGAAAATGCATCAGAGGGGAGAAACAGTTTGTAGAGTGCTGGCATGTTTTTTGTAGTCTGAATCATTTTATTTCTTTTTTTAAACTTTTTACAAAGTAACCAGAATGCAGAACATTTACTCAAACAATAAATCGGTTAGTAAACATCTATATTCAAGTGAAAGGTGAGAAAAATAAGATGGAACAGAAGAACATTAGTACAATGCATAGTGCTTGACACAGTGTAACAAAACATTTGCAAAACTAATAAATCATGTCTACCAATGGACTGACTGATCACTTTTGGGGAGAAAACTACAGATGTTTTAATCACCTCAATGGCAGACCTACTGTACAGTGAGTTAAGTATGTTATACCACAAGGAATCAGTGCTAGAAAGAAAATTCTTGGAAGAATTGGCACATCTGTGAAGATGAAGATGCACTTAAGTGATTATTCCATAGCAGACAGCTGTTTACTACAGTGTGACATCTGTGTCATTACACTGCATACCAAGTACAATAAACTTTACTATAAATTTATTTGTAGTGCATGGAGTGTCATGATTAAGTTCTGAAATCAGGAAAAAGAAACTTAAGTGCTACCATAGTGCAAGACTCAAACTTAATAGCACTTAGGGTGCTTAATAAAAGCTTCTTAATGACACTCAAGTGCTGTTAAGAGATAGGGAAGCACTTAAGTTTATATTTTTCTTGATTTTATAACCATCATAGCATACCATGCACTACAAATACAATCCTACTAAAGTTTATTGCGCTTGGCATACAGCGTAAGAACAAGGATGCCACACTACAGTTAACTATGCAATGATCACTTCTCTGCATCTTCACATGACGTCTGGTTACATTATGGGTTCTGGAAACCAGGGATCCTCAATCTAAACTGAAAGCCTCACAAATATTTGCAGTCTACGTTCAATTGAACAGGAAAATCTCCCAATTTGGTACTTACCACTTTGGAAGTCATGTGATGACCAACTGCTTTTTATAATAATAAAAAAATTAAAATGCAACATGAACTACTCTCCCTTTTATTTACTGACTTGACTGATTGTCTGAGTTCACTTTTTTAAAATCAGAAAGCTGCCTGAAGCAGAAAATCAAAGTTATGGCTTTAACGGATTATCACATTCTCCCTTTTCAGTTACAACCTTGGTCCAAAGCAACAGTCCAGAAAATTTTATAATATGACAATTACACAGATAAACACCTGTTTGTACAACTTTGAAAGCATACAGGTGGACATAACCAAAAATCACACAGAGTTAAAAAACAAGCATAACTGACTATGGCAAGATTAAACAGATGTCATATTGATGTGAAACTCACTTATTGTTGAATATGTGTAATTTAACATAAATGTGTTGGGACAGAAATTGCTTTCCTTTTTAAACATGTGATATATGATGTCTTGGGACAGGGAAGTAGTCAGGATATCTGAAAGCTATGGAAGCCAGACTGAAAGGTGGATACATTATGGCAAACTTCCATGGATAATGAACTATTCTGCACCACATATATCCTCCCCTTAAATGAGCAAGTGGTGAGTGCCAGGGCTGAGAGTACTTCCATGATCCACAAAATCAGTCATAATACAATGCTCTGGCCAGAGGCATGCAACCCCCCCCCCCAAAAAAATAAAATAAAATAAGCGAGAGTCACAGAAAGATTCTAAATTGTGCAAAGTTTGTAATACCAGAAGAGGAAATACTAAAAGTTGTTCACCGAGTAAGAAAGTACAGTTTTGTACCTACCATAAATGTAGATGTTCGAGGATCCACATTGCTGCAGTCCTAACCATTGGGTAGTCCGCTGTCCAGTCGGCCCGAATACCAAAGTATATGGCTGACGTCGGTCAAGGCGCATTAGACTGATGTCAGGACGTCAGGGTACTAATGCGCATGACCGACGTCATATCCTCAGTCTTTTCTTGCCCCAGATGTCAGAAGACCCTAAAAAAACAAGGCCCAAACCAAAAAACCAAAAAACCCTGCACCAAACATATATACAATATATACAAATGTACAAGAGTATAACCTAACCCACACCAACACCCCTAAACACAGAGGGGAAGGAGGGAGGGTAAATTGGACTGCAGCAATGTGGATCCTCGAACATCTACATTTATGGTAGGTACAAAACTGTACTATGTTCTTCATTCCACATTGCTGCAGTCCTAACCATTGGGTAGAATCCCAAAGCAGAGTTAAGGGAGGCTGGCAAATCATAAGGAAGCAGGAGCTGTCAACATGCCTTGCAAAATAGCTGTGGCAAAACCAGCCCTAGATTTAGAGTAGAGAGGAAGATGGTAATGCTTAGAGAAAGTATGCACTGAAACTCCAAGTAGCTGCCTCCAAAATATCCTTAGTTGCCACCCCCCTTAGAAATGCTGTTGAAGTGGCAGTAGCCCTAGTGGAATGAGGCCTAATCCCAGCTGGAATCTCCTTGCCATGATGGGAATAACAAAATGAAATGCAAAACCCAATCCACTTAGAAATAGTTTGCTTAGACACAGGCTTGCCCTGAGAACTCAAAGCAAAAGAAACAAACAACTGCTGAGACTGCCTGAAATCCTTAGTCCTGCTTAAATAATAACGCAACTGCCTATGTACATCTAAAGTGTGCAAAATCTTTTCCCCTTATTTTGGGGATCTGCATAGAAGGTAGGCAAATGAATAGTTTGGTTTAAAGCCACACTAGAAACCACCTTAGGCATAAAGGAAGGATTAGTACGTAATGATACCCTATCCTTATGGAAAATCAAAAGGGCTCTACTGCCATAAGGGCCTGCAACTCAGAAACCCTTCTTGCAGAAGTAATAGCCAACAAAAAGCAGTCTTCCATGACAAGTATTTCAATTCAGCAGTAGCCGCAGGCTCAAAAGGTTGTAGAGTAAGTTTTTCCAACACAAAATTGAGATCCCAAGCAGGAGTAGGAGCTCTACGTGGGGGTCTTATATTCTTTGCCCCTCTAAGAAACTGCTTGAACAAAGGATGCGAAAACAAAGGTGGGTCACAATCATAGTGAGCTGAAATTGCTGCAGCATGAATCTTAATGGAAGAGAAGGACAAACCTTTGTCCAATAACTCAGTAAGATATTGAAGAGCCACACTCAAATTAGGCTCAGAAATCTCCAAATTCTTTGCTGCACTCCAAAATAAAAATCTCTTCCATTTTTCTGCATACACCTTCCTTGTACTAGGTCTTCTGGCTTCCATAATCACATTTAAAACTTGTTGAGGAAGTTGAGACCTGCTGTGCTTCAGAACAGAATATGCCAGGCTGTTAGATGAAGAGAGTGAAGCTTGACATTGAGCAGGTGACCGTCCTTCTGAGATAACAGATGTGGAATCAAAGGCAAAGGCCATGGAGGCTTCCTTACCAGACTCCTTAGTAGTGGGTACCAGTGTTGCCGAGGCCAATCTGGAGCTATTAAAATCATCCTTGGCTTGTCTTGTCTGACCTTTAGGAGCACCTTTGGAAGAAGAGGCAGAGGTGGAAAGGCATACACATGAAGATTTTTCCAACTGAAAGAAAGACCATCCACTTTCCAAGCTGTGTGATGAAACCCCTTTGTGCAAAACTTTGGCAGCTGGTGGTTTAGTGGAGAAGCGAACAGATCTATGTCTGGAGTTCCCCATGACACTGTCAATTTCTGAAATACATGAAGATCCAGTTTCCACTCGTGGGGATCCATGATTTGTCTGCTTAATACATCTGCTAAGGAGTTCTGTGCTCCCGGCAGAAACCTTGCCTGTAGAGTTAGTTGCAAGCTGAGCGCAGTTTCCCATAAAATCATTGCTTGCCTGCATAGAGGATAAGAATGTGTTCCCCCTTGTTTGTTGATGTACCACATGACAGTTGTGTTGTCTGTTAGAATCAACACCTGCCCTGGAAGAAGTAACTCCTTGAAAGCCATTAATGCAAACTGGACTGCTAACATCTCCTTCATGTTGATATGTAGATGCTGAAGTCTGGCAGGCCACTTGTCTTGTATCCACTTTCCATTTAGATGAGCTCCCCAAGCAATGTCCGAGGCATCTGTCGTTAAAATCTGACTCGCCTCTGGCCGGGTCACAGAGAGTCCCTTGTTTAGGTGACATTCCTGAGCCCACCACAAAAATTCTTTGTGAATGCAAGGTATTATTTGAATGACAGTGTCCAAATCCTGGCAGTGCTGTGTCCATACATTTTTGAGATACCATTGCAGCTTCCTCATATGCAGTTTGGCATTGGGAAGCACCAGAATACAAGATGCCATGAACCCTAAGGCTTGAAGGACTGTCCTTGCAGTCAGCCCGGACTGAAGAGATAATTGATGGAAGTAACTGGAAAGATTCTTTTGTTTGTCCGGGGTTAAAAAGGCCATCTGGGCTGCTGTATTCAGTCTCACACCCAGAAAGCACATGTCTTGAGAGGGTACTAGACTGGACTTTATTTCGCTCACAGAATACCCTAGGCATCTTAGCACTGCTATGACATATTCCAAATGCTGTAGAAGGTCTTCCTTTTCTTGAGCCAGAATCAGGCAGTCGTCCAAATAAGGATAGATTTGAATTCCTTTTAGCCTGAAGTAAGCTATCACTGGAGCCAGAACCTTTGTGAATACTCTGGGCAGTAGATAAGCCAAAGGGCAATGCAGAGAACTGATAATGAGAATTTCCAGCTCGAAAACGCAGATACTTTCTGCAACTTAGTCTTATAGGCACATGAAGGTAAGCTTCCTTGAGATCTAAAGTTACCATCCAGTGATCTTTGCCCAGCAGAGGTAAAAGCTGTTGTAACGACAACATTTTGAACTTGGGAATGTCCAGATAAGTGTTGAGGATAGATAAATCCAAAATTGGTCTCCACGTGTTCCCCTTCTTTGGTACTAGGAACAGGCGAGAATAAAATCCTAGGCCCCTTTCTGGTATAGGGACTGGCTGAATGGCCCCTATTTGGAGTAACAGAGAAATTTGCTTGTGAGCCTCTTTCCTTTGTGGAGGAGGAACGTCTGGCATGCCTTTGAAAGGGGCAAGGTATGGAAATAAAACCTGTAACCGTGGTGAATGATATCCAAAACCCATCTGTCTTGAGTAATTAAATCCCAATTTTCTTTGAAAAGAGACAGTCTTCCTCCCAAAGGAGCTGCCAGACGAGAATGAACTGGCAGCTGAAAAGGCAGGTCATTGGGTCTGTTTACGAAAGGACTGACCCCTGCCCTCACCAGAAGTCTGAGCAGGAGAACTCCCTGTTCTAGGCCTAAAAGAACCTTGAGCTCTGCCCCTACCACGCCTAGACCTACCCCTAGACTGGGAATCATAAGCAGGATATGTCCATCCCTTAGTAGGCCAATTTCTGCTAAACTTTGGAGGCTGCACCTGCAAAAATCTTTAACAGTCTGCATAGATTTAGCCTTGTCCTCCATTTTCTTTAAAACTGCTTCCACAGGCGAACCAAACAACACATCAGACTGTAAAGGAGCATCCAAAATCCTTGTCTTAACATGCTCAGCTAAATTCTGATCCCTCAACCAAGCGTGCCTGCGAAGAACAGAACCAGTGGCAGCCACCCTCGAGGAGGCCTGCACAGCATCAAAACCACATTGCAAAGAATGCTTACCCACTTGTTCAGACACATGAACTAAATCCAGCAACTCTTTACACTCAATACCTTCCGCCAGAGCATCCACCTTAGATTTCAATTGTGAAAGGAGATAATTTTGATATTTTAGCATGTGAAACTGACAATTCAACGCCCTCATGGCTAAAGTGGAAGAAGTATACACTTTCTTTCCCCATCTATCCAAAGCCCTTGCCTCTTTATCAGAGGGAACAGGATTTTTAACAACCGAGGCCTTAACACCCTTAGGCCCCTGAGAAACAATTTCTGGGTCTGCCCTAGGACTCTTAAAAGATACTTATGAGCTTCAGGCACCCTATAGTACCTATCAGGTTTAACAGGGGCAGGAGGCAAAGAATCAGGGTTCAGGGAAGCCTCTGCAAAACATCTTCCACCACATTCAACACAGGAGGTATAGCTAAGGGCCTATGCTGGGGTAAAACAAAATTCCCTAAGCCTCTTCCTGGAATCAGAGAAATCTTGGCCTTCCCATTTAAAATGCTCCCTCATGGAATGCAGAGTCTCTGAAAATGAAAAATCCTCAGGAGGGGAAGCTGAAGGAGTGGAATCATCCACATCAGAATCAGAATAATGAGGAAACTCCTGCAAGTCTTCAGCCGAAGACTCAGAAGCCTCTGAACACTGTTCAAAACTCTCAAACTCAGGCTCCACCCTAGGCCTCTTATCAGGAGGGGGCATAGAACCTCTAATCATAGTAATCAAATCCTCTGCCATTTTAAGCATATGTTTCTTAGGCACAGAACCCGAAGTGCTAAGAGAAGCCCCCACTAAACTTGGCCTACCTCTCAAAGAAGTCTTGGAAACAGAAGGAGAGGCTCTAACTACCTTAGGAAGAGAGGGAAGAACAGTTACCTGAGAAGCCCCCTCAGCCTGGCCTACCTCCTGAGAGGGCACATCCTGTAACAGTAAAGTCTCTGCCTGAGACTCCCCAGAAACTCCTGGCAAAACTTCTGGCTCCACTAAACCTTCTAAAGAACCGACGTCCGGGACTGCCGGTTCTTCAACCCTAGGCTTTGCTGCTTTGTCCTTGCGCTTTTTGGACGAAGCGGGCGTCGGAGCATCCGACGGCATTTTATAATTACAATGCTTCCCAAACACTAACCTGGCACAGTCTAACCTTCTCTTAATAGTGCGTTTGTTAAATCTAGCACAAGAGCGGCATCCAACAACGTCGTGCTCAGGCCCTAAACAAGGTATACACAAAGTATGGTAATCCCTATGAGGTATCTGTTTCCCACAAGAAATACAGTTATTCACTTTTTCTGACATCCGGTTAAATACTGAGGCAAGAAAACCAAAATGTTCCCAACGGGGTACTTAGCCAACTTTGATTCGGTCTGAAACTCCGACTTCAGAAAATTTCAGAACGCCAACCTGCACTCGCAAAACTGCTTCTGCATCGGACCATGCGGCAAAAAAGACTGAGGATATGACGTCGGTCATGCGCATTAGTACCCTGACGTCCTGACATCAGTCTAATGCGCCTTGACCGACGTCAGCCATATACTTTGGTATTCGGGCCGACTGGACAGCGGACTACCCAATGGTTAGGACTGCAGCAATGTGGAATGAAGAACATCTCCAAAATTTCAATGAAACATGCACAGCACTGATGCTGATGCTTTTGTTAACCTGGAGCAACAAAATATATCTCTATACACACACACGCGCGTGTAAATATATATATACACACACACACACGTGTGTGTGTATATATATATATATATATATATATATATATATATATATATATATATATACACACACACACACACACACATATATATATATATATATATACACATATACACACACACATATATCTATATATATATATATATATATATATATATATATATATATATATATATATAGATCAACCTGAGAACAACAAAAGCTGTAAACGCCGACAACGACAACACAGACACTGGAAGACCGACAGCGGAAATAATACACAGTTCAAAATCCCGACGCTGAAAACACCGACATGCGAAACGGGTGCGACTGTGTAAGTATGCAATAGTGACAGACTTTAGGGTATGGGTAAGGTAAGTGTGCATTAGTGACGGACTTTAGGGTTAGCGTTTGGGTTAAGGTTAATGCACAGATAGTTGTGCATGTAAGGTTTAGTGTAGGATTGTAAGGTTTTTGGTGTGCTTGTGTTGTGTATGTGTTTTTCGGAAAAGGAATTTGTTTTGTTGACTGTCAGGTTTTGAACTTTCAGTTTTGTGGTGTAGGTGATCTCTTTGTCGGCGTTTTCACTTGTCGATGTTATCAGGTAGATCCATATATATATATATATATATATATATATATATATATATATATATACACACACACACACACACACACACACACACACACACACACATATAGGTCTTAAGAAAATACAAAGCATAGGTGAAAAGTCAAGTCAACATGCTGTTCAAAGACTAAAGGCTGAGCAGTATGAAGAGCACACATTACAGAATTAAAGAAAGGTTATCACCCATCTTTGTGGGACATACAGATAAAAATACACTCAAATACACACACAACTTAAAACCTTACTGCTGCACTGAAGAAAATGCAGAATGAATACAGAACTGTACATGCAGTAAATAAAACTTACCTGGGCTGCATTAGGTGTGCCTTCCATGTTGCCATCACTGGTCACAGTTATTTCCTGTAATTTAGAAAAACTAACAGTTACATAGATGAAACAATAGTGTTTCCTTTTTGACACCGAATTTCTGCTTTTTGGACCTTGATGCATCTATCTAACGTCCTAGCTCTAGCAGATTATCACATTCTCCCTCAGTGGTTGCGTACATCAAAACAATTTTCACATCATCAAAAGTAAGTTAAAGTAGTGAGGCACCTGGCACTATGGCACAGAGGGATGCAGCCCTTACTGTGACCCAGGCTTCCTGGGTTTGATTAGTGACACCGTCACTGCAGGAGCCAAGCAGGGAGGAGAAGAGTGAAGGGACATAGCCCAAAGAAGTTGGGAGAGGGGGGTATCCTCAAGGACACATGGAGTGGTGCAACTCCAATGGTGGAGACAGAGGAAATTAGAAGTTATGTACTCACCATAACGTTCCATCTGAGTAGGTGTATTCATTTGTCTGCAACCTGTGGGTTATGGATCCGATATCGGATCCGAACCGGCATGGTTTACCAGCTATGGATCCAAGCTCTCAGCTCCTCCCCTCACCCCTAATGCCCTGCTCTACTCTCATGACCTCAGATCGAGTTTGCCAAAAGCAAGAACACCCTGAAAAAGGGTAACAGAACATATGCAGGAAACTGAAAGGCCAGGGGGATAGGAGGGCGGGATGGTTGCAGACAAATGAATACACCTACTCAGATGGAACGTTATGGTGAGTACATAACTTCTAAATCTGAAGTAGGAGATTCATTTGTCTGCAACCTGTGGGACAGAGTCCCCAGCTACCTGAATCTTGGGCGGCCATCATGGAAGGATATTCCGGAGCACCGCGGAGCCAAAGGATGCTCTACCCCTAGATGCAAGATCCAACTTGTAATGGGAAATAAAAGTATGAGATGAAGCCCACGTGGCTGCTGCACAAATATCATCTAGAGGAATCCTAGCCTTAAAGGCTGCCGAGGTAGAGACTGACCGGGTTGAATGGGCGGTACACCCTCCGGTGCGGGCCTTCCTGAAGCTTGATAAGCCAATAAGATACATTGTGAAATCCAGCGAGACAGTGAGACTTTAGAAATTGGCTTGCCCAAATTAAATTTAGCAAAGGAAATGAACAACTGGTCGGATTGCCTATGACCAGCCGTCCTGTTTAGATAAAATCTAAGTTGCCTGTGAATATCTAAGGAGTGAAGCTTGTATTCACCTTTGTTTTCATATTTAGGAAAGAAAACAGGGAGGTTAATGGATTGATTAATGTTTGCTTCAGAAGCTACTTTAGGAAGAAAGGACGGGTTGGTCCTGAGGTAAACACGGTCCGGATGAAAGACCAAGTAAGGAGGTTTAGCTGATAATGCTTGGAGCTCTGAAACTCTCTTGGCCGAAGTAATGGCTACTAAGAAGGCAGTCTTGAACGACAAGAATTTGAGATCTACCGTAGCCGCCGGTTCGAAGGGGGGGGGGGCGGTCAAGGCCTGGAGAACTAAGGAAAGGTCCCAGGGAGGAACCGCTTGTTTTACAGGGGGCCTGAGAAGGAAAGTACCATTAAGGAAAATTTTACACAACTTGGCCGACATGAGTGGATTGGAGTCATGACCAATGTGATAATGTGAAATTGCCGCAAGTTGTACTTTGACCGTGGAACTGCTGGCACCATCGTTAAAAAGAGTGGTTAAGAAATCAAGCACTAAAGGGAGAGGAACTGTGAAGGGGTTCAGGCCTTGCCGCTCCGCCCACAAAGAAAACCGTTTCCACTTGCTACGGTAGACTTTTCTAGTGGATGGTTTATGAGCTGCCACCAGGATCGCCTTAACAGGGGACGAAATACCGGGAGTCCTGATCAAGAGTGGAACTGGAGCAGCCAAGCGGTCAGCTTCAGGTTGTCCAGGTTCGGAGGAGATAAGCGGGATGGATGAGACATCAGATCCGGAATGGGATCTAGAATCCAAGGAGGATTCACCGAGTGAGACCTTAGGAAGGGGAACCAGATCTGTCGAGGCCAAAACGGAGCAATGAGAATCATTCTGCACCCCACCCGAGAGGCTTTCTGAAGAACTTGGAGCATCAGAGGCAAGGGGGGATAAGCATACAGAAGACTGGGTGGCCAAGCATGCACCAGAGCGTCTCTTGGGGAACCTCCTGGAGGAGGTATCAGAGCGAAAAAACTGTCGCACTTGGTGTTTGAGGGAGAGGCAAAAAGATTGCAAGAAGGAGTTCCCCACCGTGCGAATATGCGTTCCGCTACTTGAGTATTGAGAGACCACTCGTAAGGGGTGAGAATGGTGCGACTGAGCTTGTCCGCCAGGATGTTGGACCGACCCGGAATGTGCGTTGCTATGAGAAAGCGGTTGGTGGAGATTGCCCATTCCCAATCTCTCATGGCTTCTCGACAAAGAGGGTAAGACCTGGTTCCTCCTTGCTTGTTGATATACCAGACAACCGACATGTTGTCCGATTGAATCGCAATTGTTCCCAAGGGAAGAAAGTCCTGAAGTGCTAGCAACGCTAAGAGCACTGCTCTCATCCCTAGAACGTTGATATGCAGTAAGGTCTCTGAATCGTTCCACGTGCCTTGGACGGTCCGGCCTGCAAAATGCCCCCCCACCCGAGGCGGGAGGCATCCGTGGTCACCGTGGCGAGAGGGGGAGAAGCACAAAATGGGCGGCCTCCGTGGAGATCTGGAGAGTGAAGCCACCACAGGATGGACCGCTTGCAAGCCTTGCTGATCGCAATGGGATGATGCATAGGAAGAGCAAGGTACGACCACTGTACTAAGAGTGTCCACTGGAGGATGCGCATATTGAACCTGGCGAGAGGAAGAAGAGCTATAGCAGACGCCATGGACCCTAGAGGCCTCAGGACCAACTCCGCCGGAACTGAACTTGAGCGGAGAATGGCCCGCACCTGGAGCTGCAGATTTTGAACTCTGTCCGCAGTGAGGAAGGCCTTTAAACTCCTTGTGTCTAACCTGGCCCCTATAAAATCTATGAACTGTGTGGGTGCTAGGTTGGATTTTTTTGTATTTATAGTGATGCCCAGACTGGGAGCAAGATGGAGAAAGGAGTCTCGCGCCAATAATAGTAGATGCCTTGTTGGGGTGGAAAGGAGCCAGTCGTCCAGGTAGGGAAAGACCTGCACCCCCTGAAGCCTCAGGTGGGCCGCTACCACTGCTAATACTTTGGTGAACACCCTGGGGGGCTGTGGTGAGACCAAAGGGAAGGACCCGGAACTGGTAGTGACTGGCTCCCAGCCGGAAGCAGCGCCTGTCCATTAGTATATGGTAGTACGCATCCTTGAGGTCTATGGAGCACATCCAGTGATTTTCTCCCAGAAGGGGGAGAATAGATTGCAGAGTGACCATTCGGAACTTCTCCTTGGGAACTGCCAGGTTCAAGAGAGAAAGGTCTAAAATTGGTCTTAGATCCCCCGTCTTTTGGCACTAAAAAGAACCTGGAGTAGAACCCTGATCCGATCTGGTCTGGGGGGGACGGGCTGGATGGCTCTTTTCTTTAGCAGATGGCCAATTTCTGCCAAAGCGGCCTCCCGTTGACCGGGTGGAACGTCGGGGAGGGACTTCAATTTTGGCAAGTGACGAAAGGGGATGCGGTATCCTCTGGATATGATCTGGAGAACCCAGCGGTCTGATGTTATGGACTCCCATGCCGCTAGGTGCTCCGAAAAACGTCCCCCGACTGCCTCCAGAGTGGAGCAGTCGGGCAACCCCTCAGGGTTGCTGCGTGGGCCGTTCAGAGAAGGGTTCTCTGGACCCGAAGTTCCTGGGAGCCCCTCTGCCTCTAGGGCGGCGTCCTCCCTGTCCACCTCTGCCGCGGAAGGACTGGTTGTCCGGAGCAGGCTGGGATTGCTGCAACTTCCGGAACCACATCTTCTTCTGACCCTTTTGGTTCCTAGAATAGGGCCTCTGGGGTGCAGAGAAGCGGATTCTGACGGCAGACAGCGTCTTCTCGTCCTTCTCGCTCTGGGTCAAAGTGTCGCGAACAGTTTTGCCAAAGAGGGCAGAACCATCGAAGGGGGCGTTCGCAAATGACGCTTTGAAGGGCTCTGAGAAATCGCAATGACGGAGCCATGCCTGACGTCTAGTGACTAGACCTGCCCCTGCGGCTCTAGCGGTGCCTTCCGTAGCATGGGAGAGTAGCCGCATAGAGGTATTGGTAACTGACCTGAGAGTGGCCATGCGGGTGGAGTGCAGCACTTTGTCCTCCTCCGACATGGACTCTGGGGGAGATGCAGCGTATTCTTTAATAAGATCGCGCTGCATCCTAATCACGTGTGCCAGGTAGTTCAGCGCCCTTACCGAGAAGGTCGCTGAACTAAATATCAGCTTCCCCAAGTGGTCCATCATCCGAGACTCCTTGCTCAGGGGATGGACTGAGGGACTCTCCTGAGCAAGTTCCCTCTTGGTGGCCGCCGCCGTCAACATGGCATCTACCGGAGGCCCCTTACTCCAATGGGCACTGTCAGCCGGGGGACTGAGGATCCGGTCGGGCCTTTTAGGGATTGGCTCCACTGTGTCCGGTTCCTTCCATGCCCTGGTGGTAATGAGGTCCACCAGGGGGTCGGCAGGAGGGGACACCCAAGAGGTAGACGGGCCCGCTTCAAATGCCTCCAAGAACACGGACTCGTCCGAGGAAGACTTGGGGGCAGACCACCCCCCCCTTATGCGGAGCATTTCCATGATGTCTCCAAATGAGACATCCTCGGGGGGGTGACCGTGGGGAGCCTTCCCCTTCCTCCAAATCCGTGTCTTCCGTGAGAGACTCGGGGGAGTCAATGTGCCTCCTTTTGCACGTATGCTTGCGAGGAACATCCTCTGGGGGGCTGTCAGAGGACTCCTCGCAAACAGTAACCTGTTCCAGGAGAACAGCTTGGGGCACAGGAGCGGGCTGTCCCAAGGGCCGGGTGGAAGCCTGACCCAGTGCAGAGGGAGCGCGGGACGGAGCCAAAACAAGTGCCGGGGGTCCGGAGACCCACAACAGGGCCCTCTCCACTACATCAAAAGCCGAAGGGGAGCCGACCTCGACCAAAGGATCCGACAATCGGCTCCCCCTCGGATCCGAGGAGTGGATCGGAGCCGGCGCCGGCTCGGATCCGAAGCGACAGTGCGCCCGACACAGACGGTGCCGGCGAGCACTGATCCCCGGATCCGGCTCGGATCCAGGCTCCGAGAGGTCGGATCCGATGCACTCGAGGGCAGGGTCGGATCCGGTACCAAGTACTATCGGCGCCGACCCACCCCCGGCCCGGCTGCTCGGCTCCAACTGCTCCGAACCCGGGTAGCAGGTCGGAGAAGGAGCAATTGGCTTGAAAAAGGGGGTCGAGCTCCCCCCCAGAGGGGGGAGGCAAGAGCACTCCCATCTGCATCTGGGCCTGGATGAACCTTCTCATCATCCGGTCCAGATCAGCGTCCGACAGGCTATAAGTTGATCTCGACGAGGCTACCGAGGTAGGCCTTGAGTGCCTCCTTGATAGCCTCGACGGAGATCGGGTCTCCTCCTCCTCAGGTCCGGGTGAAAAACACGCTGGAGACCGGAGCCGAGGAGGGGGAGAGCCAGCAGACAAGGAGGCCGGGGGAGAAGCCCGCTTGGCTGGCGGGGCCGAAACAGAGGTCTCGGCCCGCCGCTTATGGTGCTTCTCCCTCTGGTCCTTCTTCCTAGCTTCCCTCTCCTCCGAACCACTAAAGGGAGGTTGAGTCCCAGGAGGGGGAGCCGGAGAGGGGACAACCGTGGTAACGGTTACCACCGAAGGAGCGGAGGCTGGAGCCGAGTCTGGTGGCAAAAGACCCGCCAAAACAAGCTTGGACCTCCGCTCCTTCAATGCCCTGGGGTTGAACCCTGCACAAATGGAACATCCAGATGTGAGGTGTTCAACCCCTAGGCATCTAACACACTGAGTGTGGCCATCAGCTGGGGAAAGCTTATGGCCACACTCGGAGCACTTAGAAAAAACAGCTTTGGGCTGCTCAGACATCCCAAAAGCAAACAAACAAAGTTACTAGAACTAATAAAAGTAAAGTAACAAAAAAACACTCACAGGCCCAAACACACACTACGCTACCAGCGAGGGGAGGGATATTAAAATTAAGTTTTAAACACTAAAAAAGTAATAATATAAGAGGGAAACCTACACTTTCACACAAATTTAACAAAAACTTTCAAATTTGAGCACGTTAAAGACTAGAAATAACACTTAGCTGGAGAGCTGGAAAAACACAATCTGGTCACCATGCGCGGCAAACGAGATCTGGGGTCATGAGGGTAGAGCAGGGCATTATGGGTGAGGGGAGGAGCTGAGAGCTTGGATCCATAGCTGGTAAACCATGCCAGTTCGGATCCGATATCGGATCCATAACCCACAGGTTGCAGACAAATGAATCTCCTACTTCAGATCCATTGTTTGCACATCCAGTGGGGAGGATGGATTGGAGAAAATGCCCCTTGTGGAAATGAGGGAATAGCATCTGCACTGCGTTACTCCTGTCAACTGACTGATTGCATGTTGTGGTTACAACCAGCAAGAAAAACTGAACCACCCTGATGGCGCCACTCCGCTGGCCAGCTCTTGCCTCAGTGATGGGAAACAAATGGGTTGACTGGTTAGGAGGGGCTGATGATCAGCAGGCAACAGAGGCCAAAAAAGAAAGGAAAAAAGTTAAATAGCCAAGGCTTCCCAAGTTCAAGTACAAATTAAATGAATAAAGCCCTATAAAAGTAACAGTTTTTGCTTCTCTTACTGCCATTAGTATGTAGCTGTCAGATACTGATAAAAAGGATTCCCAGAAATACATTTTCTAAACATGCAGTCATCACCACACATGCTAGTCCAAAGACCAGGATCTGCTAACCATAAACCACAAATACAGAACTGAGGTTTTAACTCTCAGAATTAGTAGGCCAAGATGCTGAAAAGATATTCTCAGTGAATTAACTACAATGACTGGAGCTCTAATTACAGACCAGATG
This sequence comes from Protopterus annectens, assembly GCF_019279795.1. Classification (NCBI taxonomy): domain Eukaryota; kingdom Metazoa; phylum Chordata; order Ceratodontiformes; family Protopteridae; genus Protopterus; species Protopterus annectens. Next base: position 1,948,457,973 of record NC_056731.1, read on the forward strand.
ACCCAGACTGATGGAGGGATGGAAGCAAGTAATTATGCTCACTTACCATTCAAGAAGCCCGGTCATGGGTTGATCCCAGTCTTATTGCAGAAATGACACCACAAAAGATAGGAAGTCCATGCAGAAGCAGGGCTTGGAGAAAGATCAGACCCTCTTTGTCCTCCAAGAACAAATGTTTTGTCAAATACCAGGTTAATGGAACTAAAGCTTCAACAACAGATAAATAAGACATACATATTCCACACCTCTGAAACAAACTTCCAGTAGAAGTCATGCAGAGTAGCACTCTTGCCACCTTTCACAGTAAACCTAGACAAACGGATGTGCAGGCTCAAATTCTCTCCAGGTCTATCCTGTACTGCCTTTCTTACGGATGGAAAGAGCTTCTGAATATGGGTTACTGTCTAGGCTTGTAATGGTCCGCAGACTGATTTGCCTGTTTACATATAAACTTAGATGTATTTCTGGAAAAAAAAAAACCCTGTGAAGCAGTCATGGCTCACATGGAATGGGCCCTGGATAGTTCTGGCAGATATTTCCTGTAGTTTTGGTAGGAAAACCTTACTAAGCCAGACAGCCCATTTACAGAGTTCTGACACCTTTCTGCCCAGAAACCTTTAGAAATAAGAAAAATAAATGAGAATCTCTACAAAATAATTTAGCTCTGTCAAAATAAAATCTGAGCCAACTGTAAACATTCATGCAATGTAGCAGGTGCTCTCTCTAACAAAGTACCGGCAATTCAATGGACTGATTTAAATTAGTTGCAACAGTGACCTTAAGCAAGAAAAAGGGTCTTGGTCTTCATGGGCAAGTTATCTTGCAGAACACTAACAGCAGCAAATCAACATCCACCAGGAGTGGCAGAAACCAGAAACAAGGCTTTCTAAAATAGAAATTTCAGTTCTGCTGAAGATGTAGGTTCAAACAGGGTTTAGGAGAAAAGTATGTCTCAGAAAAGTATTAAAGACCTTTAAAGAAGCCAATACAACAGAGATGACTTCCTGAAGCAAATCTGATTTGGCTGTCAAATTAATCTTAATGCATGAATGAGGCCAGAGTTGAAAATGCTGGAGATTTAATCATGCACATTTGATTCCAGGCTGTAGGTCAATGACCAAATGAAGAAATACTTCTACTTATGTCATGTTTTTTCTCGTGCCAGATCACTGGTCAGATGAAAGGATTTGGATCATTTGAGTAAGGAGGGTCCCCCAGTTATCAGAAATGGAGAAACCATTTCTATCCTACAGAAGAGACATTAAACTAAAGTCTCATCTGTCTGAGTTGGTGATAGCTCCTGTATACGTAACAGATTCCATGGCTTTCAAATAAACAGTAAGGAGACGTTCGTGTCCCGGACAAACTTCCCCTGGTCAGTATGAATATCACCTCACGGTCTCCTAAAAAGAGGACACTGGTCTAATGAGACTAACCTAGCAAATAAATAAATGTGGTCAGGCATAAAATGAATGAAGATTCAGATGAGGCTTGCAAGATGGGCGAGACAAGAGCAATAAGAACAGCTGCAGAAACACAGCCTGTTTAAAACATGAGGCTAAAGCAGTGGGAACAAGACATGTTAGGTTCAAAAGGGGGGGTACTACTAGGATGACTACAGCCTTTAATATCTTGTCTCTCTCTGGAAATTTGAGAATAAGGGGGAAACAAGGCCAAGGCATAGGGTGACCCAAAGATCACTTCTGGACAAGTGCACCTCTGTAACCTCTGCCCCATGGAAAAGCTGCCGCATTTGGAGTTGATCAGGGATGCAAGCAACTCAAAGGAAAGGACTCAGACAGTCAAACAGTGTTCTGGTTTACACACAAGCTAGGGTACTAACAAACAGTGCCTGAACCTATCCACTAAAGAACTGTCTTGGTCCAGGATAAAAGGGGCAACTAGAAGGCATTAGGCTGCAAAGGCTTACTCTCACTCTCTCAGCCTTCCATCATGAGGGAGAGGAACAGGTTCTCCCCTGCTTGTTGATTCAGCAAACACTGCCATGTTGTCGGTGTGGATGGCAATCACACCCAGATGGAGTCTTCAAATGCTTACAAGGTGAAGACAACTGCTCTAATTTCTGACTCACTGATAAGCAGCAAGGCCTCTGTCTGCAGCCAAGTTCCTTGGGCCTTCTGCTCTTGGAAACGCACCTCACCCCAGTCTGCAACCAAGTTCCCTGGCAACCTGCACTTGGAAATGCCCCTGAAATTAGAGCAGAAGACTATGGGTTAACTGTCACCACAGTGGTGACAAGGCAGAAAAGATGTGTTCCAGGGGCAAAATGGCATTGTACATCCAAACATGGTTCTTAGTCTTCTTTGATATTCTGATTGGAAGCCCAGATCATCTAGAAGCTGGTTCCACGTAATCTTCAAAGTCCACTGCAAAGCCCGCCATGTAAAAACAGGTGTGGAGTACCATGCAAACTGAAGACACAGGGAACCCTGAACAATTTGTTCTTGTAGCATCTGAGACTCAATCTGTTGAAGAAACAGGATCCTGTCTGGAAAGACGAAGGCTTGATGAAATAGGAGCGTCCTCGATCCATCTGAGGAACATTATGGTCTGTGTGGGAACCAGCTGAGACTCATCAGTGTCCACTTTAATGCCTAAAGACCAACAAAAGTATAGAATGTGTTTCTGGCTAACAGGAGATCCTCCACAGTTTCAGCTGCCAGAAGCCAATCTTCCTGGCATAGGAAGATATTGGTTCCTTGCAACCTGGCATGACCTACCATGACTGCCACACATTTGATGAATACCCCAGGGGCAGAAGTAAAATAAAATCCAAGAGTTTGACATTGGTGGTGACTGACACTTATTCCAAAGTGCAGTCCTCCTCTGCAATTTTTATGTGCAGATTGAAGGTCCAAAGAACACATCCAGTCTCCTTGAAGACGAGGAACAGTAGACTGCATCAAAACCATGTAAGAGGTTCCTTTGGAAGGAAATGGGTTAGACCACGGAGATCCCGTAGGGACCAGAGACCCTCTGTCTTTCTGGGGGACTAGCGAAAGCCTGTTAAGAGACTAGCACATCCTGACTTGGCTAACTCTGTTCTGACCACACATTTGGCAGGGTGAGGTATCAGGAAGGGATGTAGACTGGTTTCAATAGGGACAGGAGGGGGTTAGAACAGCTTCTGGATATAACCATCCTTATCTACTTGTTTTGTGCAATATGATTGCCATCTATAAGGGCAAATGGAGTTGCAAATGTCCACCAACCTCCTTCAAGATGGAGTAATCAGCTAACCCACTGGGAGAAGACCTTTGTATCCCTGAATATTTTGCTGAAGATGTTTGGGCTGATGTAATTCTAGAAATTTCCACAGCCTCTATGGCTTTTTCAAAAGCTATCAAACTGTTGCTGGCAACACCTAAAACAGCTAGACCAAGTCTGCATCCCAGACATACACTGAGGCAAATGGAATCCAATGCAACAGCAGTGAGGGCCTCTTACTACTATTCCTGCTTGTGTAGTACTCAACTCTTCTGGATTCTTTTGAAGCCTTTCTGTTCATAATGCAAAGCTACAAAGACAATGCAAATGCCACCAATAATATACTACCACTGGCAACAAAACCTCAACAGCCAAACAAACTGCGCTCAGCAAAAATAGAACACAATACATCCAAATGGCAACAGAACTGCCACAAAACAATCAAACATAAAAAAAGTAAAAAAGGCACAGCAAAACTAAGTAAAAAGGGCACCATATGTGGAAGAAAGGGAAAAAACTAAGAAAATGAAGGAAATTTGCTTATAACTTCCCAAAATTACATAAAGAACCACCCTGAATGTCAGGGAAAAAAGCTAGGATAGGCAAACCATAGCAATAAGAAGCAGATAGCTTGGGGTCTTTTTCTCTTAATGACTTGTATTGGTGAAGTGCTCTAGAAAGGTGTCTTCAGCAGTACAGCTTTGTGGGTAAAAGAGGAAGGGCTTGCTAGTGTAGGAAAGTTCACTCAGCCACCCTAAGTCCTGCTGGCCTTAGTTCTAATGACAAAGAGAATGGAACTCTAATCTCAGATCTTATAAAGAAAAAAATGAACTCAACTAGACAAGTCAGTTCAATAATGGTAGCAAAACGAAACGAAAAACACTTCTAATAGCATCAATAATGTTGACCCATCTCAGATCTTGCTGTTTATCTGGCATTTGTTCTATACAAAGACAAATGCTCTTACATAGATGATATTCAGACATTTCTTGACTCAAGAAAAGGAATGGAGGCTAATGCTCATTGTGGACAGACTCTGATACAATTCTGGAAAAAAACAGAAGATGGAAAATTACAGGCGTTCCACCAAAGCCATGGGTAAAAGAAAGAAAGTAGTTGGGAGAAGGAGGAAGGGTGGGCATAGTGCAATGATCTACTCAAACATCTACTTTTACTTTAAGTTTTTATGCAACAAAAATATTATGTACATTAAACCACTGTTGTATTCCTGACTTACAGGACCATTCCTGAAACTTTTAGATTGAAAGTGCAGAGGTTTGAGGAACAGAGCTGGAGTAAAATAACCTTGAAGAATGGTTCTAATAATGCAATATTTTGCAAAAGTATGAAAAAAAAATGACCAGGTGGGCACTCAGAATGGATTTAGAACACAGGCCACTGAAAATGATCCAAGAAGCCATAACTCTCTCAGAATGCACTTTTTCCATGATAAAGTATGTCAAGGTCAGTAAAAGAGCAACAGGAAACAGAAAGGAATAGCCAGCTATAGATTGTCTGTTTATAGACTAGAAGGCCCAATATTTTCATTCATACGAAATAGTTGATTCAGAGTTGAGTCAGATTTTCTGATGATTGTCGTACCTGGGCAGAATCTGACATACCTGTGGATATCCAGCAAATGAATTCCTTGCCCTTCATTTTGAGCACTGGGAATAATGAAGAAGATGGACAAACCGATTCAGAGATGGTTTGGACAACTCTTTGCATAAAAGATAGTATTTGAGGCTAACCCTGTCTTGACTTATTTATTTTTTTAAGTGGGTGCACCTGAGAGCATGCAACGGAAACTTTCTGGCAGATATCAAGGCTACTAATAAAACTGTACCCCAAGTCATGAGTTTTAAAGATGAAGATGATGCTAGTTCAAAAGATATGGTTAGTTTTTCAAGAGCATACTTCAGGTCCCAAAGAGGGGAATGCATTTCCTGGAAGGCCTGATGTGCAGGATGTCTAAGAAACTGTGAAGTACCAAACAGAAGAATGATTAACAGACAGGCAAGCTGAAATGGCTAACAAATGCAGCTTAGAGCAGCATGTTAGGCCTGAGTTAAACTACTCTCAAATATTTTAGGATAATGAGGATCCCATCTTAATATAGCTCTTGCCCTCTGTTGCAGCTCCATAAAGAACATCTTTTCCATTTACTAAGATAACATTTTCTTGTTGCAATTTTTCTTGCTTCCTTTCCTATCTACAGCACATCCTTAGTGCAATGTGCATGAAAAGGACTAGAAGCCTATCATCGAAAAAGTGCGTTTCAATGCCTTCATGTAGGAATGAGAGAGACCTTTTCTTGTGTAAGCAGGCCCATCTTGTAGGGTATCCTGATGTGACTTCCAAATACTGTCAGAGACTAAATGGAATTGCTGACATTTCTGGACTGCCTTTCAAAACCTTCAGAAGGGTCTTTGGGATGAGTGGAAAGAGGAAAAGCATACAGAAATTTCCTTTTTCATGGAACAGAGAAGGCATCCCTTTTTCCATCTTCCTTGCATGGAGATCTGAGGCAAAACAGTATGAACTGCTTATTCAGATTGAATGCAAATAAATCTATCTGGGGAGTTTCCTGAATGACAAATGTTCCTTTCAGCATCTATCCAAGAAGGATTACCTTAGATCCACATAAGAAGTCTATGAATGAATTTTGCTCTGAGGGGATGAAAACAGCACTGAGAAAAAAAAAGGTTTGTAATTAACCGCAAATGCCAAAACTATTACAGATGTAAGATTTGTTTTTGCCCCCTCTCTCTTTTACAATATACCACATAACTGTGGTATTTGTCTGTTGGAATTTGAAGTAGTCGTACAGCCCAAAGGTGAACAGTCTGAAGTTAAAGATTAAGAGTTGTGATAGTTGACGTGTTTGGCTAGTGTCTTGTTCAGACCAGACTTGCTGAACAGGCTCCTTATGAAAAATCTGAGGCATCTGTTGACATTTTTTGCTGGGGGTGGGGGAAGGAATAAGAAAAGGAACCCCTGGAGACTGAATTCTACCTGATTAATCCATCAAAGCAATTCTTTCATACAGAAATGCAAGAGAAATTTGAAAAAACAGAGGATGGCAGAGTTGGTCCAAACTGATCGGAGGTACCACTGTATCTTCCTCGTATGGCATCTGGCATATGGGATTATTTGAATAATTTCTTGTCACAAATCCCAGAGCTCTCAAATTCACTCTTGCCGAGGTCATTTGAAGATGTGACAGGGATAGGAAAGTAGGCTGTCTAAATGGGCGTTTTCTAGTAGTGGGATGAAAGCCACCATGCTGGAAGTATTCAGTAGACTACATAGAAATAGACTAAGTGGATTCCTGGGTGAATTTCTTGGCGTTCAAAGTGAATCCTACTACCTAGAGAAAGAGATAAGTTGTGAAGTGCAAGTCTTGAAGAATTTTACAACTAGATGTGCCTGAATCAAGAAAATAAGTAAGGGTCGTACTCTGGAGCTTGCACAGTGCTACAACAAGAGTTAGGTATTTTGTTAAAAAAAACTTTGGTGCCATAGACCAATCAAAGGGCAAAGCAGTAAACTGAAGGTAATGGCTCAGTGCACAAACCTTATAAATTGTCTGCATTTTGAATGACTAGAGATATACAAATGGGCATCTTTCAGAACCAAGGTTACTTAAAGCTTGGGGGAAGATAAGAGGAAAACATTTTGGAGGGTTAACGTACTAAATTTTGGAACTTATAGAAAGGTGTTTAGGAGGGGATGAATCTAGGATTTTCCTCCATATTCCCTCTTTCCTTGGGACTGGAAAAAGCCTGAAGTAAGACTCTTTTTATTTGAAAAGGGAAGCAGGTTTTATAACCCCTGGATGAAACAAATTTAACAGAACTGGGAAAAAAGAGGTTACTGATGCGACTGGACAAGAGGAATCCCAAAAGATATTGGTGGAGAATTCCTGTGTGGTTTGTACCATTTTTTATGCCCAAAATCCAGGCATCTGAAGTTATTGTTCACCTAAATAGGAGAGGATGAGGAAATCTCCATGCCAGGTTTGGAAGGGGTTGGCCAAAAGGGAATAGAAGACAGTGAGAAGATAGTATTTATTTTCTTCCCCTGAAAAGCATCCCTTAGATACTTTAACTTAAAATTTGGGTTTGTCATGCCATTTTGTTTTTTGGAAATGTATTTCCTTTTGTTAATAACGTTTTTGAATTTTTTTGAAATTTGTAAAAATGGCCCAGACTTGGTGGGATTGTTCCTCTGAAACTTGGGGATGGGGGTGGGGGCAGCGGTTTAAACCCTTACATATATTTCTTCTACTTTCTGGAAAAAAATCAGTAGAAGTGGAAACAAACATGTTATCCTTATCCAAAGGAACATCATGTGGTTTGTCTTCAACATAATTGCCCACAGATTATGTTAACGCTCGAGTCAGACAGCTTCTGAGGAAAGAATCAGTTGCAGGTGCTCTGGAGGAAACATCAGCAGCATCAAACCCAAATTTAGTAGAATGCCTTGCCACTTGGGAGACTGAATTAAATGCTGCCTGTAAAGAGGATTTAGCATCAGAGTTAGGCATGGGAGGGATCAATTTAGTCAAGTTATCAAAACACAGAAAGCATGCGTCTAGTTATGTAAGTCTGGTAATTAATGCCAAAAAATGTGACAAGGTGGCAGAAGTGTAGACTTTCTTACCATATGTGCCCATGGTCCAGTCATCTCATAAGGTACTAGTGAAAGGGAACAGTATGGAAATTGTATCCGATTCCACAGAAACTAAAGCAGGGTCTAAAGTAGGTAATTATAAGAGTAAGTTACATTGCAAAAATTCTCTGGCTTTTAAGGAACAAGAGGTTGGAATTCAGACACTAGAGAAACATGACAAAAGTTATCTTCCAAAGCTCCTAGGATGGGTGATGCAACAGCAGGTTTTGAAACTTCTGTGTAAATAAGATTGTGTAATAGTTTTGGAGGTTCAGATAACTGCTGGCCCCTCCAGTTACTGCTCTATCATTTTATAAACAGCATTAACAAAAGTAGGTTCCTCATTTGGAAAGTCTGAAGACAGTGTTGTCACATGCTTGGTCCTCAGCTTTGTCTCCAAAGAAACAGTATGAGAAACAACAGACCCTGGATGAAGCTACACTAGGGTTCCTTGGACATTTTCTCGGGCAAGGATTTCCTCAGAGAGGATCAGCTTTGACTCTCCCTTCACAGTAGAATCGGCTGCCTGATCAGTCAAGTAAAGAAATGATTACACCCTGCACCATGCTGACTTCTCAAAGGGTTTCTAAAAGTGGAAACAGATATAGCATTTGCATGACTTCTCAGGTAATTTGTCCCTTCTTTTAATTTCTTAGATTTCTTACTATGTTGATGCGGGACATCGGAAGTAGAAAACTTGGTCATCAGAAAGAACACCAACACTTGAAAAAACAAGACATGCTGAATGCTTATCCTTTGTAAGGGATCTTGCTACCACAGCAGCATTTCTTTTTCTGAGACGACATGTAAAAACAATTTTTTGCAGACAAATGAAAGAGCAAGATGAAGGGTTCCCAATGGGGTATTTTAGCTGTCCACAACAAATGCAGCTGGAACAGGCAATGCAATTTGACTGCAATATAGATAGTCTTCATTCATGGACAAGGGGGAAAGTCTGAAAGATTTTCACACCTGTATATCCCTTAAACACCAGCATGAAGTGTCATGTAAAGGTCAGATCCATGGCATGAGAGGAAGGTACCCAAGTTTTTGTTGACTGGATGGATCATTGGCAGAATACAATCCATAAGTCAACAATACTGCAACAGTGATCTAAACAAGAAATTTGAGCGTGCTCAGTGGTATGCAAATCCATTTTGCTGAACCGAGGCATGAAAGCAATTTGGCGACCCTAATTAAAACGTTTGATGAAGCAGAACAAAAAAATGCCTTTGCAACAACAGTCAAATCAGACTGCTGGAAAAAAGCTGAGAAGTAATGTGTGGAATGCTAAACTGTAAAACATACACAGTTGGAGAGAGAGAAATTTTTGAAGACACTGAATTACTGAGGTTCAATGACACTTTGAAGGGAACTGTATGCATACTACTAACATTCTGGCCACTAGAGAGAGAGAGAAGGTCAAAAGCTACTGACATGAACTTACAAGTACATCCTTTTCATATTTTGGCAGTAAATGTGTTAATTATCCTAATATGCTGGCTCATCTGGCTTGTGATAAGACAAAATTGTTTTTAATCTCTCACATTGCTTTATCAGGTAGTAAACTGATACAAAAATACCAGTCATATAAACAATGCAGTAAAATCCTGCATGACAATGTTGACATACACGATTAGGAAATCTGGCAAAATATTATACTCTTATAAAACTTGATATGCCAGTGATATAGGGCCTTGCAAAAGTTGGCACTAGTTCTCAGGAGTAAAATAAAACAAGAACAAAAATAAATGGAAAGTTGGGCATTGTTAAGAAGCAAAGTCAACAGAACGGTTGAAAAGTATGGTCACTGTTGGGAAGCAAGACAGCATGTGCTTTTAAATTGTTCCACAAAATCTGAATAAACTGATTAAAAGACAGCATTACCCACTACAAAAGAAAACATCTCAAGAACGCTAGAAGAAAATAAAAAACTATAGCGTGTACATCTAACATGCCACTAAAAAGGTACGGACTCCTTAAACATCAGTTTGATATTTTATCAGCAACAAAGGTATTCCAAACAGCTGCTGACCAAATAAAAGGCACTAAAGACATCAATCTCAGTGCAGGGTCATACAAAATCAGTGCATGGCAAGAATGATACAACTGCTGAATAAATTAATATAGCAAAGTTCAAAGCTAAATAAGAGCAATATAAAATCACAGTAACAAACCTGAAATAGCATCTTCATACTGCAATGTCAAAGAATCAAAATTCTGATCCTGAAAACATATCAGAAATTGTGCAAATGCTGAAGCCATAAGACAAAAGTATTATGGAGTTTTTTTTAGAAATGCATACATACACACACAAAAAGTACAATTGTGTACACTTACCATAAATGTAGATGTTCGAGTGTATTCAATGTTGCAGTCATTATTTTGTGTTATCTGCTTGCAGGTAGCCCTCAGTCGGCCTGATTAACAAAGTCTTGGGTCCTGCGTCGGTTGCTGTCCCTTCTTCCATGACGTCAGGTCGTAAGGGGTATAAAACATGCAGCCGATGCCATTAAATCAGTTTTTCTTGCCCCAGATATAAGGTGCCCCCCTAATGGGAAGCTATTAAACATAAAAGCACAAAGATATACCTCCAACAAAAAAGCAAATACACCAAAAAGGCTTTTAAGCATAGCAAAGGAAAGTAGAAGTATAGCCAAAAGATGTTAGGGGGCTGGAGGGAGGGTAACCAGGACTGCAACAGTGAATACACTCTAACATCTACATTTATGGTAAGTGTACACAACTGTACTATGTTCTTCGTGTTTCACTGTTGTAGTCATTACATTTGGGTAGATTCCCAAAGCTATGGTTGGGAGGAGGAATTCAGATAGCATTAGAGCCAACCATAAGGCCCTGCAAGACTGGAGTGGCAAAGCCAGCTCTAGATTTAGAGAAAATTGGCAAATGATAATGTTTAGTTAAAGTATGTATAGAAATCCAGGTAGCAGCTTCTAGGATGTCCCTGGTAGGGACGCCTCTGATAAGAGCTGTAGAGGTAGATGCAGCCCTGGTGGAGTGAGGTCTGATCCCATGGGGGATAGGTTTTCCATGGTGCTTATAGCAGAAACGAATGCAATGGCTTATCCATTTAGAAATGGTTTGCTTTGAAATAGCCTTCCCCTCTGCCCCTGCAGCAGATGCCACCAGCAGTTGCTCAGATTTCCTTTGAGGTTTAGTCCTGTCCAAGTAGAATTTAAGTTGTCTGTGCACATCTAAGGAATGCAGTATCCGTTCCCCTTTATTCTGTGGATTGGGAAAAATGGTTGGAAAACAAATGGACTGATTAAGAGCCACACTGGATACCATCTCGGGCATGAAGGATGGACTGGCTCTGAGGGACACCCTGTCCACATGAAAGGTGATGAAAGGCTCCACTGCCATAAGGGCCTGTAATTCAGATACCCTTCTAGCTGAAGTGAATGCTAAAAGGAAAGCTGCTTTCCAAGAAAGAAATTTTAAGTCTGCAGTAGCAGCTGGCTCAAAAGGAGGTAGAGTGAGTTTCTCCAAGACAAAGTTAAGGTCCCAGGCTCGGGTTGGAGCTCTCCTGGATGGTCTCAAATATTTGGCCCCTCTGAGGAACTGCTTGATCAGTGGATGAGAGAAGAGGGGAGGTTCTGTGTTATAATGAGCTGAAATGGCTGAGGCGTGGATTTTAATAGAGGAAAAAGACAGGCCCTTGTGAAGCATCTCAATTAAGTATTAAAGAATCTGAGGTAAATTGGGCGCTGCTGTGCTCATCCCTTGAGATTGGTTCCAGGCACAGAATCTTTTCCATTTTTCAGCATAAGATTTTCTAGTACTAGGCCTCCTTGCCTCTAAAATGATACCCATTACAGGTTTGCTGTGGGATGGTAAAGGAAAGATTAATTAATTAGCCAGGCTGCAAGGTTAAGTGTTAGAAGCTGAGGGTGCAGAATATGGTTCTCCTGCTGAGACAGCAGGGAAGGAGTCTGAGGCAGGTGCCATGGAGATATCCGTGACGCACTGCGCAGGAGGGGGTACCTGTGTTGGCGCAGCCAGTCTGGAACAATCAAAATCATCCGTGGTTTGCCTGGTTTGATTTTTAGTAGTACTTTGGAGAGCAGAGGCAGAGGGGGAAAGGCATAGACTACTGATGGGTTTTTCCAGCTGAAGTACAGAGCCATCCACTTTCCGGCTTGTTTGTGGAGAGTCCTTGTGCAACATTTGCCCAATTGGTAGTTCTGGGGAGAGGCAAACAGGTCTATATCTGGGCTCCCCCATTTGCTTGTCAACATGTTGAAAATCCTTGGTTCCAGTTTCCACTCGTGTGGGTCCCATGAGGTTTCTGCTTAGTCCGTCTCCCAGTGTATTTAATTTTCCTGGCAGGAATTGAGCTTTTAGGTGCACTTGATAGCGCAAGGCTGTGTTCCACAATGCCGTGGCTAGTCTGCGGAGGGGGTAAGAATGTGTACCCCCCTGCTTGTTTATGTACCACATAACAATGGTGTTGTCCCGTCTTTACCATTAGTTGTCCTGGAAGAATGTGGTTCTTGAAGGCTGTCAGAGCATTCTTTTCAGCTAACATTTCTTTTTTGATTGATATGCAGGTACATTTGACTTGGGTTCCATTTGCCCTGAATGCACTTCCCTGCCAGGTGAGCCCGCTATGCATAGTCTGATGCATCTGTTGTTAGGGTTTGCGCAGCAGGGGGTGGTGTGAAAGGTAGTCCCTTGTTTTGGTGGCAGGCCTCTGCCCACCAAAGGAACTCTAGTCGTAGGCAAGATACGATAGGAATCATTGTTTCTAGGTCTTGAAAATGTTGACACCATAAGCTTTTTAGATACCACTGTAGTTTCCTCATATGCAGTCTTGCATACGGAATTAGAAGAATGCAGGAGGCCATGAACCCCAAGGCTTGCAGTATTTGTCTTGCAGATAGCAGGGTTTCTGTGGCCACTTGTTTGGGGTGAGGTAAGGCATCTGGGAAGCTGTATTCAAGCTTGCTCCCAGGAATATAATTTGTTGACAGGGTACCAGGTGTGATTTATTTTTGTTTATGGTGTACCCCAGACAAGTTAGAACCCTTTTTACAAAGGCCAGATGATTCAAAAGTATGTTCTGGCTTTCTGCCTGAATAAAACAATCATCCAGGTATGTGTATATTTGAATATTTCTTTGCCAGCAAAATGCAATAACTGGAGCAAGGCACTTTGTGAATACCCTGGGCGCAGTAGATAAGCCAAAGGGCAGTGCAGAGAACTGATAGTGCATGCAGCCTGCTTTGAAGCGGAGGTATATTCTGCAAGATTCCCTGATTGGGATGTGCAGGTATGCTTCTTTTAAATCTAGTGTTGCCAACCAGGCATCTTTGCCTAGCATAGAAAGTAATTGAAGAGTCAGCATCTTGAATTTTGGAATCTCCAAAAAGGTGTTTACAGTAGACAGGTCCAGGATAGGATGCCATGAATTGTCTTTTCTGGGTACCCGGAAAAGTCTAGAGTAGAAACATTGTCCCTTTTCCTCTTCCGGTACCAGTTGAATAGCCCCCATGCTTAAGAGAGAAAGTACTTGTTTTGGGGCCTCTGCCCACTGACTTGGGGGTAGGTCCGGCCACCCACTTGGTGTTGCAATGTGTAAGTGAAATCATGTATCCCTGGGACACTATTTAAAACCCATTTGTCCTGGGTAATGAGTTCCCAATTCTTTGCATGAAGAGCAATCTTTCCCCCCAAAGGGGAAGTCAGCTGATAAGTGCTTGGAATTTTTAAAAGGAAGTCATTGAGACAGTTTACCATAGGGGGAGTATGATTATTCCTAGACCTGGAAGTGGAGGTCCCCAACTGCTTAGTTCTGAGAGTCCCCTGGGACTGAAACCTGGGGTTTTTGCTGTGTCTGGGTTTGGCTTGAGAAGACCTGGAAGGGGCTGGAAAGGACCAATTCTTAGAGGGCCAGTGCCTACTAAATCTAGGAGGCTGAACTTGTAAAAAATCTTTAACACTTTGCATAGATTTAGCTTTATCTTCCAACTTTTTAAGAACTTCCTCAGCCTTGTTGCCAAACAGGCGGTCCTGATTTAAAGAAGCATCCGACAATTTAGCTTTAACACAATCAGGCAAAGATTGCTCCTTAAGCCAAGCATGCCTTCTGAGCACAGACCCAGTAACAGCAGCCCTGCAAGAGGCCTCTAATGAATCAAAACCACATTGCAAAGTATGTTTTCCAACTTGTTTGGCAGAATGCATTAAATTCTGTAATTCTTTATTTTCCACACAGTCAGGAATCACCATAATTTTCTGTTTAAGCAGTCCAATAACATGTTGCTGATATTTTAACATATAAAACTGGCAGTTTAAAGCCCTAATGGCCAAGGTTGCAGAAGTGTAAACCTTCTTACCCCATCTATCCAGCGCCCTGGAGTCTCTATCAGAAGGGGTAGGATTTTTAGCAGTAGAAGCCTTAATGCCCTTGGGGCCCCTGTGAAATAGTCTCTGGATCTGCAATAGGATTTTTGAAAAGGAACTTGTCGGACTTGGGGACCCTGTAGTATGTCAAGTTTTCTGGGAGCAGGACGCAGGGAATCAGGGGCCAAACTAGATTCCGAGAAAGCATCATCAACAATGTCTAGTACAGGAGGAATAGCTGAAGGCCTATGCTGAGGTAGGAGAAGGAAATCCCGAAACCTCTTTTTTGAATCAGAAAAATCCTGGCTTTCTCAGTGGAAATGCTCCCTTTGAGTATGCAAGGTTTCCCCAAAAGAAAAATCCTCAGGAGGGGAAGCAGAAGGAATAGTCCTCTGCATCAGAATCCTCATAAGTAGTAAGGGCAAATCCAGATCATCAGAAGAGTCAGAAAAAAACAGAATCCTGATCAGAAGATTCAAAATCAACTTCAGTCCTAGGCCTCTTGGGGGGGGGGGGGGGGGGTTGGCTACCCCTGATTATTAGATCTTCAGCCATTCTTATCATTTGTTTTTTAGGCATAGAGGCCTGAGCATGTGGCCTGGGCATCGTTTTTTTAGACATGGATCGAGATTTAGGACTAAGTAATGAAGGAGGCGTTGATTTAATATGCAAGTCCATAGGCCTGAATACTCCCTCAGAAGCCGGTGCATGCACAGCAGCTCCGGACGCATCCAAGGTAGAGACATCCGCGGGTTGCATAGTTGAAGCATCTCGTGGCATACCGGACTCCGAATGGGTCTCAGTAGAGGCCTGCAAATCAGAAGTAGCAGGCATCAGGGACTGCGAAAGCATCTCACTGAATACCAGCGAACTGGCGACTGGCTTAGGAGAAGCATTGTCGGCAGTTTTGGACCTCGGCGGCCTGTCTCTGTCTTTATCTTTGCATTTTTTTGGAATCCCGGTAGTCAGATGGCTAACCGATGACACTGCTGGATAATTAAACCGAGAACCGAAATATTTAGAGGTGAAAATAAGCAGACGATGGATAGTGCGCTGATTAAATAAAGCACAAAACCGACAGCAAGGTACATCGCGGTCAGGGCCTATTAGCTTTAGTTGAAGACTTCGGTTCTGAAATTCTATTTTGAAAATAGGAGTCAGCTGACCGGCACCTGCGAACTGCTTCTGCTTCGGGCACCGCACGGCAAGAAAGACTGGTGTAATGGCGTCGGCTGCATGTTTTATACCCCTGACGACCTGACTTCATGGAAAAAGGGACAGCATCCGACACAGGACCCAAGACTTTGTTAATCAGGCCGACTGAGGGCTACCTGCAAGTAGATAACCCAAATGTAATGACTGCAACAGTGAAACACGAAGAACATTAGCAACTGCCAAACGTTGACATAAACTAACCATATAGAACAAACTTCATACTACTCGGAAACTGGTCCAAATTTAGATTGCACATCAAGATTTTCACTTTCCTTTATATAACCATACAGTGAAACCCAATATCTTAACTCTTAAAAATTGTTCTGCAACACTATTTAAATGGTTACTCAAACTTTAAGATCCTAAAGAGATGATGATCCTAAACCCAAACAATTTAAAAGAAAGCCATCCTTGCTAGCGTTGTACGATAAAATATGAATACTGCTTACTTTTCTGTAAGCAACAAAGAATAAATGTATTGGGCTGCAATCTCTTCTCATAATACAGGTCATGTACTATGTATTTTTTTTTTTTTTTTTACCGTATTTTGTTTTTCCCATGACGACGTCAGATCTGTTAAATGAACTCCATTTTTGATCTAACCAAATGGTGCAGTAGCTTACAAACTATGATAAATTAGTTCAACTGAAGCAGACCACAGAACTACAGTAAAGTATGTTAAGGATTTGTATATGGCACTCAGATTTCCGAAAATGTTACCTAACCTACAGAAATGTAATGTTAAGGTGAAATATAGACGAGACAAGGAAAGTACAGTTGTGTACACTTACCATAAATGTAGATGTTCAAGTGTATTCACTGTTGCTGTCATCACACTTGGACTATCTGCCCTCAGTCAGCCCGAATACCAGAGTCCTGGGATTTCTGCATTAGATGCTGTCGCCTCTTCCATATCAGGCCGTCAGGGGTATAAAACATGCGGCCGACGCCATTACATCAGTTTTTCTTACCCCAGATGTAAGGAGCCCTCAAAATAAGAAGCAATTACATGGTATGGAACACCTCCAGTAAAAAGTAAATACCATAGCCATAAGATATAGCCAAAAGGAGGATAGGTTGAAAGCACAGAAGAGTCAGGGTGCGGGAGGGAGGATAACCAGGACTGAACAGTGAATACACTCGAACATCTACATTTATGGTAAGGTGTACACAACTGTACTATGTTCTTCGTGTTTCACTGTTGCACTCATCACACTTTGGTTGATTCTCAAAGCTGAGGAAGGGTGGAGGCAGTCAAGAAATAGCAGGGCTGGTTAGCAGGCCTTGTAAGATTGCTGTGGCAAATCCAGCTCTGAATTTAGAAAAGACAGCTAAGTGGTAATGCTTGGTGAAAGTGTGTACAGAACTCCAGGTTGCAGCTTCCAGGATGTCCCTGGTAGGGACTCCCCTGAAAAATGCAGTAGAGGTTGAGGTAGCCCTAGTGGAATGAAGTCTGATCCTCTGTGGGGGTAGGTTTTCCATGGTGTTTGTTCATAGGTTGGTACTAGGCTATCAGCCCTAGGGCCTATACAAGCCTAGCCATAACAATTCCCTGGCTATTTCTTCCCACACTATTTACTTTCCTGGACCCCTGTCTAGCAGGGCAAGTGACATGATCCCCAGGGTGAATTTTCTTTCTCCCATCCAATCATCAAGGTTCCTTTTGAAGAGGGCCAGAGAGGCACTCTGCTTGACATGTATGGGCAATCTATTCCAGAGTCTGGGGAGTCTCTGGGTCAGGAACCTATCCCTCCAGCATGTTTTGTTCATTGTGATGACAAGGTTTAGATCCCTGGACCGTGTGGCTCTGAGTGATTGGGATTTCTTTAAGTGTAGCATGTCCAACAGCTCTGGGTTTGACATGGCCTTGTATGTTAAGCAGAGATCGCCTCTGAGTAGACGATATGCGACAGAGTATAGCTGGAGTTTTTTAAGGCAGTCAGCATAGGGCATCTGCTTTAGGCCTGTGATTCTTTTAGTGAGGTATTTCTGCGGCCTTTCCAGTTGTTGCAGATGTCTTGAGAGGTACATACCAAACGGGGCATTGTATTCTATAATGGGTCTAATGAGGGATGAGTACAGTGGGACAATGACCTCCTTTTTTCTGGATGAAAAGCCCTTAGTGATGAGGTGTGCAGAAGGATTTCCTGACTGTTGTGGCGATGTGGTTATCGAAGGTGAGACCACTGTCCACCTGTGTCCCTAAGTCTCTTGTCACACTTTCGGTGTTTAGTGTACTACCACCTATATGGTAATTCATGGATACATGTTTTTTCCCAAAGGGGATAACTATACATTTCTTGGCATTGAGCTTGAGCCCATGGCTCTGGCACCAAGCATCTGTTTCTGTAAGGCCCTTTTGTAGAGTATCCACATCATTTGGGGATTCAATAATGGCTCCCAGTTTGCAGTCATCTGCGAACTTTGTTAGCCAGAGTCCCTTAGTGTTGGCCTGTACTTCAGAAAAGTAGTTGCCAAACAAGAGCGGTCCCAAGACTGAACCCTGAGGTACTCCACTTGTCACGTGTCTGGAGCTGGATTTGGAGTCGGCTACTTTTACAGTGTGGGTTCTTTCAGTAAGCCAGTTAGCAACCCATTGGGTGACAAACAGATTAATGCACAGTTTATCTATGATTCCAGAGTGGGGGATGGTGTCAAAGGCCTTGGCAAGGTCTAGATAGGCTGTGTGGACCACCTTACCCTTGTCCATGGCTCTGGAGACTGATTCAAAGAAGTCAATCAGGTTTAGGAGACAAGATTGGTCCTTCACGAACCCAAACTGGGTGGGGTCCAGTGTGTGAAGGTTGCCAATGTCTTTCTTTATAAGTTCCATGATAATACGCTCCATGGCCTTGCAGATAAGGCTTGTCAGACAGATGGGATGGTAGTTTCCGGGATCCAAGTTGGATCCCCCTTTGTGGAGTGGGATAACTGTAGCTGTGCGCCACTCAGTGGGCACGAATCCTTAGGTGAGGCTATGATTAAACATGACACTTAGGTGAGGTGCCAGTTCATTTTGTAGTTCATGTAGTACACAGCCCGGGATGTCATCTGGTCCCATGGATGCTGTATTCTTAGCTTTGGAGAGTGTGTTTTTTTACCTGTGTGGCCATTATTACCGGAATGTGGCAATCTTCCGGTATTGAGATGGGCCATTTAGGGGGTGAGAGGGAGGTGAAGTTGGCACTGAATCGATCTGCCAGGATATTGGCAATATCCTTGGGATCAGTATGTTTAATGCCATTCTGTTTTAGCTCAGAGCAGATCTGAGCATTGCCATTTAGATTCTTGACATAGTTATAGAATGCCTTGTGGTTGTCTTTGAAATCTTTGGCAATTTTATTTTCGTAACTAGCTTTGGAGGATTTTATGAGGGATCTCAGTTTCTTACTGAGGCTTGTAAGGGAGTTTTTTGCATCCTGGGATTTTCCTCTTTTCTGCAACAGTTTCTTCCTTTTGTTGTAAAGTTTGTTTATGGCAGGGGACCACCAGATTGGCTTCCTTTTTTTGGATGAGAGCACCTTGGTTCTATTTGGGATGGCACGAATCATGCATGAGTGGATGTGCTCGTACAGTGCCTTAGTGTAGGATTCAACAGTTGAACTTTCAGTTCCCGTCTGCATAGGTGTCATGAAGTTTGTCACTTCTGACTTGAGTAGTATGAAGTTAGCTTTGGAAAAGTTTTTTATGGAGGTTTCCTTACTGGGGAGTGGGGGTGGGGATCTGGATGTTAAGGGTGATTAGCTTATGGTCAGACCTGACTAACGAGGGGGTGACCATAGGTGTGGAGCATCGATTTCCCATGTTGGTAATGACCAGGTCTAGAATATTGGACCCCCTGGTGGGACTATGGATTAGTTGATCCAGGGCACTGGAATTTATGAATTCCAAGAACCGCTGGGCAAAGGTGGTACAGGAGTAGTTTTCCCAGTTAATGGCAGGGTAGTTAAAATAACCCAGTATTAGGGTGTTTGGTTCTATCTTAATAGTTTCCAGTATGTTTAGAAAGGTGTAGTGAGAATCTTGGGGTATGGTGGGGGATCTGTAGCAAGCTACAATTTGGATTGCAGTCTTACCTAGTGTTAGTTGCACCTGGAGAATTTCAGACGCATTGTGTTGGGCAACTAGCCTGGTGGTGTGAATATCCTTGGTGAATATTGACACTCCTCCACTTTTAGTGTTTCGGTCCTGGTTTGGTGGCCGAAAAGTGTGGTAAGAGTTGTAGCCTGGTATTGCAGGGGTGCTCTCTGGAGCCTTGAACTAGGTCTCAGTTACTGCACAAATATCGATGTTCTCCATTTTTAGGAGTGCCTTGAGAGAGTGCATTTTGAGGTTTAGACTTCTAGCATTGAGTAGCATTACCTTCGGATTTTGCATGCTTGTACCTGTTATGTGGTGGTTTTGTCCTTTGAACTTTGCCTAAAAAGGCACTATATGGGGTTGCAAGAGCCTTAGCCAGTAACCTGAATCCCAGGGGCAACAAGTGCAGACCATCTCTGGCAAAGCATCGTGGTCCAATCATGTCGTCCCAGGCAGACAGATACTGGATCCCCTTTGAATGACACCAGAAGCTTAGCCAATTGTTGAAGTCAATCATTTTGTCCTTATATTGTGGTATCATTCTGGGCGAAGGCAGGATGCTACTCAGGGCTAGGGTCATACCTGCCTGGGCCACATGATCCGAGAGCTCTTCCATGTCTCTTTACATGTAGTCCAGGGAGGTACATCTCAAGTCATTCACTCCAACATGGACAATGACAGAGTCATATTTGTACTTGTTGTGGAGTGACTTGAGTGCATGCGTTATGTGGCGGATCCTGGCACCAGACAGGCAGCTGACTGTAATTTTCTCTTTGTTCAACCTAGTGAGAGGGACATCAGTGTGCCGGACTATAGAGTCACCTATGACTAAAGTGTTAGGTACATTGGCTTGCCTTAGGGGCTGTTGCTGGGTGGCACACTGGTGTTGTGAACTATGTGACACTTTGGTTGTGATTGGTGTTTGTTTGCATTTCAGCTTCAGAGGTCCTTGTTGCTTGGGCAGGTTAGAGTTAAGGGCCTCTGCATATGTGGATTTAGTGTTGCTATGTGTGGGTGTTGGTAGTGTGGCTTTAGAAGGGCTATGTGTTGCTTGAGGTGTAGTGTGGGTGTTAAACTTCTCCTCTCGACTGTCTAGCACAATCTTGGGTGGAGAGAGCTTTGCTTCCATTTTGGCTATGTAAGTGCATCTCTCACAGGTTGTAGTGTTGGTGGTAGGAGGAGAGGGCTGTCTGTGTACATGAGGCAATTGCTGCATTGCCCCAGTATGCCCAGATTCACCAGGTGGACAGGAGAAATCACCGGAAGCTGACCCTTGGACATGCCTGGTTTGGTGCTTTTTTTTTTTTTTTGTAAAGTACAGGAGCTGTTTTCCCTTACCTTAGCAAGGTACTTTGCAATTATAGGCTGTTGCTGTTTAGTGCCTACTATTAATTTCTCCTTATTAACAAGGAGAGTTGAGTGCTTGTATCAGTTTAAGGCTTCCTAGTGCTTTCCAGCAGGTATCAGAGAAAGTGCTAGTCACAGGGATGCTTAAAGGGAAGATGAAAAAAAAAATGCACACTGCAGTGTGCACTAGAGAAGTTAGATGTTTGTAGCAGAAATGGATGCAGTGTGCTATCTATTTAGAAATGGTTTGCTTTGAAATGGCCTTGCCCTCTGTCCCTGTAGCAAAGCTAACTAGCAGCTGGGTCAGATTTTCTGAAAGGTTTAGTCCTTTCAAGGTAGAACCTGAGCTGTCTGTGCGCACCCAAGGAGTGCAAGATCCTTTTCCCTTTATTCTGAGGATTAGAGAAAAAAGGTTGGTAAATGGATGGATTGGTTTAAAGCCACACTGGATACGACCTTGGGCATAAATGATGGGTAAAGTCCTCAGGGAATACCTGTCTGCATGGAAGATAATGAAGGGTTCCACAGCCGTAAGGGCCTGTAACTCAGACACTCTTCTTGCTGAAGTGATAGCTAGAAGTAAGGCTGTTTTCCAAGAGAGGAATTTTAACTCTGCTGTAGCAGCACACTCAAAAGGGTACGTGGGATGGGGAAGTGAGCTTCTCTAGTACAAAGTTAAGGTTCCAGGCAGGAGTGGGAGCTCTCCTTGGGGGTCTTAAATTGTTAGCTCCTCTCAGGAATTGTTTAATCAGAGGGTGAGAGAAAAGGGATGGCTCAGTATTGTAATGAGCTGTAATGGCAGAGGCATGAATCTTAACTGATGAGAAGGCGAGGCCTTTCTGGAGCAACTCTGCTAGATAATCTAGGATTTGAGGTAAGGTGGGTTACAGTTGCGTCCTTTCCTTGAGACTGGGCCCAAGAACAGTATCTTTTCCACTTTTCTGAATAGGATTTCCTAGTACTAGGCCTCCTGGCCTCAAGGATAACATCCAGCACCTGTTAGCTGAGGGTTGCTGGTGATGTATTCAGGGAATAAGCCAGGCTGCCAGGTTCAGGGTTTGCAGCTGAGGATGCAAAATCTGTCCCTCCTGCTGGGACAGCAGAAAGGGGGTCTGATGTAGGTGCCAGGGTGGCACTGCTGTCAGACTACGTAGGAGTGGGTACCAATACTGGTGTGGCCAGTCTGGTGCAATAAGGATTGTCCTTGGCCTGTCCTGTTTGATCTTGAGTAGTACTTTTGAAAGGAGGGGCAGAGGGGGAAAGACATAGATTGAGTGGTTTTCCCATGTAAAGGATAGGACATCCACTTTCCATGCTTGGCTGTGGGGATTTCTGGTGCAAAATTTGTTCAGTTGATGGTTTTGGGGGAAGCAAAGAGGTCCACCTCTGGTGTCCCCCACCTGTGCATTAGAAGTTTGGTTCCAGTTTCCACTCGCGTGGGTCCATTAGATTTCTGCTTAAGTCGTCTGCCAGTGAATTTTGTTTGCCTGGCAGGAATTGAGCTTGCAGGTGAACTTGATTGCTCAAGGCTGTGTTCCACAGAGCCATGGCTAACCTGCAGAGTGGGTAGGAATGAGATCCCCCCTGCTTGTTTATGTACCATATGACTGTGGTGTTGTCTATCTTTATCAAGAGTTATCCTGGCAGGATAAGGTATTTGAAGGCTGTCAATGCATTCTGTACTGCTAACATTTCTTTTTGATTGATATGCAGGTGAATTTGTCCTGGGCTCCATTTGCCTGTCATGTGAGCCCCCATGCATAGTCTGAAGAGTCTGTTGTCAGGGTTTGGGCGGCAGGGGGTTGAGTGAAAGGGAGTCCCTTGTTGTGGTTGCATGCCTCTGCCCACCAAATGAACTCTGACCTTAGGCAAGGAATGATAGGAATCACTGTTTCCAGGTCCTGAGAATGTTGACATCAGAGACATTTTAAGTACCACTGAAGTTTCCTCAAATGCAGTCTTGCATATAGAATTAGTAGAATGCATGAGGCCAAGAACCCTAGGGCTTGCAGTATTTTTCTTGCAGATAACTGGGTTTGGGTGGCCAGTAGTTTGAAGTAATTTCTCAAATAAACCTGCTTTTCTGGAGTGAGGACTGCCATCTGGGAAGTTGTGTTCAAGCTTGCTCCCAGGAATACAATCTTTTGGCTGGGTACCAGATGTGATTTCTTTTCGTTGATTGTATACCCCAGAGAAGTTAGGAGTCTCTTTACAAATGTCAGGTGCTGAAGTAGCAATTTCTGACTGTTCGCCTGAATCAGGCAATCGTCCAAGTACGTGAAAATCTGAATATTTCTCTGCCTGCAGTATGCAATGGCAGGAGCCAGGCACTTTGTGAATACCCTGAGCACAGTAGATAAGCCAAAGGGATGTGCAGAGAACTGACTGTGTATAGAGCTTGCCCTGAAACGTAGATATTTCCTGCAAGATTCCCTTATGGGGATGTGAAGTTAAGCTTCTTTTAGGTCTTGGGTGACTAGCCAGGAGTCCTTGGCTAGCATAAGAAGCAGCTGCTGGAGAGTAAGCATTTTGAATTTTGGTACCACCAGAAAGGTGTTGAGAGTTGACAGATCCAGAATAGGGTGTCAAGAGTTCTCTTTTCTGGATACCTGAACAGTCTGGAGTAGAAACCCTGTCCCGTTTGCTTTGTTGGAACTGGATGAATAGCCCTGATACTGAGAAGAGAAAGTACTTGCTTTTGGACCTCTGTCCACTGGTTTGGAGGAAGGTCTGGCAATCCACTTGGGGTTGGCAATGTGTGGAAGTAGAATCTGTATCCCTGGGATACAGTGTTTAAGACCAATCAGTCCTGGGTAATATACTCCCATTTTTTTTGCATGCAAGGCGAGTTTTTCTCCTAAGGGTGCAAGTACTTGGGCATGGCTGGGAAGGATGAAGGACAAGTCATTGTGAACTTTTTCCATTAGGGGTGGCTTACCACTCCCTATTTTTGAGGAGGGAGCACTCCATTTTTTAGATCTGTGCATACCCAGAGACTGTAGTCTTTGTGGTCTGTTGGCCCTGGGTTTGGACTGAGAAGGTCTGGGAGGAACTGGAAGGGACCAGTTTTTTGAAGGCCAATGCCTACTGAAAATCTAGGTGGCTGTACCTGTAAGAAATCTTTAACAGTTTGCATAGATTTAGCTTTTTCCTCCATCTTTTTGAGAACTACTACTGCTTTTGAGCCAAACCACATTCTTGGTTTAATGGAGCATGTAGTAATTCTGCTTTGACATGGTCTGGCAAGATTTGTTCCTTCAGCCAAGCATGCCTTCTCAGAACAGACCCAGTGACAGCAGCCCTGCAAGATGCTTCTATGGCATCAAAACCACACTGCAAAGTATGTTTACCAACTTGGTTTGCAGAATGCATTAACTCTTGTAAGTCTGTTTTCTGCACAATCAGGAATCAACATTTTTTGTTTAATTAGTTCCATAATATGCTGCTGATACTTCAACATGTGAAACTGGCAATTTAAAGCCCTGATGGCAAGAGTTGCAGAGGTATATACCTTCTTACCCCTTCTGTCTAGAGCCCTAGAATCCCTGTCTGAATGGGGTAGGGTTTTTGGCTGTAGTAGCCTTAATACCTTTAGGTGCCTGGGAAATAGTCTCTGGATCTGCAGTGGGAATTTTAGAGAGAAATTTGAGAGAGTCAGGTACTCTGTAGTACCTGTCAGGCTTTCTAGGAGCTGGTGGTAAAGTATCAGGGGTAAGACTGGATTCCATGAAGACATCATCTACAATATCCAGGACACTGGGTATAGCTATAGGCCTATGCTGAGGCAAGTCTAAAAATTCCCCGAGTCTCTTTTTGGACTGTGGGCAGTCCTGGCATTCCCAGAAGAAATGCTCTGAGTATATGCAAGGTTTCACCGAAAGAAAAGTCCTCGGGGGGGGGGGGGGGCAGAGGAAATGGAATTCTCTGCATCTGAATCTTCATAGGTAAATAAGGGTATGTTCTGGTAATCACAGGGATCAAAGTCATCGGACTCATGGTCTGTAGAATCAGAAGGAAAATCAATTATTTGTCTTTTAGAGGGTGAAGGCTGGCTTCCCCTTATTAAAGTAATAAGGTCTTCAGCTATTCTAAGCATTTGTTTCTGTGGCATGGGAGTTTGAGAAAGCGCTTTGGTCGTTGGTTTCCTAGGCATACTGCGAACTCTGGGCCCGAGAAATTTGGTAGTTTTAGTCATTAACGAAGTAATTCACTTAATACAAACATCAGAATGTCTGAATACACCCTCAGAAGCCGGTGCCTGCAGAGTGGCTCCGGACCCATCCAAGGTAGAGACATCCGCAGGTTCCATAGTGGAAGAAGCATCTCGTGGCATACCGGACTCCAAATGGGTCTCAATAGAGGCCTGTGAATCTGCAGAAGTGGGTAACGGGGGCTGCGAAATCGCCTCACTGAGTACTGGCAGACTGGAGGCTAGCTTAATGGAAGCGTCGGCAGTTTTGGACCTATGCGGTCTGTCTCTGTCTTTATCTTTGCATTTTTTCAGAAGGTTGGTAGTCAGCTGGCTTACTGACGTCATTTCAGAATACGAAGAACGAGAGAGAAAGAATTTAGAGAGAAAAACAGCCCAACGACAAATAGTTCGTGCGTTGAACAAGGCACAAAACCGACAGCAAGGGACATCGTAGTCTGGGCCTAAACAGGTGACGCAGTAAGAATGAAAATCACTGAGGTATTTGTTTTGCAGAGGCAAGACAATTGTTAACTTTTTCTGACGTCGGTTAGAGCAAGAAAAAAGGATCCCCAATGGGGTACTTAGCTTTAGAAGACTTCAGATTAATACTCGAAAAACAGAAATTTCAGGTAGCTGCCAACTGGCACTTGCCAACTGCTTCTGCTTCGGGCTCCCGCGCGGCAAGAAATCCTGATGTAATGGCATTGGCTGCATGTTTTATAGCCCTGAAGACCTGACATCATGGAAGAGGTGACAGCATCAGATGCAGAAATCCCAAAACTCTGGTATTCGGGCAGATTGAGGGCTACCTGCAGGCAGATAAAGTACAGTTGTGTACACATACCTAGATGTTAAGAGTGTATTCACTGTCACAGTCATCACATTTGTGTTATCTGCCTGCAGGTAGGTAGCCCTCAGCCGGCCTGAATACCAAAGTTGTCGGATTTCTGCGTTGGATGCGGTCGCCTCTTCCATGTCGTCAGGGGTATAAAACATGCAGCCAATGCCATTACATCAGTTTTTCTTGCCCCAGTTGTCAGGTGCCCCCACAACAGGGAGCAATTATATGGTATGGAACACTCCCAGCAAAAAGCAAATACACATGATATAATATATACCAAATAAGGAGGAAAGGTAAAAGTCAAGAGAAGTCAGGGGGGGCTGGAGGGAGGGTAACCAGGACTGCAACAGTGAATACACTTGAACATCTACATTTATGATGTGTACACAACTGTACTATGTTCTTCATGTTTCACTGCTGCAGTCATCACATGTGACTGGATTTCCAAAGCTAAGGAAGAGTGGAGGTAGTTAAAGAGCATTAGGGCTAGCAATAAGGCCCTGTAAAATTGCTGTGGCAAATCCAGCTCTGGATTTAGAAAAGATAGGCAGGTGGCAATGCTTGGTGAAGGTAGGTACAGAGCTTTAGGTTGCAGCTTTCAGGATGTCCCTGGTAGGGACTCCTCTGAGAAATGCCGTAGAGGTAGATGCAGCCCTGGTGGAATATGCTCTTATCCCCTGTGGGGCAGGTTTTCCATGGTGTTTGTAAACAAAATGGATACAATGTGCTATCTATTTGGAAATGGTTTGGTTTGAAATGGCCTTCCCCTCTGCCCCTGCAGCAAAGCTAACTAGCAGCTGGTCAGATTTTCTGAGAGGCTTAGTCCTGTCCAAACAGAATCTAAGTTGTCTGTGCACGTCCAGAGAATGCAGTATCCTTTCCCCTTTATTCTGAGGATTAGGGGAAAAAAGTAGGCAAATGAATGGACTGGTTTAGAGCCATACTAGACACCTTGGACATAAAGGTTGGATTAGCCCGGAGGGAAACCCTGTACGCATGGAAGATGATGAAGGGTTCCACTGCCATGAGGGCCTGCAGTTCAGACACTCTTCTAACTGAAGTGATGGCTAGAAGTAAAGCTGTTTTCCAAGAAAGGAATTTCAACTCTGCTGTTGCAGCTGGTTCAAAGGGGGGGGGGGGTGAGGTTTCCAATAGAAAGTTAAGGTCCCAGGCTGGAGTGGGAGCTCTCCTGGGGGTGTCTTAAATTTTTGGCCCCTCTAGGGGATTGTTTTAGCCGGGGATGAGAGAAGAGGGGTGGCTCAGTATTATGAGCTGATATGGCAGAGGCATGAATCTTAACTGAAGAGAAAGATATGCCCTTGTGGAGCATTTCTGTTAAATAATCTAGAAATATGAGGTCAGCTGGGCACCACTGTGCCCATCCCCTGAGCCTGGCTCCAGGAACAGTATCTTTTCCACTTTTCTGAATAGGATTTTCTAGTACTAGGCCTCCTTGCCTCAAGAATGACATCCAGTACCTGCTTACTGAGGGTTGCTGGAGGTGAGCTCAGGGAATTAGCCAGGCTGCAAGGTTCAGGGTTTGAAGCTGGGGGTGCAGACTCAGACCCACCTGCTGGGACAGCAGGGAGGGGGTCTGAGGCAGGTGCCAAGGTTGCAGCACTGTCAGACTGCACAAAAGGGGGTACCTAGTGCTGGCGTGGCCAGTCTGGTGCAATCAGTATTGTCCTTGGCTTACCCTGTTTGATCTTTAGTAGAACCTTTGAGGAGAAAGGTGATATTCATAGGTTAGTACTAGGCTAATTGCCATTGCAAGCCATTTTAAGCCTAGCCAATTATCTCATCTGAGATTCAAACCCTGTACCTTGTGCTTGTAAGGCAAACTCCTTAACCATTAGGCCACCCTCCCAAGCAGGCATAAATTGAGAGGCTTTCCCAAGTAAAGGACAAAGGACAGGGCATCCACTTTCCAAGCTTGACTGTGGAGAGTTCTGGTGCAGAATTTGTTCAACTGGTAGTTCTGAGGGGAGGCAAACAGGTCTACCTCATTTGTTCTTCAAGAGGTTGAATATTTTGGGTTCCAGTTTCCATTTGTGTGGGTCCATGAGATTTCTGCTTAAGTCTGTCAGTGAATTTAGTTTGCCTGGCAGGAATTGAGCTTGCAGGTTCACTTGGTAGGTCAAGGCTGTGTTCCACAGAGCCATGGCTATTCTGCAGAGTGGGTAGGAATGGGTTCCCCCCTGCTTGTTTATGTACCACATAACTATGGTGTTGTCTGTCTTTACCAATAGTTGTCCTGGAAGAATAAGGTCTTTGAAGGCAGTCAGAGCATTCTGTACAGCTAACATTTCTTTCTGATGGATATGCAGGTGCATCTGTGTTGGGTTCCATTTGCCCTGAATGCACTGCCCTGCCATGTGAGCCCCCCCCCCCCCATGTACAGTCTGATGCATCTGTTGTTAGGGTTTGGGTAGCAGGGGGTAGAGTGAAAGGGAGTCCCCTGTTGTGGTAGCAGACCTCTGCCCACCAAAGGAGGTCTACCCTTAGACAAGGAATGATAGGAATCACTGTTTCCAGGTCCTGAGAATGTTGACACCATAGACTTTTTAGATACCATTGAAGTTTCCTCATATGCAGTCTTGCATATGGAATTAACAGAATGCAAGAGGCCAAGAACCACATGGTTGGCAGGATTTTCCTTGCAGATAGCTGGGTTTTTGTGGCCAGTAGTGGTTTGAAGTGGGTTGTCAAATGAACTTGTTTCTTTGGAGTGAGGAATGCCATCTGGGAAGTTGCGTTCAAGCTTGCTCCCAGGAATACAATCTGTTGGCAGGGTAATAGGTGTGATTTCTTCTCATTGCTGGTGTACCCCAGTGAAGTTAGAAGTCTCTCTACAAATGCCAGATGTTGTAATAGCAAGTCCTGACTCTCTCCCTGAATCAGGCAATTGTCCAAGTATGGGTAAATCTGAATATTTCTGTGCCTGCAAAATGCAATGGCTGGAGCTAGGTACCTTGACTATACCCTGGGCGCAGTACATAAGCCAAAGGGAAGTGCAGAGAACTGATAGTGCATGGAGCCTACCCTGAAATGTAGGTATTTTCTGCAGGATTCCCTTAATGGGATGTGCAGGTAAGCTTCTTTTTAGTCTAGAGTTGTCAGCCAGGCATCCTTGGCTAGCATAGGAAGAAGCTGTTGAAGAGTTAGCATTTTGAATTTTGGAACCACCAGAAAGGTGTTGAGGATAGGATGCCAGGAGTTTACTTTTCTGGGAACCAGGAACAGTCTTGAACAAAAACCTTGTCCCCTTTTTTCTGCTGGGACAGGTTGAATAGTCCTGATACTGAGGAGAGAGAGAGCACTTGTTTTTGGGCGTCTGCCCACTGGTTTAGGGGGAGGTCTGGCCATCCACTTGGGGTTGGAAGTGAGTGGAAGTGGAATCCGTATCCTATGGAAACTATTTTTAAAACCCATTTGTCCTGGGTAATGAGTTCCCAGTGTTTTCCATGCAGGGCGAGCTTTCCTCCTAAGGGAGCAAGTAGTTGAGCAAGGCTTGGTAGAGTTAAGGATAAGTCAGTGTGCCATTTTTCCATAGGAAGGTGGCCTACTACTCCCTGCTTTGGAAGTAGGGGCCCCCCACTGCTTAGATCTGTGCGCATAGATAGAGACTGAAGTCTTGGTGGTCTGTTGCTCCTGGGTATGGACTGAGAAGGCCTGAAAGGGACTGGAAAGGACCAGTTCTTTGAAGGCCAATGCCTACTGAATCTAGGTGGCTGTACTTGTAAGAAATCTTCAACCGTTTGCATAGATTTAGCTTTTTCCTCCATCCTTTTGAGGATGGCTTCTGCTTTGCTGCCAAAAAGGTGCTCTTGGTTTAAGGGTGCATACAGTAATTTAGCTTTAACATGATCTGGCAAGATTTGTTCCTTAAACCAAGCATGCCTTCTAAGTATAGACCCAGTGACAGCAGCCCTGCAAGATGCTTCTAAAGCATCAAAACCACATTGCAAAGTATGTTTACCTACTTCGTCAGCAGAATGCATTAACTCTTGTAAATCTTTGTTTTCAGCACAGTCAGGAATCAACATCATTTTCTGTTTAATTAATCCCATAATATGCTGCTGATACTTTAACATATGAAACCGGCAATTTAAGGCCCTAATGGCCAAAGTAGCAGAAGTATACACCTTCTTACCCCATCTGTCTAAAGCTCTAGAATCCCTATCAGAAGGGGTAGGATTTTTGGCAGTAGTAGCCTTAATGCTTTTGGTCCTTGGGAAATTGTCTCTGGATCCGCAGTAGGATTCTTGAAAAGGAATTTGAGAGAGTCAGGTACTCTGTCGTACCTGTCAGGTTTTCTGAGAGCTGGAAGCAAACTGTCTAGGGTAAGGCTGGATTCCAAGAAAACATCATCTACAATCTCCAGAACAGGAGGGATAGCTAGAGGCCTGTGTTGAGGCAGGTTTAAAAATTCCCCAAGTCTCTTTTTGGACTGAGAATAGTCCTGGCTTTCCCAGCGGAAATGCTCCCTAAGGGTATGCAAGGTTTCACCAAAAGAAAAATCTTCTAGAGGGGAAGCAAAGGGAATGGAATCCTCTGCATCAGAATCCTCATAAGTAGATAAGGGTAAATCCTGGTAGTCAGAAGGAAAGTACAGTTGCGTACACTTACCATAAATGTAGATGTTTGAGTGTATTCACTGTTGCAGTCATTACATTTGGGTAATCTGCTGGCAGGTTGCCCTCAGTCGGCCTGAATAACAAAGTCTTGGGTCCTGCATCGGTTGTGGTCTCCTCTTCCATGACGTCAGGTCATCAGGGGTATAAAACATGCAGCCAACACCATTTTAATCAGTTTTTCTTGCTCCAGATGTCAGGTGCTCCCCAAATGGGGAGCAAAAATAAATACATATTATATACATGCATGTAATTTTGAACACAAAAAGTTTACCTCCAACTAAAAGCAAATACACCAAAAAGGCTTTTGAGCATAGTGAAGGAAAGAAGAGGTACAATAATAGAGAAGAAAGGGGGCTGGCGGGTGGGTAACCCAGACTGCAACAGTGAATACACTCGAACATCTACATTTATGGTAAGTGTACACAACTGTACTATGTTCTTCGTGTTTCACTGTTGCAGTCATTACATTTGGGTAGAATCCCAAAGCTATGGATGGGAGGATGGAATTATACAGCATTAGGAGCGGCTATAAGGCCCTGCAGGACAGCAGTGGCAAAGCCTGCCCTGGATTTAGAAAAGAGAGGTAAATGGTAATGTTTTATGAACAGATGAAATGAGCTCCAAGTAGCAGCTTCTAGAATGTCTCTGGTAGGAACCCCTCTGAGAAAAACTTCAGAAGTAGATGCAGCCCTGGTGGAATGGGATCTAATCCTCTAGGGGACAGGTTTTACCATGGCGCATGTAGCAGAAACAAATTCAACAGCTTATCCATGATCTGATGAAGGTGGGGAGAATGCTCTCTACCGAAAGCGCTCATTGTTAATAAACTTAGTTTCGTTTGCTGTTGGTGCAGATATCGTGTTTTGGAGGTGTTTTCTCTTGTCAGCATCTTGCCACTTGTGTGTTTTTCAACAGTTTACTTGGTTTTCCACTTCGTGAAACTTATCCATTTTGAAATAGTCTGCTTTGAGATAGCCTTCCCCTCTGCCCCTGCAGCAAATGCCACTAGTAGTTGCTTAGACTTTCTTAGAGATTTTGTCCTGTTTAAGTATAATCTTAGTTGTCTGTGTACATCCAAATGAATGCAGAATCCGCTCCCCCTTGTTCTGTGGATTTGGGAAAAAAAGTTGGCAGATGAATGGTCTGGTTAAGAGCCACACTGGTCACCACCTTAGGCATAAAAGAAGGATTGGTCCTGAGGGCCATCCTGTCCGGATAAAAGATAATGAAAAGCTCCACTTCCATGAGAGCCTGTAGCTCTGAAATCCTTCTAGCTGAAGTGACTGCTAAAAGAAAGTCTGTCTTCCAAGAAAGAAATGTTATGTCTGCAGTAGCAGCTGGTTCAAAAGGAGGTAGGGTGAGTTTTTCCAGCACAAAATTGAGGTCCCATTCAGGAGTTGGTGCTCTCCTGGGAGGTCTCAAATTTTTGGCCCCTCTGAGGTACTGCTTTAAGCAGGGGATGAGAAAAGAGAGAAGGCTCTGTGTTGTAATGAGCCGAGATGGCAGAGGCATGGACTTTTATAGAAGAAAAAGATGGGCCCTTGTGAAGCATCTCAGTTAAATATTGCAGGATCTGAGGAAGATTGGGCATTGCTGTGTTTATTCCTTGTGCTTGGTTCCAGGCACAGAATCTCTTCCATTTATCAGCATATGATTTTCTAGTACTAGGCCTTCTAGCCTCCAAAATGACATCCATCAAAGGTTTACTGTGGGATGTGATTGGTGAAATTAGTTGATTAGCCATGCTGCAAGATACAGAGTTTGGAGCAGAGTGTGCAGAACTTGATAGTTCTGCTGAGACAATAGATGAGGAGTCTGAGGCAAGTACCACTGAGGAAGGTGTGACATATTCCTCAGAAGTGGGTACCAGTGTTGGCGAGGCCAGTCTGGAGCAATCAGAATCATTTTTGGTTTTTCCGGTCTTCACTTTTAGTAAAACCTTGGAGAGCAGAGGGGGAAAGGCATAGACTGATAGGTTTTACCAGCTGAAGGATAGAGCGTCCACTTTCCAAGCTTTTCTGTGATGAATTCTTGTGCAGAATTTGTCTAATTGGTAGTTTTGGGGAGAGGCAAAAAGATCTATGTCTGGGCTCCCCTATTTTCGTGTCAACATGCTGAAGATTTGTGGATCCAGTTTCCATTAGTGTGGGTCCATAAGATTTCTGCTTGGGTCGTCTGCCAGAGTACTTTGTTTTCCTGGCAGGAATTGAGCTTGTAGATGTATTTGGCAAGTCAAGGCTGTGTTCTACAAGGCCATGGCTAGTCTGCAAAGGGGGTAGGAGTGGGTACCCCCCAGCTTATGTACCACATAACTGTTGCATTGTCCGTCTTTATCAGTAGTTGTCCTGGATGAAGGAAGTCCTTGAAGGTTGTCAGAGCATTTTGTACAGCTAGCATTTCTTTCTGGTTGATATGTAAGTGCATTTGATTTTGGCTCCATACGCCCTGAATGCATCTCCCTGCCAGATGCCCCCCCCCCCCCCCCCAAGCATAGTCTGATGCATCTGTAGTCAGGATTTGGGTGGCAAGGAGTAGAGTGAATGACAGTCCCTTGTTTTGGCAACAGGCCTCTGCCCACCAAAGGAACTCCTGTTGCAGGCAAGGAATGAGAGGAATCATTGTTTCCAGACTGTGACAATGTTGACTCCATAAGCTTTTTAGGTACCATTGAAGTTTCCTCATATGCAGTCTTGCATATGGAATTAGCAGAATGCAGGATGCCATGAACCCCAAAGCCTGCAAAATTTGTCTTGCAGATAGCTGGGTTTTTGAGGCCACTTGTTTGAAGTATGTTATCAATTGAACTTGTTTGTCTGGTGTGAGGTAAGCCATCTGGGCAGTTGTATTCAAGCTTGCACCCAGGAATGTAAATATTTGAGAGGGTACCAGTTGTGATTTCTTTTCGTTTATGGTGTACCCTAGGCATGTTAGAAGCCTTTTTACAAACACCAGCTGTTGTAGAAGAGTGTCCTTGTCCTCTGCCTGAATTAGACAATTGTCCAGAAGAGGATAAATTTGAATGTTTGTCTGCAAAATGCAATCACTGGTGCCAGGCACTTTGTAAAGACCCTTGGAGCAGTAGATAAGCCAAAGGGCAGTGAAGAGAACTGGTAGTGCAAATAGCCTGCTTTGAAGCGGAGGTATCTTCTGCAAGAGTCCCTGATTGGGATATGCAGGTAAGCCTCTTTTAAGTCTAGAGTTACCAACCAGGCATTCTTGCCTAGCATAGGCAGTAGCTGTTGTAGAGTCAGCATCTTGAATTTTGGAATTTCCAGGAAAGTATTTAGAATGGATAAGTCCAGAATTGGATGCCATGATATGTCTTTTCTGGGTACCAGGAAAAGTCTTGAATA
This sequence comes from Protopterus annectens, assembly GCF_019279795.1. Classification (NCBI taxonomy): domain Eukaryota; kingdom Metazoa; phylum Chordata; order Ceratodontiformes; family Protopteridae; genus Protopterus; species Protopterus annectens. Next base: position 1,948,491,906 of record NC_056731.1, read on the forward strand.
AAAACCTTGTCCTTTCTCCTTTTCTGGTACTGGCTGAATAACCCCCATATCCATGAGGGACATGATTTGTTTCTGGGCCTCTGCCCACTGATTTGGAGGCAGATCTGGCCATCCGTGTGGAGTTGGCAACGTGTGGAAATGAAATCTGTACACCTGGGATACTATATTTAAGACCCACTTACCTGGGTAATTAGATGCCAATTTTGAGCATGAAGTGCTAGTTTTCCCCCAAAGGGGCTGCCAAAAGATAAGTGCTTGGAAATGGCAGAGGAAAGTCATTGAGACTGTTTACGGTAGGGTGGTGCTTTGCTACTTCCTGATTTGGAGGTGGAGGCACCCCATTGTTTTGTCCTGTAAGATCCTTGTGACTAAAACCTGGAGCCCTTGGAGTGTTCAGTTTTGACTTGAGAGGCTCTGTTGGGTACTGGAAAGGACCAGTTCTTAGTAGGTCAGTGCCTACTGAACCTGGGTGGCTGCACTTGCAGGAAATCTTTTACAGTTTGCATAGATTTAGCCTGGTCTTCCCATTATTTCAAAACTTCTTCTGCCTTATTTTTGATGATGGCGGTTTAATATACAAATTTTTAGGCCTGAAAACACCCTCAGAAGCTGGTGCCTGCTCAGCGGCTCCGGACCCATCCAAGGAAGAGACATCTGCAAGTTCAATACTTGGAGAATCTCACGGCATACCGGACTCGGAATGGGTCTCGGTAGAGGCCTGCGACTCAAAAGTAGCGGGCATCAGGGGCTGCAAAAGCACTTCACTGAGTGCTGGCGAACCGGTGACTGGCTTAGGAGAAGCTTCATCGTCGGTTTTGGACCTCGATGGTCTATCTCTGTCTTTTTCTTTGCATTTTTTGTGAATTCCGGTAGTCGGATTGCTAACCGGCAACATTTCAGGATAGTTAAATCTTGAACCAAAGTATTTAGAAGCAAAAATATACCAATGCTTAATAGTGTTCATAGGTTCATACTAGGCTATCTGCCCAAAGGCATTTATAAGCCTAGCCCATAGTTATGTGGCTTTCGCCACCCCTTTAGTTTGAATAAAAACTATGCCTATCATTTTGCTGTGCCTCTGTCAAGCAGTGACACTGAAGTAATCCCTGGGGTATATCTGCGATCTCCCATCCATTGGTCAAGATTCCTCTTGAACAAGGCCAGAGAGGTGCTCTGCCTCACATGTACCGGGATTTTGTTCCACAGCATAGGGAGTCTCTGGGTGATGAATCTGTCCCTCCAGCACGTTCTATTTATAACCGTGTCAAGGTTTAAGTCTCCCGCCCTTGTGGTTCTGAGGGATCTAGATTTTTGAGGTGAAGCATATTCATCAAATCTGGGTTTGACATGGCCTTATATGTCAGGCACAGGTCACCTCTGAGCAAGCGGTATGAGACTGAATAGAGCTGGAGTTCTTTCAGTCGGGCAGCATAAGACATATTTTTGAGACCCTTTATCCTTTTGGTGAGGAACTTTTGGGGCCTTTCAAGCTGCAGCAGGTGTCTGGTCAGATACATTCCGAACCGGGCATTGTACTCAATCATAGGTCTAATGAGTGATGAGTACAGGGGGACGATGACCTCCCTTGATCTAGATGTGAATCCCTTCATGATCAGGTGGGCGATATAGAAGGTTTTCCTAACTACTTTAGCAACATGAGTGTCAAACAAAAGGCTACTGTCAACCTGGGTCCCCAGATCCCTGATGACTTTTTCTGTGCTCAGTGGATTGCCACCTATATGGTAGCTAGGGGTAACCTTGTTTTTCCCGAAGGGTATGACTATGCATTTTTTGGCGCTTAACTTCAGGCCATGGCTCTGGCACCAGTTATCCATGTGTTGGTTAAATTTAGCACAAAACCGACAGCAAGGCATGTTGTGGTCAGGGCCTAGGCAAGGAATACAGTACAAATGAAAATCCTTATGAGGTATTTGCTTCCCACAAGTAATACAATTATTAACTTTTACTGACATCGGTAAGGAGCAAGAAAAAGTTTCTGCAATGGGGTACTTAGCTTTAGTTTGAAGACTTCAGTTCTGAAACTCAAAAACGAAAATTTCAGGAGTCGGCCGACCGGCACTTGCGAACTGCTTATGCTTCGGGCACCGTGCGGCAAGAAAGACTGATTAAAGTGGTGTCGGCTGCATGTTTTTTTACCCCTGACGACCTGACATCATGGAAGAGGAGACAGCAACAGATGCAGGACCCAAGACATTGTTATTCAGGTCAACTGAGGGCAACCTCAGAATATCAGAGATATCAGAATCCTGATCAGAAGAATCTGAAAGAAAATCAGTTCTACATCTCTTAGAGGGGGAAGGCTGGCTTCCCCTAATTAATGTAATAAGGTCTTCAGCCATTCTAATCATTTGTTTTTAAGGCATATGGGCCTGAGAATGTGCTTTGGTAATCAGTTTTCTAAGCTTAGTGCGAGCTTTAGGCCTAAGGAATTTGGTATTCTTAGCTTGAAACGAAGTTGTCGGTTTAACATGAAAATTGGAAGGCCTGAATACACCCTCAGAAGCCGGTGCTTGTACAGCTACTCTGGACCCATCCAAGGTAGACATCCGCAGGTTCCATAGTCGAAGAAGCATCTCGCGGCACACTGGACTCTGAATTGGTCTCAATAGAGGCCTGCGAATCTGTAGTAGTGGGTATCAGGGGCTGCGAAAGCGCCTCACTGAGTACCGGTGGACTGGCAACTAACTTATCAGAAGTGTCGTCGGCAGTTCTGGACCTAAGAGGTCTGTCTCCATCTTTATCCTTACATTTTTTTGGAAGATCAGTAGTTGGATGGCTTACTGAGGCCATTTCGGAGTAAGAAGATAGAGAAAAAAAGTATTTAGCTACAAAAATAGCCTGACGAGGAATAGTTTGGGCATTGAACAAGGCACAAAACTGACAGCAAGGGACGTCGTGGTCTGGGCTTAAACAGGTGATGCAGTAAGAATGAAAATCTCTATGAGGTATTTGCTTTCCATAGGCAAGACAATTGTTAATTTTTTCTGACATCGGTTAGAGCAAGAAAAAAGGATCCACAACGAAGTACTTATCTTTTTCAAGACTTCAGGTCTGAAACTCAAATGAAAATTTCAGGAGTCGGCAGACCGGCACTTGCGAACTGCTTCTGATTTGAGCACCGCACGGCAAGAAAGACTGATGTAATGGTGTCGGCTGCATGTTTTATACCCCTGATGACCTGACATCATGGAAGAGGCGACAGCATCCGATGCAGAAAACCAAAGACGCTGGTATTCAGGCCGGCTGAGGGCTACCTGCAGGCAGATAACCCAAATGTGATGACTGCAACAGTGAAACATGAAGAACATTCCAAGTGTGATGAGTGGAACAATGAAACATAAAGAACATCGCACATGCCAGTGTACACAGATATGATGTTGCCCAGATGGGCATCATCAAAGGTCTGCTGAGGAGTATGTGATCAGTCAGAGACTGTGAAAAAGCCTCACTGAAACGAGCGCCCTTCAACCTACCTAGGATTGTCTGATGCCTGTGTCACACCTTCCATGTTCCTTTCTACCCTTTTTTTTTTCTTGCGACAGATGTCAGAGGAAGACAAATGACCTCCAGTGAACCAGGTGAAGACCTCAAACAGTTTCCAATTGAGTTAAGGAACATTTTCTTATTTTAAATGGTTTGCTGGGTAAATCCCTGGCACAGAAACTCTTGGGCACTGCAGTCTGTACCTAAATAAAACCCACAGTGGCTCTGACAATCTGTATGGGGCATCTACTGCTACAGAAAGTACAGTTGTGTACACTTACCATAAATGTAGATGTTAGAGTGTTATTCACTGTTGCAGTCATTACATTAGGGTAATCCTGCTGGCAGGTTGCCCCAGCTGGCCTTAATTCCAAAGTCTTGGGTCTTGCATTGGCTTCTGTCGCCCCTTCCCTGACATCAGGTCGTCAGGGGTATAAAAGAAGCGTCCAAAGCCATTTGCTTCAGTTTTTCTTGCACCAGATGTCAGGTGCAAAAAGGGTAGCCAAACTTTATATATATATTCAGAAATACAACACTATAAATGTTACCTTCATCTATAAGCAAATACACCACATAGGTAGTATAAATCAGAGTAGGAAAAATAAGGTCCAAAAGAAAAAAGGGGGAAGGTGGGTGGGTAACCTGGACTGCAACAGTGAATACACTCGAACATCTACATTTATGGTAAGTGTACACAACTGTACTATGTTCTTCGTGTTTCACTCTTGCAGTCATTACATTTGGGTAGAGTCCCAAAGCTATGGTTGGGAGACTGGAACTAGAGAGCAGTAGGAGCGGCTATGAGGTCCTGCAGAACTGTAGTGGCAAAGCCTGCCCTGGATTTAGAGTAGAGTGGCAGATGATAATGCTTTGTAAAGGTGTGCACTGAAATCCAAGTAGCTGCCTCTAAAATGTCAGTGGTTGGTACTCCCCTGAGAAAGGCTGCTGAGGTGGCTGCAGCTCTGGTGGAATGAGGCCTAATGCCCTTAGGCACTGGCTTGCCATGGTGTAAGTAGCAGAAACGAATGCAGTGGCCTAACCACTTAGAAATAGTCTGCTTTGAGATAGGCTTTCCTTGTGATCCTGCAGCATATGCCACTAGTAATTGCTCTGTCTTCCTGAAAGCTTTGGTTATGTCCAAGTAGAATCTAAGCTGTCTGTGTACGTCCAAAGAATGCGGAATTTTCTCCTCCTTGTTCTGTGGATTTGGGTAAAAAGTTGGCAGATGGATGGCTTGGTTAAGAGCCACACTGGACACTATTTTAGGCATAAATGTTGGGTTTGTCCTCAGGGAGACCCTGTCTGGATGAAAAATGATGAAAGGTTCCACAGCCATGAGCGCCTGTAGCTCTGAAACTCGTCTTGCAGAAGTAATTGCTAAGAGCAGATCTGTTTTCAAGATAAAAACTTCATATAAGCAGTAGTAGCTGGCTCAAAAGGAGGCAGGGTGAGTTTTTTCCAAAGCATAGTTGAGGTCCCATGTAGGTATTGGTAGTCTCCTTGGGGGCCTTAAATTTTTGGTTCCTCTGAGGTACTGCCTTAATAAAGGTTCAGAAAAAAGTGGTGGCTCTGTATTGTAGTGAGCCGAAATGGCAGAGGCAGGAATTTTAATTGATGAAAAATATAGGCTTTTGTCCAGCATCTCAGTTAAGTATTGTAAAATCTGAGGAATATTTGGTACCGCTGTATGTGTTCCTTGTGCCTGGTTCCAGGCACAGAATCTCTTCCATTTTCCAGCATATGACTTTCTAGTACTAGGCCTTCTGGCTTCCAGAATGACATCCATCACGGCTTTACTGAGAGGCGTTTTTTGTAGGACTACATTATCCGCCATGCAGCCAAGTTTATTGTCCTGAGTTGGCTGTGCATGATCTGATTGTTTTGCTGGGACAGTAGTCGAGGTAAGGTCCAAGCTGGGCATAGAGATAAGTTCCTTAGTACTGGATACCAGTACAGGCGTGGCCAGTCTGGGGCAATCAGTATCATCTTTGGCTTCTCCTGTCTGACCTTTAGGAGCACCTTGGGGAGGAGAGGCAGTGGAGGAAAGGCATATACTGATAAGTTTTTCCAACTGAAAGATAGGGCGTCCACTTTCCATGCTTGTCTGTGATAAGTCCTTGTGCAGAATCTTTTTAGTTAGTAATTGAGAGGGGAGGCAAATAGATCTATGTCCGGGCATCCCCATTTCCTTGTTATCATGCTGAAGACTTGTGGATCCAGCTTCCACTCGTGGGGATCCATGAGGTTTCTGCTTAGTTCGTCTGCCAGAGTATTTTCCTTTCGTGGCAGGAATTGTGCCTGCAGATGTACTTGGTAAGTCAAAGCTGTGTCCCACAAGGTCATGGTTGGTCTGCAAAGGGGGTAAGAGTGTGTGCCCTCCTGCTTGTTTATATACCACATCACCGTGGTGTTGTCTGTCTTTATCAGTACTTGTCCCGGATGAAGTAGGTCCTTGAAGGCTGTCAGGGCATTTTGAACAGCTAACATCTCTTTTTGATTGATATGTAGATGCATTTGGTTTGAGGACTATGTGCCCTGAATGCATCTTTCTGCCATGTGGGCTCCCCAGGCATAGTCTGATGCATCCGTTGTTAGTGTTTGCCTGGCTGGAGGTAATGTGAATGGCTGTCCCTTGTTCTGGTGACAAACCTTTGCCCACCATCGAAATTCTTGTTGCAGGCAGGGAATGAGAGTAATGACTGTTTCCAGGCTGTGGCAATGTTGAGTCCAAACACTTTTTAGGTACCACTGAAGTTTCCTCATATGCAGTCTTGCATATGGTTTTAATAGGATGCCATGAAGCCCAAAGCCTGCAGAATTTTTCTTGCAGATAACTGTGCCTTTGTTGCCAACATTTTGAAATAGGTAGTCAGTTGCCTTTGTCTGGCGTGAGATAAGCCATCTGGGCAGTTGTATTCAAGCTTGCACCCAGGAATGTTATCTCTTGTGAGGGTACTAGTTTTGACTTCTTTTTTTGGACTGTGTACCCTAGGCATGTTAGAAGTCTTTTCACAAATGCCAGATGTTGAAGAATAATGTCCTTGTTCTCTGCTTGAATGAGACAGTCGTCCAAGTAAGGATATATTTGTATTCCTCTTTGTCTGCAGAATGCAATTACTGGTGCCAGGCACTTTGTAAAGACCCTGGGCACAGTAGATAAACCAAAGGGCAGTGCAGACAATTGGTAATGCATTGAACCAGCATTGAATCTTGGGTATCTTCTGCATGATTGTCTGAATGGAACATGCAGGTATGCCTCCTTTAGGTCTAAAATCACAAGCCAAGCATTCTTGCCCAGCATGGGCAGAAGCTGCTGCAAAGTCAACATTTTGAATTCTGGAATATCCAGGAAAGTGTTCAGAATAGATAGGTCCAGTATCGGCCTCCAGGCCTTGTCCTTTCTGGGTACCAAGAACAGTCTTGAGTAAAATCCTTGTCCCTGCTCTTGCTCTGGTACTTGTTGAATGGCCCCCATGTCCATGAGGGATGAGACTTGTTTTTGTGCCTCTGTCCATTGATTTTTTGGCAGATCTGGCCAGCCGTTTGCCTTTGGCAGAGTATGGAAATAGAACTTGTAGCCTTGTGACACAATGTTTAGAAACCACTTGTCCTGGGTTATGATGTGCCAATTTTGAGCAAAAAGTGCTAATTTTCCCCCTAAGGGTGCTGCCAGAAGATACGTGCTTGATGCAGGCAGGGGAAAGTAATTGGGACTGTTTTCTGTATGTATGTGATCTATTTTCTCCAGCTTTGGAGGTAGCAGCACCCCTTTGCTTGGGCCTATAAGAACCTTGCGCCTGGGATCTGCCCCTAGGGCGTCTGGATCTGCCCCTTTGAGGTCTGTCTGACACAGGAAAAGACCATTTTTTGTAGGCCAGTGTCTACTAAACAGAGGTGGCTGTACTTGTAAAAAAATCTTTGGCAGTTTGCATAGATTTAGCTTTGTCCTCCATTTTCTTTAACACCTCTTCTGCCTTAACACCAAACAAAGTATCATGCTGTAAAGGTGCATCTAGTAATTTAACATTAACATGATCAGGCAGAGTTTGTTCCTTTAACCAAGCATGCCTCCTAATTACAGGACCCGTAACTGCGGTCCTGCAGGAGGCCTCCAAAGAATCAAAACCACATTGCAAAGTATGTTTTCCAACTTGTTCTGCTGCATACAATAAATCCTCCTTGTTTTCTACACATTCAGAATTTAACAACATTTTCTGTTTAAGCAATCCCATGACATGTTGCTTATACTTAAGCATATGAAATTGACAGTTTAAGGCCCTTATAGCCAAAGTTGCAGATTTGTAAACCTTTTTTCCCCATCTATCCAGTGCCCTTGAATCTCTGTCTGTGGGGGTTGGGTTTTTTGCAGTGGAAGCCTTAACTCCCTTTGGACCCTCATAAATAGTTTCTGGGTCAGCAGCAGGGTTTTTAAAAATAAATTTATGTGATTCAGGAACCCTGAAATATCTGTCAGGCTTAACAGGAGCTGGGGTTAGACTAGCCTCCGCAAACACATCATCTACAATGTCTAACACAGGTGGAAAGGCTAGAGGCCTGTGCTGAGGTAGTAAAAGAAAATTCCTGAGCCACTTTTTAGATTCTAAATAATCTTGGCTATCCCAGTGGAAATGCTCCCTCTCATGGTATGCAAGGTTTCCCCCAAAGGAATAGTCCTCAGGAGGAGATGCTGAAGGAATAGATTCTTCAGCATCAGAATCCTCATAGGGGGGGGCAAGAGAATATTGCTGAACAGAAGAGGAATCAGAAGAAATAGAAACCTGATCTGCAGATTCATAATCAGTGTCTTGCCTAGGCCTCTTATCAGAAGGGGGATGGGAACCCCTGATCAAGGTAATCAAGTCTTCGGCCATTTTGAGCATCTGTTTTTTGGGCATAGAGGCCTGTTCACATGGCTCTTGAATTTGTTTCCTTACTTTAGAAGTTGCTTTAGGCTTTGCCATGGCTGAAGTCGGTTTACTGTAAAGATGTTTAGGTCTGAATACACCCTCAGAAGCCGGTACCTGCTCAGCAGCTCTGGACCCATCTGAGGGATTAACGTCCGAGGCTCCAATACCTTGAGTATCCAGCGGCATGGCCGACTCCATGTGGGGAGTCAGTAGCGGCCTGTGACACTAAAGTAGCGGGCGTCAGGGGCTGCGAAAGCACCTCACTCAGAACCAGCGACTGGCTTAGGAGAAGCTTAGTCATCAGTTTTGGGCCTCGGTTGTTTTTCTCTATCCTTTTCCTTGCGTTTTTTGTAAACCCCGGTAGTCGGATGGCTATCAGACGACATTTCAGGATAATTAAACTGGCGTCCAAAATAATTTAAAGCAAAATCATACAGACGCTTAATAGTGCGTTGGTTAAATCTAGCACAAAACCGACAACCAGAAACGTTGAGATCAGGGCCTAGGCAAGGAATAAGGTAAGAATGAAAATCCTTACGAGATATTTGCTTTCCACAAGAAATACAATTATTAACTTTATCTGACATCAGTCTGGAGCAAGAAAAAAGTTTCCCCAACGGGGTACTTCGCTTTATTGTAGACTTTGGATCTGAAACTCAAACACAAAAATCTCAGGAGTCAGCCGACCGGCACTTGCGAACTGCTTCTGCTTTGGGCACCGCGCGGCAAGAAAGACTGAAGAAAATGGCGTCAGCTGCTTCTTTTATACCCCTGACGTCAGAGAAGGGGCGACAGCAGCCGCAGGACCCAAGACTTTGGAATTCAGGCCGGCTGAGGGCAACCTGCCAGCAGGATTACCCTAACATAATGGCTACAACAGTGAAACACGAAGAACATCTTAACTTTTATGGTCCAGGCAAAAGGTTGATGTCCCAATACCCACATGAACAAATGAAAAGCCGCAAACGTCAACCATTTAACAAGTGAAGAAATAAAAATTACCTCAACAAGGTACTTGGATCTAACACCCATTAGAAACAGGCTGACCCATGCCAGGAAGGCAATAATTCTCAACTCTGAAATGTCAAGGTGTACACACTGTACTGTGGAAAGAGGTGGATGCTAGTTTTGTACTGAAGCATCCTGCCTGATTTGTTAGGTACAGGATTGTCAACTATGTCTAGGGGGAACTTCTGATCTCTTGAAGTTAGGTCTGACTTACAAGGACGCCTGCAACAAGTTTCTGCAGTCAAAACTACTACAGCTGTGATCTAAATGATCAACTACATGGCTACTGAAGGGCCTCCAGTAAAATTCTGACATCATCTGATCGAACCTTCTGGAGGCACAACCTTGGCAAAAGAGCAGAATGCATGAAGATGACCTCCCCTCTGTGTCACAGGATGTCAAAAACATTCATTAGCCATTATTTCCTGTAAGAAAATCAGGAACAAAGTTCTGCAACTAGTTCCAAACTATGTAAAATGGAATGAAAATGACGAATTTCCACTGATGCCGATACTTCTCAGACTGTCTAAGATCATGCCCTGGACTGAGGATATCTGACAAACAAGTTTGAAGTGTGAAGATGCATGCCTAGTTAGGCAACCAGCTACCATATCAATATGGACAAGTCTACTTCAGCTTGAGAGACTGGATCCCCCACCTGTTGATACTCCATATCAATGGTGTCCAAAGGTGGCACTATGACTGATGTGCTAAAATGAAAGCCTTCATTTCTTATGTTACCCTCGCTGTCTCTAGTTGATCAAACATACTGAACCTGTGCATTCTTCAAACATGCTCTCCCCATGACAGACTGGATGAATCAGAACCAGAAAGGGCACTCCTGGCCTGAGTGAAAATCTGGTCAATCCACCATAAGAATCCCTTAAGAGACATAACAGCTTTGAAAAGCTTTTGAGATAAGTCATACCACTCCTTCTGCGAGTCCTTGAGATATCTGTTGAAAGATGAGCTAGTCCTGGTTTTCTGCTTCTTTTTAGTAGGGATGTCTGCTTGCACAAAAAGCAATGGCTCCAAACCCTGATAAAACTCAGAGCACGCATCAGGTGCTTCCTCTCTAACAAGAATCCTGCCTGGTCCATCCAAAACAAGCTGAGGTTTTCCCCTTACTGTCCAAAGTTGACATCACATCAGTCGTAAAGATGTTGAGATGGAAAAAGAAGCCAAAGAACCTAGGCAGTCCAAAGACTCACCAAGAGACACTGTGGACAAATTTGGTTCCACCTGGCCAGCCAAAATTTCAGGTTTGGATTTTTTTGCTTCTTTTTCAGCAAAGGAGGGACATCTAAGTGGGAAGCCTCAGAAACCATCTTACCTTGGCTTGAAGATTTTTGGTTTGGAAGGGACTTCTCTCCTCCTCCTACCTTGCTGCTCATCTCCCCTACTGAAAATGTAGACCCAAATAAGTTCTAACACTCTGGAAATATGTGCATATCTAGCAAAAGAGAAGAAATTCTCAATTTTTTTCTTGGGTGCTTTCGGTCCCCCCCCCCCCCGGGTATGTCGATCATTCAACCCTCCCCCAGTTTAATTTCTCCAAGTCTTTTGGGCTTCGAATACATTGATGGAAATGGACCCCATTCCTAAATTAAAGTTCACGAGATTAGCATTTTTTCAGTCTTTGATATTAGCCAAAATGGCTCTTTGCAGCACCCGCAATGTGCCCAGAAAGTACAGTTTTGTACCTACTATAAATGTAGATGTTCACACTGCTGCAGTCATCACACTTGGGTTATCTGCCGTCAGGCGGTCCCGCAGTCGGCCCGAGTTCCAAAGTCTTGGTCTGGCGTCAGTTGCGGTCGCTTCACCCCTGACGTCAGTGCGACAGGGGTATAAAAGAGGCAGCCGACGCAGTTTTCTTAAGTTTTTCTTGCCCCAGATGTCAGGTGCCCCCAAATAGGAAGGCAATACATAATCCTAAATAAACATACATAAGTAGAAAACCATATCTACAGCTGTAAGCAAATACACCGTACAGAAATACATCATATAAATTGTATTAAAAAAGAAGTGTTGGAAATACCCAGGTAAGAAGAGGGGACGGTGGGAGGGTAACCTGGACTGCAGCAGTGTGAACACACTAACATCTACCTTTATGGTAGGTACAAAACTGTACTATGTTCATCGTGTTACACTGCTGCAGTCGTCACACTTGGGTTGAATCCCAAAGCTAAGGCTGGGCAGCTGGTACTAAACAGGGTTTGGAGAAGCTAGAAGGCCCTGCAGAACTGCAGTGGCGAATCCAGCTCTGGTTTTTGAGTATAGAGATAAGTGGTAGGGCTTGGTGAAGGTGTGCACTGAACTCCAAGTTCTAGCCTCCAAAATATCCTTGGTTAGTATCCCTCTGAGGAAGGCTACTGATGTGGCTGTAGCCCTGGTGGAATGGGGCCTAATGATACCAGGTACAGGTTTCCCATGGTGTGTGTAGCAGAAGCAAATACAATGTCCTATCCATTTTGAAATGGTCTGTTTTGAGATGGCCTTTCCTTGTGATCCTGCAGCATAGGAAACAAAGAGTTGGTCAGATTTTCTGAAAGCCTTTGTTTTATCCAAGTAGAAACGTAATTGCCTGTGAATGTCCAAAGAGTGTAGGAGCCTTTCCCCTTTATTCTGGGGGTTTGGAAAAAAGGTGGGTAAATGAATGGTTTGGTTTAGAGCCACACTGGATACCACCTTTGGCATAAAGGTAGGGTTAGTTCATAAAGAGACTCTGTCTTGATGAAAAATGATGAAAGGCCCCACTGCCATAAGGGCCTGTAGCTCTGAGACTCTTCGTGCTGAAGTTATTGCTAGTAGCAGGGCAGTTTTCCACGATAAAAATTGTAATTCGGCTGAAAAAGCTGGTTCAAAGGGTGGTAGTGTAAGTTTTTCCAAAACAAAATTGAGTTCTCAAGTTGGTGTTGGTGTTCTTCGGGGCAGTCTTATGTTCTTAGCCCCTCTCAGGTACTGTCTCAGTAATGGATGTGAAAATATAGGAGGAACCGTGTTGTAATGAGCTGAAATAGCTGAAGCGTGGATCTTAATAGATGAGAAGGGAAAGGCCTTTGTCCAGCATCTCAGTTAAATATTACAAAATCTGAGGAATATTTGGGACAAGAGGATTTTGGCCTTTAGCCTGGTTCCAGGCGCAGAATCTTTTCCATTTGTCTGAGTATGTTTTCTTGGTGCTGGGTTTCCTGGCCTCCAAAATGACATCCATAACAGCTTCAGAGAGGAGTGTTGACTGGTTGCTTAAGTAATCCGCCATGCAGCCAGATTTCAAGTCTTGAGCTGGCTGTGTAGAATTTGATTGTTTTGCTGAGTCAGCAGGTGAGGAATTTGAGGTAAAATCCATGGTGGGCCTTGAGCCATGTTCCTTAATATTGGATACCAGTGTTGGCGTGGCCAGTCTGGAGCAATGAGTATCATTTGTGGCCTCTCTAATCTGGCTTTCAGGAGCACCTTTGCCAGAAGAGGCAGTGGAGGGAAGGCATACACTTTTAATGTTTTCCAAATGAATGATCGGGCGTCCACTTTCCAAGCTAGTGTGTGATATGTCCTTGTGCAAAATTTCCATAGCTGGTAGTTTTGGGGGGAGGCAAACAGATCTATGTCTGGGCCCCCCCATTTTTGAGTTATCTTTGTGAATACTTGTGGATCTAGTTTCCACTCGTGAGGATCCATGACATTTCTGCTTAGCTCGTCTGCCAATGTATTTTTCTTTCCTGGAAGGAATTGTGCTTGTAGTTGAACTTGGTAGGTCAGTGCTGTATTCCACAAGGTCATTGCTTGCCTGCATAGGGGGTAGGAATGTGTGCCCCCTTGTTTGTTTATGTACCACATCACTGTGGTGTTGTCTGTCTTTATTAGAGGTTGTCCTGGTAGTAGGAGGTCCTTGAAAGCTGTTAGGGCATTTTGTACAGCTGGCACCTCTTTTTGATTGATGTGGAGATGTATTTGATCTGCAGACCATTTGCCCTGAATACACTGTCCTGCCATGTGTGCTCCCCAGGCATAATCCGATGCATCTGTTATTGTTTGCCTGGTTGTGGGTAAGGTGAAAGGCTGACCCTTGTAGAAGTGACATGCCTGAGCCCACCATAGAAACTCCTGTTGAAGGCAGGGAATGAGTGGTATTATTGTTTCCAAGCTGTGGCTGTGTTGAGTCCATACGCTTTTCAGGTACCATTGTAATTTCCTCATATGCAGTTTGGCATATGGAATTGGTAGTATGCAAGATGCCATGAACCCAAAGGCCTGCAGAATTTTTCTTGCAGGGAGTTGGGTTTTTGTTGCCATCATTTTGAGTATTGAGTCAGTTGTCCTTGCTTGTCTGGCGTGAGATAAGCCATCTGGGCCATTGTATTTAAGCTGGCATCCAGGAATATTATCTCTTGTGAGGGCACTAGTTTGAACTTCTTTTCATTTACTGTGTACCCTAGGCAACTTAGTAGCTTTTTTTGCAAACACCAGATGCTTTAAAAGAATGTCCTTGCTTTCTGCTTGAATAAGGCAGTCGTCCAGGTATGGATATATTTGAATTCCTCTTTGTCTGTAGTATGCAATTACTGGTGCCAGGCATTTTGTGAAGACCCTGGGCACAGTAGATAAGCCAAAGAGCAGTGCAGAGAATTGGTAATGAGTTGAACCTGCTATAAATCGGAGACATCTTCTGCAATTTTGTCTGATAGGGACATGCAGGTATGCCTCCTTGAGGTCCAACGTTACTAGCCAAGCCTTCTTGCCCAGCATAGGAAGAAGTTGCTCAGCATCTTGAATTTGGGTACTTCCAGGTAAGTGTTTAGAACTGAAAGGTCCAGAATGGGTCTCCAGGCTTTGTCCTTTCGGGGAACCAGAAAGAGTCTTGAGTAAAATCCTTGTCCTTCCTCCTGTGTAGGAACCTCTTGAATGGCTCTCAGGTACATGAGTGCTGTAACGTGTCTTTGAGCCTCTGCCCATTGAATTGGTGGCAGATTTGGCATTCCTTTTATCCTTGGTAAAGTGTGAAAGTGGAAGCTGTATCCTTGAGATACAATATTTAGGACCCATTTGTCTTTTGTGATGATGTGCCTACTGCCTGCAAAAAGTGCCAGTTTTCCTCCCAAGGGAGCTGCCAAGAGGGATTTGCTTGGCAGTCTGAGGGGTAAGTCATTGTGATTGTTTTCTGAAAGTTTGAGGCCTGTCTTCTCCTCCTCTCTGGGTTGTGGCACCCCATTGTCGAGGCTTGTAAGAGCCTTGTGGCTGACCTCTGCCCCTTGGGCGTCTTTATTTGCCCCTCTGAGGTCTTTCAGAAGTTGGAAAGGACCAGTTTTTTGTTGGCCAATTTCTGCTGAAGCGAGGGGGTTGTACCTGTAAAAAATCCTTGACCGTCTGCATAGATTTTGCCTTATCCTCCATTTTCTTTAAAACCTCTTCTGCTTTCACACCAAATAAAACATCCTGCTGTAAAGGTGCATCCAATAACTTTGCTTTAACATGATCAGGTAAACTTTGTTCTTTTAACCAAGCATGCCTACGAATGACAGACCCTGTTACTGCTGCTCTACAAGAAGCTTCCAATGAATCAAATCCACATTGCAAAGTATGTTTTCCCACTTGTTCTGCTGCACGCAACAAATTAGAAGTTATGTACTCACCATAACGTTCCATCTGAGTAGGTGTATTCATTTGTCTGCAACCTGTGGGTTATGGATCCGATATCGGATCCGAACCGGCATGGTTTTCCAGCTATGGATCCAAGCTCTCAGCTCCTCCCCTCACCCATAATGCCCTGCTCTACCCTCATGACCTCAGATCGAGTTTGCCAAAGCAACAACACCCTGAAAAGGGTAACATAGAATATGCAGGAAACTGAAAGGCCAGGGGGATAGGAGGGCGGGATGGTTGCAGACAAATGAATACATCTACTCAGATGGAACGTTATGGTGAGTACATAACTTCTAAATCTGAAGTAGGATATTCATTTGTCTGCAACCTGTGGGACAGAGTCCCCAGCTACCTGAATCTTGGGCGCCATCATGGAAGGATATTCCGGAGCACCGGAGCCAAAGGATGCTCTACCCCTAGATGCAAGATCCAACTTATAGTGGGAAATAAAAGTATGAGATGAAGCCCACGTGGCTGCTGCACAAATATCATCTAGAGGAATCCTAGCCTTGAAGGCTGCCGAGGTAGATACTGACCGGGTCGAATGGGCATGAACACCCTCCGGTGCGGGCCTTCCTGAAGCTTGATAAGCCAATAAGATGCACTGTGAAATCCAGCGGGACAGAGAAACTTTAGAAATTGGCTTGCCCAAATTGAATTTTGCAAAGGAAATAAACTGGTCGGATTGCCTATGACCAGCCGTCCTGTTCCGATAAAATCTAAGTTGCCTGTGAACATCTAATGAATGTAGCTTATAGTCACCTTTGTTTTCATATTTAGGGAAGAAAACAGGGAGGTTAATGGACTGATTGATGTTTGCTTCAGAAGCGACTTTAGGAAGAAAGGACGGGTTGGTCCTGAGGTAGACACGGTCCGGATGAAATACCAAGTAAGGAGGTTTAGCAGATAATGCTTGAAGCTCAGAAACTCTCTTGGCCGATGTAATGGCTACCAAAAAGGCTGTCTTGTAGGACAAGAATTTGAGATCCACCGTAGCCGCAGGCTCGAAAGGAGGGGCGGTCAAGGCCTGTAGGACCAGAGAGAGGTCCCAAGGAGGAACTGCTTGCTTTATAGGGGGCCTGAGAAGAAAAGTACCTTTAAGAAAAATTTTACACAATTTGGCTGACATAAGAGGATTAGAGTCATGGCCAATGTGATAATGAGAAATTGCCGCCAGTTGTACTTTGACTGTGGAACTGCTGGCACCATCGTTAAAGAGAGTGGTTAGAAAGTCAAGCACTAATGGAAGAGGAACCGTGAAGGGATTCAGGCCTTGCCGCTCCGCCCACAAAGAAAACGTTTCCACTTGCTGCGTAAACCTTTCTAGTGGATGGTTTATGAGCTGCCACCAAAATTGCCTTAACAGGTGACGAAATACCGAGTCCTGATCAAGAGTGGAACTGGAGCAGCCAAGCGGTCAGCTTCAGGTTGTCCAGATTCGAGGAGGAATGCAGGATGGATGGGATATCAGATCCGGATGGGATCTAGAATCCAAGGAGGATTCACCGAGTGAGACCTTAGGAAGGGGAACCAGATCTGTCGAGGCCAAACGGAGCAATGAGAATCATTCTGCAACCCACCCGAGAGGCTTTCTGAAGAACTTGGAGCATCAGAGGCAAGGGTGGATAAGCATACAGAAGACCGGGTGGCCAAGCATGCACCAGAGCGTCTCTTGGGGAACCTCCGGAGGAGGTATCAGAGCGAAAAACTGTCGCACTTGGTGTTTGAGGGAGAGGCAAAAGATCGCATGAAGGGGTTCCCCACCGTGCGAATATGCGTTCGCTACTCGACAATTGAGAGACCACTGTAAGGGGTCAGAATGGTGCGACTGAGCTTGTCCGCTAGGATGTTGGACCGACCCGAATGTGCGTTGCTATTAGAAAGCGGTTGGTGGAGATTGCCCATTCCCAAACTCTCATGGCTTCTCGACAAAGAGGGTAAGACCTTGTTCCCCCTTGCTTGTTGATGTACCAGACCACAGACATGTTGTCCGATTGAATCGCAATTGTTCCCAAGGGAAGAAAGTCCTGAAGTGCTAGCAACGCTAAGAGCACTGCTCTCATCTCTAGAACATTGATATGCAGTAAGGTCTCTGAATCGCCCACGTGCCTTGGACGGTCCGCCAAAGTGCCCCCACCCGAGGCGGGAGGCGTCCGTGGTCACCGTGGCAAGAGGGGAGAAGCACAAATGGGCGGCCCTGTGGAGATCCGGGAGTGAAGCCACCACAAGAGGGACGCTTGCAAGCCTTGCTGATCGCAATGGGATGATGCATGGGGAGAGCAAGGTATGACCACTGTACTAAGAGCGTCTACTGTAGAATGCGCATATTGAGCCTGGCAAGAGGAAGAAGTGCTATAGCCGATGCCATGGACCCTAGAGCCCTCAGGACCAACTCCGCCGGAACAGAACTTGAATGGAGAATGGCCCGCACCTGGAGCTGCAGATTTTGAACTCTGTCCGCAGTGAGGAAGGCTCGTAAACTCCTTGTGTCTAGTCTGGCCCCTATAAAATCTAAGAGCTGTGTGGGCGCCAGGTTGGATTTCTTTGTATTTATTGTGATGCCCAGAAAAGGAGCAAGATGGAGAAAGGAGTCTCGCGCCAATAGAAGTAGATGCCTTGTTGGGGCGGTAAGGAGCCAGTCATCCAGGTAGGGAAAGACCTGCACCCCCTGAAGCCTCAGGTGGGCCGCTACCACTGCTAATACTTTGGTGAACACCCTGGGGGCTGTGGTGAGACCAAAGGGAAGGACCCGGAACTGGTAGTGACTGGCTCCCAGCCGGAAGCGGAGAAACCTCCTGGAGCGCCTGTCCATCAGGATGTGGTAGTCCGCATCCTTGAGGTCTATCGAGCACATCCAGTGATTTTCTCCCAGAAGGGGGAGAATAGATTGCAGAGTGACCATTCGGAATTTTTCTTTGGGGACTGCCAGATTCAGGAGAGAGAGGTCTAGGATTGGTCTTAGTTCCCCCGTCTTCTTTGGCACTAAAAAGAATCTGGAGTAGAACCCTGATCCGATCTGGTCTGGGGGGACGGGCTGGATGGCTCTTTTCTTTAGCAGATGGACCAAACAGAGCAGAACCATCAAAGGGGGCGTTCGCAAACGACGCTTTGAAGGGCTCAGAAAAATCGCAGTGACGGAGCCAGGCCTGACGTCTAGTGACCAGTCCTGTCCCCGCAGCTCTAGCGGCGCCTTCCGTTGCATGGGAGAGTAGCCGCATAGAAGTATTAGTAACTGACCTAAGAGTGGCCATACGGGTGGAGTGCAGAACCCTGTCCTCCTCCGAAATGGACTCTGGGGGGGATGCAGCGTATTCTTTTATAAGATCTCGCTGCATCCTAATGACTTGTGCCAAATAGTTCAGCGCCCTTACCGAGAAGGTCGCTGAACTAAACATCCGCTTCCCCAAGCGGTCCATCATCCGAGACTCCTTGCTCGGGGTGGACTGAGGACTCTCCTGAGCCAGTTCCTCTTGGTGGCCGCCGTCAACATGGCATCTACCGGAGGCCCCTTACTCCAATGGGCCCGGTCGGATGGCGGACTAAGGATCCTATCTGGTCTCTTGGGAATTGGCTCCACGGTGTCCGGTTCCTTCCACGCCCTGGTGGTAATGAGGTCCACCAGGGGGTCGGCAGGGGGGGACACCCAAGAGGTAGACGGGCCCGCTTCAAATGCCTCCAAGAACACAGACTCGTCCGAGGAAGACTTGGGGGCAGACCACCCCCCCCTTATACGGAGCATTTCCATGATGTCTCCAAATGAGACATCCTCGGGGTGACCGTGGGGAGCCTTCCTTCCTCCAAGTCCGTGTCTTCTGTGAGAGACTCGGGGGAGTCAATGTGCCTCCTTTTGCACGTATGCTTGCGAGGGACATCCTCTGGGGGGCTGTCAGAGGAGTCCTCACAAGCAGCAATTTGTTCCATAGGAGCAACTTGGGGCACAGAAGCGGGCTGTCCCAGGGGCCGGATGGTGGAAGCCTGGCCCAGTGCAGAGGGAGCGCGGGACGGAGCCGAACAAGTGCCGGGGGTCCGGAGACCCTCAACAGAGCCCTCTCCACTACATCAAAAGCCGAAGGGGAGCCAACCTCGACCAAAGGATTCGACAATCGGCTCCCCCTCGGATCCGAAGAGTGGACCGGAGCCAGCGCGGCGCCAGATCCGAAGGGACAGTGCGCCCGACACAGACGGCGCCGGCGAGCACTGATCCCCGGATCCGAGGCTCGGATCCAGGCTCGAGAGGTCGGATCCGACGCACTCGAGGGCAGGGTCGGATCCGGCACCAGTACTATCGGCGCCGACCCACCCCGCCCGGCTGCTCGGCTCCAGCTGCTCAACCCGGATAGCGGGTCGGAGAAGGAGCAATAGGCTTAAAAGGGTGTTGAGCTCCCCAGAGGGGAGGCAAGAGCACTCCCATCTGCATCTGGGCCTGGATGAATCTTCTCATCATCCGTCCAGATCAGCATCAGAAAGGCTATATGTAGACCTCGGCAGAGGCTACCGAGGTAGGCCTGGAGTGCCTCCTCGATAGCCTCGACGGAGATCGGGTCTCCTCCTCCTCAGGACCCGTGAAAAGCACACAGGGGACCGGAGCCGAGAAGGAGGAGACCGAGCCGACGGAGCCGGGAGAAGCCGGCTTGGCTGGCGGGCCGAAACAGAGGTCTCGCCCGCCGTGGTGCTTCTCCTCCGTCCTTTTTCCTAGCATCCCTCTCCTCTCCAGAAACGGGAGGTTGAGTCCCAGGAGCAGGAGGGGTGCCACGGAGGGAATAACTGAACCACGGTTGCTCCCGAAGGAGCGGAGGCCGGAGCCGAGTCTGGCGGTAAAAGACCCGCCAAGACAAGCTTGGACCTCCGCTCCCTCAGTGCCCTGGGGTTGAACCCTGCACAAATGGAGCATCCAGATGTGAGGTGTTCAACCCCAGGCACTGACACAGTGTGGCCATCAGCCGGGGAGAGCTTATGGCCACACTCGGAGCATTTAGAGAAAACAGATTTGGGCTGATCAGCCATCAAATCTATAAAGCTACTAAAATAAAGTAACTAAACTAATACAGACACACAGGCCCAACACACACACTCTACGCCAACAGCGAGGGGAGGGAAAAAAAATACTTAATTTAACTCTAAATAAAACTATCAAAGAGGGAAACCTAAACTTTCACACAAAAATGCACAAAAAACTTTAAATTTTCTGAATTAACAGTAATAAACTAGCACTTAGCTGAGAGCTATGAATACCAATCCAGTCACCAGCGCGGCAAACGAGATCTGAGGTCATGAGGGTAGAGCAGGGCATTATGGGTGAGGGGAGGAGCTGAGAGCTTGGATCCATAGCTGGAAAACCATGCCGGTTCGGATCCGATATCGGATCCATAACCCACAGGTTGCAGACAAATGAATATCCTACTTCAGATTCCTGCATTTCCTCGTAGTCAGGCTGCTCTGAATGAGTGAGCATTTTTTGCTTTAATTGAGACATCAAATATTGCTGATATTTCAGCATGTGAAACTGGCAATTTAAGGCCCTCATGGCTAGGGTTGCTGAGGTATACACTTTCTTTCCCCATCTGTCTAGTGCTCTAGAATCCCTTTCAGAGGGTACAGGATTTTTAGCAATAGAGGCCTTAACCCCTTTGGGACCCTGGGAAATGGTTTCTGGGTCAGCTACAGGGCTTTTATATAGGAATTTGTGAGAGTCAGGGACTCTGTAGTATCTGTCTGGTTTGGCTGGCGCTGGAGGTAATGAATCTGGATTAAGGCTAGATTCTGAATAAACATCATCCACAATGTCTAACACTGGTGGAATAGCAAGGGGTCTGTGCTGAGGCAGCAGAAGGAACTCTCGGAGCCTTTTCTTAGATTCAGAGTAATCCTGGCCTTCCCAGTGGAAATGTTCCCTCATGGTATGCAAGGTTTCCCCAAAAGAGTAGTCCTCTGGGGGAGATGCTGAAGGGATAGACTCTTCAGCATCGGAGTCTTCATAAGGGGGGAAAGGAGTATTCCTGTTCCTCAGAAGAATCTGAGGAAATGGAAACCTGGTCAGATGAAGCGTAGTCCTCCTCCTGTCTAGGCCTTTTGTCAGGAGGGGGATGAGAACCCCTGATTAGGGTAATTAAGTCTTCGACCATTTTAAGCATCTGTTTCTTAGGCATGGGGCCTTGTACTGGAGACTGCTGTACAGGCTTCCTTACTTTTAAAGGAGTTTTCAGCTTTGCATATGATTTAATAGTAAGTGTAGTTGGTCTGAAGACACCTTCAGCAACTGAAGGCCTTTCAACTACACTGGATTCCCCTTCAGCAATGGAGTCGGAAGTGCCTAAAGGTAAAGGCTCTGGAGGCCCAGCAATCTCCGCATGGGAGTCGGTGGCAGCCTGGGGTTCTAAATCAGCGGTTGTCAGGGGCTGCATAGGCACCTCACTGAAAACCGGAGAAACGGCGACTGGCCTAGCAGAAGCCTCGGTGTCTGGTTTGGGTCTCGGCTACCTGTCCTTATCTTTGCATTTTTTATGCATCCCGGTCATCGGTTGTTCCGACGGCATGGTGTAATTAAATTTTCTACCAAAGTAATGTCGGGCGAAATCAAACCGACGTTTAATAGTACGTTTGTTAAACCAAGCACAAAACTGGCAGCCTGTGACGTCGTGGCCTGGGCCTAGGCATGGAATACAATAAGAATGAAAATCCTTATGAGGTATTTGCTTCCCACAAGAAATGCAATTATTAACTTTTTCTGACATCGGTCTGAGGCAAGAAAAGTTTCCCCAATGGGGTACATAGCTTTATTGAAGACTTCGGTCTGAAATTCGAATTGAAAATCTCAGGAGTCGGCCGACCGGCACTTGCGAACTGCTTCTGCTTCGGGCACCGCACGGCAAGAAAGACTGAAGAAAATGGCATTGGCTGCCTCTTTTATACCCCTGTCGCAACGACGTCAGGGATGAAGCGACCGCAACCGACGCGGGACCAAGACTTTGGAACTTGGGCCGACTGTGGGACCGCCTGACGGCAGATAATCCAAGAGTGATGACTGCAGCAGTGTAACACGATGAACATCTGCCTCCTGCAATTCATACGGAGTTACATGTGCTGGTAACACATCTAAATAAGACTGTAAATTCTTTTTTACAAGACCCACTGCTTCTACTACTACTGGAACTGTTTGGGTAGGGTAGCCTCCTTCCACACTACCCACGTTTCTGCCTGCAAATCCTGGTATTTTATGACTGTCTCCCTCTGCATGCAAGACAGTGTAATCATTGGGTGAAGTAATTTCAATGATCAATGCTACATTTGTCTTCTTTTCCTAAACTACTATATCTGGTTGTCTTGTATCTACTTTTTGAAATGTTGGTAATGGGTGATCCTGTATGATATAAACATCATTTTCTATAATGCTTTGTGGCTCATGTTTCCAATGCTTCTCAGCTACTTCAATATTCTAATGTTTGCATAATCCCCAATGCAAGTCATGCCACATTATTATGCCTTTCAGTATACAAGCCTTCTGCCATTAGTGTATCACACCACAGCAACGTGCCACTGTTTCCAATTCTGTTTTACAAAACCTACACATGTTCAACGGACTTTGTAAACCAACATGTATGTAATCAACTATCCTGGGCCGCCAATATTAACATTTTGTCTTACAATTTATCAGTGTTTAACCATTCCTGCATTAGATCCTGATCAACACGAGGTTGTTCCAAGAGTTTTACTGTACTTGCACCTATATTTATGCATTTTCCACATTTCTTGCCTTCTCATCTGAACCGCCACCTTATATTCTTTTTTTTTTTTGGCACATTCAGTTGCTGCCTGATTTTTATCTACTTACGGTTTGATTTCCATTACCGCTTGACACCAATAAGCTTCAAGTTTTAAAACTTCCATGATATTTGGATCTTGTGAGGTCAGCAGATATGTATACAGTCCTATGACTGCAGCTCTATACATGTAATCATTTTCGAGGAGGTCCATCCCTCACAATGGGGAATACATAATCTTGGTATACACTGATTTTTATAAATCATTTGATAAACATGAAGCATTTTTCTAGATTTCTGTTCAACTGATCCAATACGTTTTGGGGCCAGTCAATCACTCCAAAACTGTAAGAAAGAACAGGAAGAGCAAATTGGTTTATGTTTATTTCCTAGACATCAGGGCTATTTTCAGTAATAATTTTAGTCTTCCAAAATATTCCTTACCAAGTTTATTTCCCATTTGTTCATGACTTATTGTTGATCCTTCAATTCCCAAGTATGCATGCACTCCCTCTTGCTCAAGTTCTTTTATATGACATTCCTGTCCCAGACTGATATTTTCTTGGTGCTGCAGTTTTCCTGCTTTAAAGGCTGTTTTAAATATTTATCAAGACCATACGACATTCTTATATAATCTGAGAAAGCTTTGACAACTTACAGTTGTCCTTTCAGCTCCTCATCTGATGAGCTATACAGTTTTAAATCATCCACAAACAGAAAATAAGAAGTCTTTACACTTTCTTGTTTTGTGGGAGCCAAATTGTAGCCATGACCTAATCTGTAAAGTAAACAACTTAATGGGTTAAGGTTAAAACAAAAGAGCAGCAGTGAAAGTCACCCTGGAATATCCCTTTTGAATTTTTTTATCACTGGGATAATAATTTGTCCTTTATCATGGCTTAGCTGTAAAGTGGTTTACCACTGTTTCATAGTTACTGTAATGTAATTGATAAGACACAGGGTGTATCTTACACATTTATAAGCAATCTTTTATCCATGAATGTGGGATGTTGTCAAATGCTTTCCTGTAGGCTATCCATGCCATACTTAGATTTTCCCCTTTTTGCAATTCTTCATTATGACTAACAAATCATCCTTTGTTCCATATGACTTTCTTTTGTTACCCTTTTGTTCTACTGCCACTATTGAGTTTTCTTCTAAATGACTATAAACTGTCAGCATCAATTCCAATGTATATACTACACATCATCGGAAGGCAAGTTACTGGTCTACAGTTTATACACTAGCTTGTAGGTTCACTCGAGGAGGAGTACCATTTTTCCTGTTAACCAGGTTGGCATCTATTTGGGGTGCACATATAAACAGTTCTTACTCATGGCTAAATCTTCATGTAAATATGTTATTACATTTAACCAAAAGTTAGGTGTTGCATCTGGGACTGGGGTTTTCCGATTAGGTTTTCTTAATTTTGTTTCATTTTCTCTGGGCATTACTTCACCCCATTTCATACCCTGTACATCTGAACTTCTTATTCTTTCTTTTACTTTTTCTATTCATTCAGCATCTTTATGCTCCATAGTACCTTCTTAGATATTTCTCAAAAATGTGTTTTTTTTTGTGGAGGTTCTATTCTTTTTGCCTTGTTTCCCAATTCTCTATAAAACATTTTTGGATCATGAATAAATTGCTTATTTTGTAATTTTCTTTATATTTATCTGCATATCGTCTAAGTTTTTTTTACTTGTGCTATCTTTAGTTTATTTGCAATAGTGTACTCTAGATCCTGGTCTGTTCTGATACTGAACGTTGCTATTATCATGTCTTGAGTATTTTGGTTGAGCCCCTCCCTCTTCTGTACTCTTCTAACAGCATTACTTCTTGTCTTAATTGCTTTAATTGCTTTAAAGTTTTCTCTATTTGATACTTCCATGATGGCATTTGATTTCTCCTTCCTTACCCTTACTGCCCTATATTTTTGTGGTAAGACTGTTATTAATTTAGCTGCACAATAGTGTATCTTATTTACTTCTGCTATATCGCATGAATTTCTATGGATAATCTTGATTATTACATTCATTTGTTTTATCAAACTTCTAACATTTTGTCTTATTGACTTTCTGTAGTCTATTTCTTTCATCGACCTTAATATATTGTCTATCCATCTTTAGTAAATCAAGTAACTCTTCCCTTAGATTATTTTTTTCTAAACAAAGGGCACTTTATCTGTTTTCTGCGGGCATTCTACAGAAAGTTCCAGATCATCTTGTGCCATATTCTCTTCAGCTTCATCCTGTGTCATCCCACTGCTCTTTTATATGGGAAACTCTGGCGTATCACTCCACACCATTCACTGTGTCACAACTGCCATGGTTTCTTGTTCCTCCTCTTGCTCTGCAACTCCAACTGAACTTTTGTACTAGTTTTCTACTGAAGGCTCCAAAGTATCTTCATACAACTAAAATGCTTCATGCTCCACTGATTTCTCCATTCTCTATCATGCTCTGATGTTGTCAGAATTAGACTTTCTACACTCACTTTGCAGGTACTCCACAACTTCAGTTTCTATTTCTTTAACTTCACCATTACTTATCCTCTCTTCTACTTTCGCCCTTTGTCTTCTTATTTTTTATACTGTACAGTTTTCCATATCCAGATGCTTTTGCCTATATTTCTCTGCAAATGTCTTTGGTGCTAGTTTTTTTTTGTATTGATTAGATCCCCAGACTTACACCATGGGTCCTCAGTTCCCGGTCTTATGCAAATCTGTCTCCGCTCCTCCACAAAGCATGCTATGGTGAATTTTCTACTTGTACCTGGGTTGTAATACATCCAAGTCCATACCCAAAGCCTTTCACTGCAGGGATGACTGCTCATTTGTATGCTTTGGTAGCTGTATCCCTCTCTGCACAGGCTCTGTGCTTTCTGGATTTAAGCCTCAAGCTACCACTAGAACTGCAGGAGAGCTAACTGAGAACTACCACACTCCATCCTTCCCCAAGCCACAGCCACCCACTGTTCTGACTGCACTATGGGCTTTATAATCCAGCACCATATGACCAGGTTGGTTATTCTGAAACTCGTTCTTAAATTTGTGTGCGTCTGTGAGGAAGCTTTGTCTTCCCTGAAACATCTATTGTGTGTGTGTGTGTGTGGGGGGGGGGGGGGGCTGTGTTTTCATACCCCTGCTGCTTAAACTTCAATATCACTATCTCTAAATAGGGGGAAACACACCACACAATCTTACTATTTGCAAATATTTCCCCAATCACACTTACAATTTTTTTTTAATTCTGTAGAAAGGAATTACAATCTCCAAAATTTAAGCAAATACCCTCATTGACAACCACTGCTCTTGTTGCCTCAATGTCGGCTTTTGTATACACTTTCCTCTGCTTGAACAGTTCTACTCTAGACTACTTTCTGTAGAAATGTAAATTTCATGGCTGGAGAATTCTTATTGCACCCTGCTGACAAAGTGCCGTTTAATTTCCTGACTTGCTCTCTTCCACCAGTTTCTTACTGCACCATTCAGTACAGATACCCTCACCCCAAAACTATTCTCTCCCTGTCCAGAAACCCTTAAAAAGAAAGCAAGAGAAAAGTACAGTTGTGTACACTTACCATAAATGTAGATGTTAGAGTGTATTCACTGTTGCAGTCATCACATTTGGGTTATCTGCTTGCAGTAGCCCTCCTTCAGCCTGATTATCAGTCTTGGGTCCTGCCTCGGTTTGCTGTCTCATCTCCCTTGACATCAGGTAGTCAGGGGTATAAAGCTTGCAGCCGACACCATTACATCAGTTTTTCTTGCCCCAGATGTCAGGTGCCCCCATAATGGGAAGCAATTATATATACAAAGTTACACCTCCAACAAAAAAGCAAATACACCAAAAAGCTTTAAGTATAGTAAGCAAGAATAGAGGTATAGCCAATAGAAGTCGGGGGCTGAAGGGAGGGTAACTAGGACTAACAGTGAATACACTTGAACATCTATATTTATGGTAAGTGTATACAACTGTACTATGTTAGTGTTTCATTGTTGCAGTCATCACATTTGGGTAGATTCCCAAAACTAAGGATGGGAGGAACAAATCAGATAGCATTAGGACCAGCTATAAGGCCCTGCAAGACTGCAGTGACAAAGCCAGCTCTGGATTTAGAGGAAAATTGGCAAATGGTAATGCTTGGTGAAGGTATGTACAGAACTCCAGGTAGCAGCTTCTAGGATGTCCCTGGTAGGGACACCTCTGAAAAAGGCTGTAGAGGTAGATGCAGCCCTGGTTGAATGCGGTCTATTCTCCTGTGGGGTAGGTTTTCCATGGTGATTATAGCAAATATGAATGCAATGGCCTATCCATTTAGAAATGGTTTGCTTTGAAATGGCCTTCCCCTCTGCCCCTGCAGCAAATGCAACCAGCAGTTGTTCAGATTTCCTGAGAGGTTTAGTCCTGTCCAAGTAAAATCAAAGTTGTCTGTGCGCACATCTAAGGAGTGCAGTATTCATTCCCCTTTGTTCTGTGGATTAGAAAAGAAGGTTAGCAAATGGATGGACTAATTAAGGGCCACACTGGATACCACATTGGGCATGAAGGAGGGATTGGTCCTGAGGGACACCCTGTCAGCATGAAAAATTATGAAAGGCTCCACTGCCATGAGGGCCTATAAATTCAGACACCCTTCTTGCTGAAGTGATGGCTAAAAGGAAGGCTATTTCCCAAGAAAGGAATTTCTCCCCGGGCCTCCGCTGAAAACAGGATCTGTGGAACCTAGTCGGACTTTCCCGGTCAACAAATGTTAAATAAATAAATAAAAATAAATAAACTCTGCATTTAAAGCTGACTCAAAAGGAGGTACAGTGAGTTTTTCCAATACAAAGTTAGTGTCTCAGGCTGGAGTAGGTGCTCTCCTGGTTGGTCTTAAGTTTTTGGCCCCTCTGAGGAACAGCTTCAGCAGTGGATGAGAAAAGAGGGGTAGTTCTGTGTAGTAATGAGCTGAAAGGGCTGAGGCATGAATTTTGATGGAGGAAAAGGAAAGGCCCCTATGCAGCATCTCAGTTAAGTATTGAAGAATCTGAGGTAAATTGAGCGCTGCTGTGCCCATCCCGAGTTTGGTTCCAGGCACAGAATCTTTTCCATTTTTCAGCATAGGATTTTCTAGAACTAGTCAGGGTGAGACTGGGTTCCCCTGATCAAAGAAATGAGATCCTCTGCTAGACTAAGCATTTGAGTACTAGAGCTAGGCCTGTGAGAGGGGGCTTTAGCAGGCACGGCCTTTGAAGATTTAGCTGCTTTAGCCCTGGCAAAAGCCTTAATTGACATGGATGCAGGGGGCCTAGCAGTTCCAGGTGCAGGAGTAGATACATCTAAGGGGATAGTATCTGATAAATCCTGAGAAACTGTAAGAGCAGGTGGAATTTCAGTAGCAGATTCAGCCATGCTGGAAAAGGCCTCGGTAGGAGGAGGCATGCTTTCGGCCGAAGGAAGAACCGCGGACTCGGCTTCAGCCGAAACCGAGATGCTCGTGGTTGGCTTAGTCGCGGTTTCGGCCGAAACCGCGGACCGCGAGTGTCGGTCCTTTTCCTTACGCTTTTTAGCTAAATGTGAAGTCGGAGTCTCCGACGGCATGATATAAGCAAAAGCGGAGCCGAAAAACTCCTCTGCAAACTCCGACCGACGTCTAAGTGTTCGTCGGTTGAAGGAAGCACAGGCTAGACAAGCTGCTACGTCGTGGTCTGGGCCTAAACAAGGTAGGCAGTAAGAGTGGAAATCTTTATGAGGTATTTGTTTCCCACAAGTTAAACAGTTATTCACTTTTTCTGACATCGGCTGAGGCAAGAAAGAGTCCCCAACGGGGTACTTAGCTTTTTAGAAGTCTTCGGTAGTAGCAATCTCTGGTTCTGACCGACCAGCACTTGCGAACAGCTTCTGCTTCGGGCGCCACGCGGCAAGAAAGACTGAGGAAAATGGCGTCGGCTGATGCCTTTATACCCGCAGAACTGCAGCTATGACGTCGGGTGAAGTGCGACATCAGCCGAGGCCAGACCCAGACTTTGGAATCCGGCCGACCGAAGGGCTGCCTGAGGCCAGAACAACCCATTTGTAAGGACTGCAGATGCATCCTTGAAGGACATCTAGGCCTTCTTGCCACCAGAATGACATCTATCACTTGCTTACTGAGGGATGGTAATGGAGAAATCAGGCAATTAGCCAGGCTGACAGATTCAGGGTTTGAAGCAGTGGGTGCAGAATCTGGCCCTCCTGCTGGGACAGCAGGACAGGGGTCTGAGGCAGGTGCCATGGTGCCAGCAGTGACACACTGTGCAAAAGGGGATACCAGTGTTGGCGTGGCCAGCCTGGTGCAATCAGTATCATTTTTGGTTTGTCCTGTTTGATCTTTATTAGTACCTTGGAGAGGAGAGGCAGAGGGGGAAGGCATAAACTGATAGGTTTTTCCAGGTGAAGGGCAGGGCATCCACTTTCCAAGCTTGTTTGTGGGGAGTCCATGTGCAGAATTTTTCCAACTGGTAGTTCTGGGGGGAGGCAAACATGTCTATATCTGGGTCCCCATTTGTTTCTCAACATGTTGAATATCTTTGGTTCCAGTTTCCACTCGTGTGGGTCCACGAGATTTCTGCTTAGTTCGTCTGCCAGTGCATTTAGCTTTCCTGGCAGGAATTGAGCCTGTAGGTGCACTTGGTAGCTTAAGGCTGTATTCCACAGAGCCATGGCTAGTCTGCAGAGAGGATATGAGTGGGTTCCCTCCTGCTTGTTTATGTACCACATAACAGTGGTGTTGTCCACCTTTACCAATAATTGCCCTGGAAGAATGTGGTTTTTGAAGGCTGTCAGAGCATTCTGTACAGCTAATATTTCTTTTTGATTGATATGCGGGTGCATTTGACTTGGGTTCCATTTGCCCTGAATGCACTTCCCTGTCATGTGAGCCCCCCATGCATAGTCTGATGCATCTGTTGTTAGGGTTTGGGCGGCAGGAGACAGAGTGAATGGCAGTCCCTTGTTTTGGTGGCAGGCCTCCGCCCACCAAAGGAACTCTATATCTGTAAACAATGATAGGAATCATTGCTTCTAGATCCTGAGAATGTTGACACCATAGGCTTTTTAGATACCATTGTAGTTTCCTCATATGCAATCTTGCATATGGAATTAGGAGAATGCAGGAGGCCATGAACCCCAGGGCTTGCAGTATTTTCCTTGCAGATAGCTGGGTCTTTGTGGCCAGTAGTTTGAAGTAGGCTGTCAAATGAGCTTGTTTCTCTGGCGTGTGGAAAGTCATCTGGGAAGTTGTATTCAAGCTTGCTTCCCAGGAATACAATTTGTTGGCAAGGTACAAGATGTGATTTATTTTCGTTTATGGTGTACCCCAGAGAAGTTAGCAATTTCTGTACAAACGCCAGATGATTCAATAGCATGTCCTGGCTTTCTGCCTGAATTAGACAATCGTCCAGGTATGGATATATTTGGATATTTCTTTGCCTGCAAAATGCAATGACTGGAGCTAGACACTGTGAATACCATGGGCGCAGTAGATAAGCCAAAGGGCAGTGCAGAGAACAGATAGTGCAAGTAGCCTGCTTTGAAGCTTGGGTATCTTCTGCAAGATTCCCTTAATGGGATGTGCAGGTAGGCTTCCTTTAAATCCAGTGCTGCCAACTAGGCACATCCTTGCCTAGCATAGGAAGCAGCTGGTGAAGTGTTAGCAAATTGAATTTTAGGATCACCAAAAATGTGTTTAGGATAGAGAGGTCCAGGATAGGATGCCAGGAGTTGTCTTTTTCTGGGCAACAGGAAAAGTCTTGAGTAGAAACCTTGTCCCCTTTCCTCTTCTGGAACAGGATGAATAGCCCTGATGCTTAAGAGAGAGAGAATTTGCTTTTGAGCCTCTACCCACTGATTTGGGGGTAGATCTGGCCAACTGTTTGGGGTTGGTAAGGAGTGATAGTGGAATCTGTATCCTTGGGAAACTATATTTAAAACCCATTTGTCCTCGGTAATGAACTCCCAATTTTTTGCCTGCCGGGCAAATCTTTCCCCCTAAAGGAACAGTCAGTTGTGCAGGGCTTGGAAGATTTAAAGTTAAGACACTGAGACAGTTTACCATAGGGGG
This sequence comes from Protopterus annectens, assembly GCF_019279795.1. NCBI lineage: Eukaryota > Metazoa > Chordata > Ceratodontiformes > Protopteridae > Protopterus > Protopterus annectens. Next base: position 1,948,522,810 of record NC_056731.1, read on the forward strand.
AGGTCTTACCACTCCCTGCTTTGGAAGTGGGGTCCCCCACTGCTTAGTTTTGTGAGTACCTTGGGACTGAAGCCTGGGTGTTCTACTGGTTCTGGGTTTGGACTGAAGGCCTGGAAGAAGCAGGAAAGGACCAATTTTTAGAGGGCCAATGCCTACTAAATCTGGGAGGCTGTATTTGCAGGAAATCTTTAACAGTTTGCATAGATTTAGCTTTTTCCTCCATCTTTTTAAGTACTACTACTGCTTTGTTGCCAAACAGGCGGTCTTGGTTTAAGGGAGCATCCAGCAATTTAGCTTTAACATGATCTGGCAAAGATTGCTCCTTAAGTCAAGCATGCCTTCTAAGTACAGACCCAGTGACAGCAGTCCTGCAAGATGTCTCTAGTGAATCAAAATCACATTGCAAAGTATGTTCTCCAACTTGTTCAGCAGAATGCATTAAATCCTGTAAATCTTTATTTAAAGCACAGTCAGGAATCAACATCATTTTCTGCTTAAGCAATCCAATAATATGCTGCTGATACATTAACATATGAAACTGGCAGTTTAAGTCCCCAATGGCCATGGTTGCAGAAGTGTATACCTTCTTACCCCATCTATCCAGCGCCCTGGAATCTCTATCACAGGGGGTAGGACTTTTGGCAGTAGTAGCCTTAATGCCCTTGAGTCCCTGTGAAATGGTCTCAGGATCCGCAGTAGGATTTTTAAAGAGGGACTTGTGAGAGTCAGGAACCCTGTAATATCTATCAGGTTTTCTGGGAGCAGGAGGTAGAGTGACAGGGGCCAAGCTGGATTCCGAAAAGGCATCATCAACAATGTCCAGTACAGGAGGGATAGCTAAGGGCCTGTGTTGGGGGCAGGAGTAAGAAATCCCTAAGCCTCTTTTTAGAGTCAGAGTAATCCTGGCTTTCCCAGCGAAAATGCTCCCTATGAGTATGCAAGGTTTCACCAAAAGAGAAATCTTCTGGAGGGGAAGCAGAGGGAATAGAGTCCTCTGCATCAGAATCCTCATAGGTAGAAAAGGGTAATGGTCATCAGAGGAAACAGAAATTTCAGAGTCCTGAACAGAAGAATCATAAGCAAACGCAGTCCTAGGTCTCTTAGAAAGGGAAGGGTGGCTTCCCCTGATTAGAGTAAAAAGGTCTTCAGCCACTCTTATCACTTCTTTTTTAAGCATAGAGGCCTGGCCATGTGGTCTGGGCATCTGTTTTCTAGGCATGGATCGAGTTTTAGGCCTTCAAGAAGAAGATGGCGTCGGTTTAATATGCAAGTCAGTAGGTCTGAATACACCCTCAGATACTGGTGTCTGCACAGCGGCTCTGGACCCATCCAAGGTAGAGACATCCGCAGGTTCCACAGTTGAAGCATCTTGCGGCATACCGGACTCCAACTGGGTCTCAGTAGAGGCCTGCGAATCTGAAGTAGCGGGTATCAGGGGCTGCAAAAGCGTCTCACTGAGTACCGGTGAACTGGCGACTAGCTTAGGAGAAGCATAGTCAGCAGTTTTGGACCTATGCGGTCTGTCTTAATCTTTGCGTTTTTTTGAATGTCGGTAGTCGGGTGGCTTACCGAAGCCATATCTGGATAATTGAACAGAGTACCAAAATGTTTAGAAGCGTAAATAAACAGACGACGAATAGTTCGTTGTTTAAATAAGGCACAAAACCGACAGTGAGGTACGTCGTGGCCAGGGCCAAAGCAAGGAATGCAGTACGAATAAAAATCTTTATGAGGTATTTGCTTTCCACAAGAAATACAATTATTAACGTTTGCTGACATCAGTTTAGAGCAAGAAAAAGTTTCCTCAACGGGGTACTTAGTTTAGTTGAAGACTTCGGTTCTGAAACTAGAAAACGAAAATTTCAGGAGCCAGACGACAGGCACTTGCGAACTGCTTCAGCTTCGGGCACCGCACGGCAATAAAGACTGATGTAATGGCGTCGGCTGCATGCTTTATACCCCTGACTACCTGACGTCATGTAAGATGAGACAGCAACTGACGCAGGACCCAAGACTATGATAATCAGGCCGACTGAAGGCTACTGCAAGCAGATAACCCAAATGTGATGACTGCAACAGTGAAACACGAACATCAGGTGTCATGATGAAGGGCAGACAAGCCCTTCACTGGGTCCAGGGCGTTCAAACCCTCATGGGAATTGGTAGTCCTGATATGGCCTTATGTACTCTTCCAGGGTACTTTTAGTCACCAGTTTTCTAGACTTATCCACTGCCTGGGCAGCACTTTGTTTTGTGATTTAAGCAAACCACTAGAATTAGTCTCTCCTGAAAAATAAAGGATGGGCATCTCTTGATTTAAGGCCAGAAGTGTCTGGAGTTCAATAAATGCTCAAGTTTCTAGCTCTGAGGTGAAGGGTTTTTCTTTAAAAGTGCACAATGTTCATAATACAATATTTGATATTGACTTTAAGGTACGAGCTCAGGCACAGAAAGATCCTCAAAACAAAAGCTGAAGGAGAGACTAAAAATCAGTCAGTACAGCATAAAGCAAGTAAAATACACACAACAGGCAAGGGCAATGCGAAAAAAATCCCAGCTTAAGTGTTATCTTTATGTACTGGTCATTTGGATGAGATTTATGAAGAGCACTGACCTCTCTCTGGGGCAATAATGAACTAAAGGTAGAACATGTTCTGCCTTTGCTACCCAACATCCTACTGACATCCTTAGCATAAAGGAAAGATCAGCTGAACTCAGTGAAAATTCAAAGATCTGAAAGCAAGCTAAGGATATAACAGCCAAAATTGAGGTGTGAAGCCCTTCAGAGCTGTCCTGCTAAGATAGAGAGGGAGGCTTAGCCCCGAAAAGACAAAGCTAGGAATATTTTTTTTTTAAATGTCCACATCCTGGCATCAAAAGTACACAAAAAAAAAAAAAAACAAGGGGGATGGAGAAAGAAAGGGAGTAACTAATGCAGCAGTGATCATCTTGAACATCTACTGTAATGGTTAAGTAGACTTACACGAACATACTATGTTTATCATATTTATCACTATTGCAGTAACCATATCTATATGGCTAGATTACCATAGATAAATATATTTGGGAGGTGGAAAGAGAAGAATCCAAGAGCCCCTGGAGAATGGATCTAGCAAAGCATGATTTGGACCAAGAGAAGGAATCAAGCTTACAATGATTTGTAAAAGTATGTACACAGGACTAAATAGTTTCTAGAATACAGCCTTTCCCAAAAAGCCACAGATGAAGTCAAGGTAAGTGTACAAAACTGTACTAAGTTCTTCGTGTTTCACTGTTGCAGTCATTACATTTGGGTAGATTCCCAAAGCTATGGTTGGGAGGATGGATTTATACAGCATTAGGAGCAGATATAAGGCCCTGCAAGACAGCAGTGGCAAAGCCAGCTCTGGATTTAGAGAAAATTGGTAAATGATAATGCTTGGTGAAAGTATGAACTGAACTTCAGGTAGCAGCTTCTAGAATATCCCTGGTAGGAACACCTCTGAGAAAGGCTGCTGAAGTAGATGCAGCCCTGGTGGAATGAGATATGATCCCCTGGGGGACAGGCTTTCCATGGTGCTTATATCAGAAAAGAAATGCAATGGCTTATCCATTTAGAGATGGTTTGTTTTGAAATAGCCTTCCCCTCTGCCCCTGCAGCAAATGCTACGAGCAGTTGTTCAGATTTTCTTAGAGGTTTAGTCCTGTCCAAGTAGAACCTAAGTTGTCTGTGCACATCCAATGAATGCAGAATCTGTTCCCCCTTGTTCTGTGGATTGGGAAAGAAGGTTGGCAAATGAATGGACTGATTAAGAGCCACATTGGATACCACCTTGGGCATGAAGGATGGATTAGTCCCGAGTGACACCCTGTGCGCATGTAAGATGATGAAAGTCTCCACTGCCATAAGGGCCTGAAATTCAGATATCCTTCTTGCTGAAGTGATTGCTAGAAGGAAGGCTGTTTTCCAGGAAAGAAATTTTAAGTCTGCAGTAGCAGCTGGCTCGAAAGGAGGTAGAGTGAGTTTCTCCAATACAAAGTTAAGGTCCCAGCCAGGGGATGGAGCTCTCCTGGGTGGTCTCAAGTTTTTGCCCCCTCTGAGGCACTGCTTGAGCAGAGGATGAGAGAAGAGGGGAGGTTCTGTGTTATAATGTGCTGAGATAGCCGAGGTGTGGATTTTAATGGAGGAGAAAGACAGGCCCTTGTGAAGCATCTCAGTTAAGTATTGTAAAATCTGAGGTAAACTGGGAGCTGCTGTGCTCATCCCTTGAGATTGATTAAAAGCACATAATCTTTTCCATTTGTTAGAATAAGATTTTCTAGTACTAGGCCTTCTCGCCTCCAAGATGACATCCATCACAGGTTTGCTGAGGGATGCCAAGGGTGAATTTAAATGATTAGCCAAGCTGCCAGGTTCAATGTTGGGAGCTGAGGGTGCAGAATTTGGTTCTCCTGCCGAGACAGTAAGGATTGTTTCTGAGGCAGGTGCCATGGAGAAGTTTGTGACACACTGCGCAGGAGTGGGTACCAGTGTTGGTGTGGCCAGTCTGGAGCAATCAAAATCATTCTTGGTTTGTCCTGCTTGACTTTTAGCAGAACTTTGGAGAGGAGAGGCAGAGGGGGAAAGGTGTACACTGATAGGTTTTTTCCAGCTGAATGACAGAAAATCCACTTTCCAGGCTTTGTTGTGAGGAGTCCTTGTGCAAAATTTGTCCAACTGGTAGATGTGGGAGGAGGCAAATAGATTTATGTCTGGGCTCCCCCATTTGCTTGTCAACATGTTGAAAATCCATGGTTCCAGTTTCCATTCGTGTGGGTCCATAAGATTTCTGCTTAGTCCGTCTGCCAGTGTATTCAGTTTTCCCGGCAGGAATTGAGTTTTTAGTTGTATTTGGTAGCTCAAGGCTGTGTTCCACAATGCAATGGCTAGTGAGCAGAGGGGGTAGGAATGCGTACCTCCCTGCTTGTTTATGTACCACATAACCATGGTGTTGTCCGTCTTTACAAGTAGTTGTCCTGGTTGAATGTAGTCTTGAAGGCTGTCAGAGCATTCTGTACAGCTAACATTTCTTTTTGATTGATATGAAGGTGCATTTGGATTTGAGTTCCATTTGCCTTGAATGCACTTCCCTGCCAGATGAGCCACCCATGCATAGTCTGATGCGTCTCTAGCTAGGGTTTGGGCGGCAGTGGGTAGTGTGAATGGCAGTCCTTTGTTTTGGTGGCAGGCCTCTGCCCACCATAGAAACCCCCGGCGTAGGCAAGGTATGATAGGAATCATTGTTTCCAGGCTGTGACAATTTTGACTCCATAGACTTAAGTACCACTGAAGTTTCCTCATATGCAGTCTTGCATAATTAGAAGAATGCAGAAGGCCATGAACCCCAAGGCTTGCAGTATTTGTTTTGCAGATAGCAGGGGTTTTGTGGCCATTAGTCTGAACTAAGTTAACAGATGAATTTGTTTTTCTGGCATGAGGAAAGCCATCTGGGCAGTTGTATTCAAGCTTGCATCCAGGAATGTAATCTGTTGAGAGGGTACCAGTTGTGATTTATTTTTGTTTATGGTGTACCCTAGACAAGTTAAAACTCTTTTTACAAATGCCAGATGATTTATAAGCATGGCCTGGTTTTCTGCCTGAATTAGACTATCGTCCAGGTATGGATATATTTGAATATTTCTTTGCCTGCAAAATGCAATTACTGGAGCCAGGCACTTTGTAAATACCCTGGGTGCAGTAGACAAACCAAAGGGCAGTGCAGAGAACTGATAATGCAAGTAGCCTGCTTTGAAGTGTAGGTATCCTTCTGCAAGATTCCCGGATTGGGATATGCAGGTAAGCCTCTTTTAAATCTAGAGTTGCCAACCAGGCATCCTTGCCTAGTATAGGAAGTAACTGGAGAAGAGTCAGCATCTTGAATTTTGGAATGTCCGGAAAGGTGTTTAGAGTGGACAGGTCCAGAATTAGATGTCATGAATTGTCTTTTCTGGTTTAAGAGGGAAAGCACTCGTTTCTGAGCCTCTGCCCACTGATTTGGGTTTGGTGTTGGCAACGTGTGGAAATAAAATCTGTATCCTTGGGACACTATTTTTAAAACCCATTTGCCCTGGGTTATGATTTCCCAGTTTTTTGCATGAAGAGCAATCTTTCCCGCCAAAGGGGCGGCTAAAAGGTAAGAGCTTGGTAATTTTAAAAGAAAGTCATTGAGACTGTTTAATATAGGGGGTAACTTATTTCCAGATTTGGAAGTGGAAGCCCCCCATTGCTTAGTTCTGAGTCCTTTGGGACTGAAACTTGGTACTTTTGGTGTGTCTGGGTTTGGCTTGAGAGGTTCCGGAAGGAGCTGGAAAGGACCAATTCTTAGTAGGCCAGTGCCTACTAAATCTTGCAGGTTGCTCTTGTAAGAAATCCTTCACAGTTTGCATAGATTTAGCTTAATCTTCCATCTTTTTTAGAACTTCTTCAGCCTTATTGCCAGACGGTCCTGATTTAAAGGAGCATCCAACAACTTTGCTTTAACATGATCAGGCAGAGATTGCTCCTTAAGCCAAGCATGCCTTCGAAGCACAGACCCAGTAACAGCAGCCCTACGAGAGGCCTCTAAGGAGTCAAAACCACATTGCAAAGCATGTTTTCCAACTTGTTCAGCTGAATGCAGTAAATCTTTGTTTTCCACACAGTCAGAAATCATAATTTTCTGTTTAAGCAGCCCCATAATATGTTGCTGATATTTTAGCATATGAAACTGGCAGTTTAAAGCCCTGATTGTTAAGGTAGCAGAAGTATAAACCTTTTTACCCCTCCTATCCAGTGCCCTGGAGTCTCTATCAGAGAGAATAGGTTTTTAGCAGTAGAACATACTCGGAGGCTCTAAATAAAAATCTGCCGAAGCAGCAGAGACCTCCAAAGCAGACACCCAAGCAACAGTTACCCCAAAACAAAATACGTGCAACACACAGCTCACAAAGCCAGTGTGCCGAACAGTGTCAGCCCTTAAGGCTAAACAACACACCTGATACACTTGTAATAGATGTGACTCTATCGTCCGGCACACTGAAGTCCCGCTTACCAGGCTGAACAAGGAGAAGGTCACGGTGAGCTGCCTGTCGGGCGCTAGGATCCGCCACATAACACAAGCACTCAGATCACTCCAAGGCAAGTACAAATATGACTCGGTCATTGTCCATGCTGGTGTGAATGACCTGAGAAGCACCTCCCTGGACTATATGAAAAGAGACATACAGGAGCTCTCTGAGCATGTAGCCCAGGCCGGTATGACCCTGACCTTGAGTAGCATCTTACCCTCACCAAGAATGATGCCACAATATGAAGACAAGATGATCAATTTCAACAATTGGCTTAAGTATTGGTGTCATTCAAAGGGGATCCAATGCCTGTCAGCCTGGGATGACATGCTCGACAAGCCACGAAGCTTCGCTAAAGATGGCTTGCACCTGTCACCCATGGGCTTTCGGATATTGGCAAAGGCTCTTGCTTCCCCCATAGTGCCTTTTTTAGGCAAGGCTCAAAAGACAAACCCACCTCCATAGGTATCACAAGGGATAAGAAACTAAGAGTAATGCTACTCAACGCCAGAAGTCTAAACCTCAAGATGCACGCACTCAAAACTCTCCTTAGCATGGAGAACATCGATATCTGTGCAGTAACAGAAACCTGGTTCAAGGCTCCTGAGAGCACCCCAGAACTACCAGGTTATACCTCATACCATGCTTTTCGGCCCCAAAACTTGGACCGAATCACAAAAGGAGGGGGAGTATCAATATTTGTCAAAGATAGCCACACCTCCAGGTAGGTGGCACAGCACGAAGCATCAGAGATTATCCATGTGCAACTAACAGTGGGTAAAACTGCCTTCCAATTTATAGCCTGCTACAGACCACTCTCCCAAACCCAGGAACCCCACTCGGCCTTCCTGAGAACACTGGAAAATATGAAGGTCTCTCCAAACACCATTATATTGGGCGACTTCAACTACCCATACATACACTGGGAGCATTACTCTAGCTCCAATACCCTAGCCCAAAGGTTCCTAGAATTTATAAACTCAAATGCTATGGAACAAGTTGTTACCACTCCCACAAGAGGGGAAAACATACTGGACCTGATCATCACCAACATGGGGACTCTATGCTCCAGACCAGAAGTGTATCCCTCACTGGTAAGATCAGACCATAAACTAATCTCACTGGATATTCACATCCCGACCCAACCCCCCCTGCCCAGAAAACCACAGTGAAAAACTTCTCTAAAGCAAATTTCACACTCCTCAAAACCGAGGTGGAATCCTTCAAAGCCCCCGATCCTGTGGAAAATACGGCCCAGACCGCAGAATCCTTTATAAACGCATTCTATGAACACCTTCAGGAATGCATGGATCATGCAATCCCAAATAAAACCAAGACCCAATCCTCCAAAGGCAGACGCCCTGTCTGGTGGACCCCAGCCATAAGCACACTATACAATAGAAGGAGGAAGCTACTACATGATAGAGCAAAATCCCAAAAAGGGAAGGCATCTCTGAACAGTATTAGCAAAAATCTATGGGCACTCATAAAATCGTCTAAGGCCAGCTTCGAGAGAAAAATTACACAGGACACTAAGGATAATCACAAAGCTTTCTTTAGTTATGTTAGGAACCTGGGTGGGAATTCCCAGATATGCTCAGAATTAGTCCAAAATGACAAAAAATACATCAAACCCACAGACATTGCCAACATCCTAGCTGACAGGTTCAGTGCAAACTTCTCCCCTCCCTTCCCCACCAAAAGAGCAAATATCTATCCCAGCAGAGTGCTGCCCCCCTGACATCTCAGATGCTATGGTAAGAGCCGCCCTCTCCAAAGCAAAAAACAGAGCATAAATGGGACCACACGGTGTCCTGGGCTGCGTCCTACATGAACTCCAAGAAGAGCTAAACCCAAACATAAAACTACTGTTCAATCTCAGCCTTACTACAGGATATGTAAGAGTGGCGTACAGCAACAGTGGTCCCTCTCCACAAAGGTGGTGCCTCAACGGATCCTGGAAACTATCGCCCCATAAGCCTGACTAGCTTGGTCTGCAAAGCTATGGAAAGGATCATCATGGACCTCATAAATAAAGATATTGGGGACCTACAGACACTGGATCCTACCCAGTTAGGCTTTGTTAAGGGCAGATCCTGCCTCTTAAACCTGGTCAATTTCTTTGAAACAGTCACCAAGGCCATTGACGAGGGGAAGGTGGTCCACACAGCCTACCAGGACCTCGCAAAAGCCTTCGATACAATACCCCACTCGGGCATTAAAGATAAGCTCATCAGCTTAAATATAAACCCCTATGTCACTAGATGGGTTGCAAACTGGCTCAAGGACAGAACCCACATGGTTAGAATTGCTGGAGTCATGTCAGACTCCAAAACCAGTTACAAGTGGCATCCCACAAGGCTCAGTCCTGGGACCTCCCTTGTTCGGTATATATTTCTCGGAGGTACAGGCCAACATGGAAGGACTGTGGCTGACTAAGTTCGCTGCAAACTGGGCGCCATAATCGACTCTCCAGCCGACACAAGCATCCTCCAAAAGGGCCTCATAGAAACAGACAACTGGTGCCAGAGCCATGGCCTCAAGCTAAACGCCAAAAAGTGTATAGTCATCCCCTTTGGCAAAAACAGTGCCACAAATTACCACATAGGTGGTAATCCATTAAGTACAGAAGAAGTAATTAGGGACCTGGGGACCCAAGTTGATAGCAATCTCTCATTTGACAACCACGTGGCCAAAGTGGTTAGAAAAACATTTTATATAGCCCACCTAATCATGAAGGGATTCACATCTAGATCCTTTTGGGATGTACCTTACCAGACACCTGCAGCAACTGGAAAGACCCCAAAAGTACCTCACCAAGGGGATCAAAGGGCTCAAACAGATGCCATATGCTGCCCGGTTAAAGAAACTCCAACTCTACTCAGTGGCATACTGCCTGCTCAGAGGCGATCTGTGCCTGACGTATAAAGCCATGTCCAACCCGGAATTAATGGACATGCTGCACCTCAGAAAATCCAAATCCCATCGAGCTACGTGCTCGAGAGACTTGAACCTCAGCACTGAAATAAATAGGACATGCTGGAGGGACAGATTCATAACCCAGAGGCTCCCTTCATTCTGGAATAAAATCCCAGTCCAGGTTAGGCAGAGTCCCTCATTGACTCTCTTCAAGAGGACTCTTGATGAGTGGATGGGAGATCGTAGGTTTACCCCGGGTATCACTTCTGTGTCACTGTTAGACAGAGGCAGAGTATACTAACCTCGAAAAAGGGCATAGCAAAATTAATTTAAAATGGGTGGCGAAAGCCAAAAACACTCTGGCTAGGCTTATAAATGCCCTAGGGCAGATAGCCTAGTATGAACCTATGAACCTAAGCCTTAAAGCCCTTGGGCCCCTGTGAAATGGTTTCTGGATCTGCAAAAGGGTTTTTTGAAAAGGAACTTGTGGTACTCAGGAACCCTGTAGTATCAGTCAGGTTTACTAGGAGCTGGAGGCAGGGAAACAGGGGCCATACTGGATTCTGATAACACATCATCAACAATGTCTAGTACAGGGGGTATAGCCAGAGGCCTATGCTGGGGGTAGAAGGAAATCCCTAAGCCTCTTTTTAGATTCAGAAAATTCCTGACTTTCCCAGTGGAAATGCTCCCATAAGGTATGTAAAGTTTCCCCAAAAGAAAAGTCCTAAGGGGAGAAGAAGAGGGAATGGAATCCTCTGCATCAGAATCCTCATAGGTAGAAATGGACAATTCCAGGTCATTGGAAGAATTAGAAGAAACAGAGTCCTGATTAGAAGATTCAGTCAAACTCAGTCCAAGGCCTATTGGGGGGGGGGGGGGTTGACTTCCCCTGATTAGAGTAATAAGATCTTCAGCCATTTTGATCATTTGTTTTTTAGGCATAGGGGCCTGAACATGTGGCCTGGGAGTCATTTATTTACACATAGATCGAGCTTTAGGTCTCAGAATAGAAGGTGGAGTTAGTTAATATGCAAATCTGTAAGCCTGAATACACCCTCAGAAGCCGGTGCCTGCACAACGGCTCCGGACCCATTCAAAGTAGAGACATCCGCGGTTCCATAGGAGAAGAGTCTCGCGGCATACCGGACTCAGAATGGGCCTCAGTAGAGGCCTGCGAGTCAGAAGTAGCAGGTATCAGGGGCTGTGAAGGTGCTTCGCTGAGTACCGGCGAACTGATGACTGGCTTAGGAGAAGCGTTGTCAGCAGTTTTGGACCTCAACGGCCTGTGTCTGTTTTTTTCTTTGCGTTTTTTCGGAATTCCAGTAGTCGGATGGCTAACCGTCATTTCTGGATAATTAAATCGAAAACCAAAATATTTAGAGGCAAAAATGTACCGACGACTGATAGTGCGCTGATTAAATAAAGCACAAAACCGACAGCAAGGTACGTCGTGGTCAGAGCCTAGGCAAGGAATGCAGTAAAGATGAAAATTGTTATGAGGTATTTGCTTCCCACAAGTAATGCAATTATTAACTTTTACTGACATTGGTAAGGAGCAAGAAAAAGTTTCCCCAACGGGGTACTTAGCTTTAAGTTGAAGACTTTGGATCTGAAACTTGAAAATGAAAATTACAGGAGTCGGCCGACCGGCACGTGCGAACTGCTTCTGCTTCGGGCACCGCACTGCAAGAAAGACTGATGTAATGGCGTCGGCTGCATGTTTTATACCCCTGACGACCTGATGTCATGGAAGAAGGGACAGCAACTGATGCAGGACCCAAGACTTTGTTAATCAGGCCGACTGAGGGCAACCTGCCAGCAGATTACCCAAATCTAATGACTGCAACAGTGAAACATGAAGAACATCTGTACTATGTTCTTCGTATTTCACTGTTGCAGTCATCACACTTGGGTAGATTCCCAAAACTAAGGATGGGAGGAGGCAATTAGATAGCATTAGGACCAGCTATAATGCCCTGCAGGACTGCAGTGGCAAAGCCAGCTCTAGATGTAGGAAAAATTGGGAAGTGCTAATGCTTGGTGAAGGTATGTACAGAACTCCAGGTAGTAGCTTCTAGGATGTCTCTGGTAGGGACAGCTCTGAGAAAGGCTGTAGAGGTAGATGCAGCCCTCTTTGAATGTTGTCTTATCCCCTGTGGGGTAGGTTTTCCATGGTGCTTATATAGCAGAAATGAATGCTAAGGCCAATCCAATTAGAAATGGTTTGCTTTGAAATAGCTTTCCCTTCTGCCCCTGCAGCAAATGCAACCAGCAGCTGTTCAGATTTCCTGAGAGGTTTAGTCCTGTCCAAGTAAAATCTAAGTTGTCTGTGCACGTCTAAGGGGTGCAATACTCGTTCCTCTTTGTTCTGTGGATTAGAAGAGAAAGTTGGCAAATGAATGGACTGATTAAGGGCCACACCGGATACCGCCTTGGGCATGAAGGAGGGATTGGTCCTGAGGAACACCCTGTCTGCATGAAAGATGATGAAAGGCTCCACAGCCATGAGGACCTGTAATTCAGACACCCTTCTTGCTGAATTGATTGCTAGAGGAAAGTTGTTTTCCAAGAAAGGAGTTTCAACTCTGCACTTGCCGTTGGGTCGAAGGGAGGTAGAGTGAGCTTTTCCAATACAAACAAGGTTCCAGGCTGGAGTAGGGGCTCTCCTGGGTGGTCTTACATTTTTGGCCACTCTGACGAACTGCTTCAGCAGTGGATGAGAGAAGAGGGGTGGTTCTGAATGTAATGAGCTGAAATGGCTGAGGCATGAACTTTAGGTTCATAAGTTAGTATGGAGGAAAAGGAAAGGCCCTTTTGAAGCATCTCAGTTAAGTATTGAAGAATCTGAGGTAAATTGGGCACTGCTGAGCCCATCCCATGAGTTTGGCTGCAGGGACAAAATCTTTTCCATTTTTCAGCATATGATTTTCTAGTAATAGGCCTCCTTGCCTCCAGAATGACATCCATCACTTGCTTACTGAGGGATGGAACGGTGAGATCAAGTAATTAGCCAGGCTGCCAAGTTCAGGGTTTGAAGCTGTGGGTGCAGAATCTGGCCCTTCTGCTGAGACAGCAGAACAAAGGTCTGAGGCAGGTGCCAGCAGTGACACACTGCGCAAGAGGGGGTACCAGTGTTGGTGTGGCCCGTCTGGTGCAATCAGTATTGCCTTGGTTTGTCCTGTTTGATCTTTAGTAGTACCTTGGAGAGGAGAGGCAGAGGGGTAAAGGCATAAACTGACAGTTTTTCCAGGTGAAGGACAAGGCATCCACTTTCCAAGCTTGTTTGTGGGGACTCCTTGTGCAGAATTTGCCCTATTGATCGTTCTTGGGGGAGGCAAAAGTAAAGTTATGTACCTACCATAAATGTAGATGTTCGAGTGCTAATACAGCTGCAGTCATAACAGATGGGTTCTCCTGCCGTCAGGCGGGTCCCCGGTCGGCCGAATTCCAAAGTCTAGGTCCGGCGTCGGCTGTCATTGCCTCCTCCCTGACGTCAGTGCGCCAGGGGTATAAAAGAACCAGCCAACACCATTTTCTTCAGTTTTTCTTGCCCCAGATGTCAGGTGCCCCCAGTAGGAAGGCAATACATAAATTTGTGTAATAAAGCAATGCAATATAATCAAAATACAGTAGTTACAAGCAAATACACCATGAAAGAATACCCCAATCAGGTTGTATGAGGAGGTGTTAGCCGACAGGCCTGTCCCAAGAAAGGAAGGAGGGAGAGAAACCTGGACTGCAGCTGTATTAGCACTCGAACATCTACATTTATGGTGGGTACAAAACTGTACTATGTTCATCATGCATACAACTGCAGTCATAACAGATGGGTAGAATCCCAAAGCTAAGAAAGGGGTGGTAGGCACTAGGTGGAACTAGGAGGAGCCAGAATGCCCTGCAAGACTGCAGTGGCAAAGCCTGCTCTAGTTTTGGAGTATAATGGTAGGTGGTAGTGCTTGGAGAAGGTATGCACAGAACTCCAAGTGGCTGCTACCAAAATATCTTTGGTAGGAACTCCTCTGAGGAAAGCTGCAGAGGTAGCTGTGGCCCTTGTGGAGTGAGATCTGATGCCTGCAGGTACAGTTTTACCATGGAAAGAGTAACAAAAGTGTATGCAGTGGGCTATCCATTTTGAGATTGTCTGTTTGGAAATTGGCTTCCCTTGAGCTCCTATAGCATAGGACACAAAGAGCTGTTCTGATTTTCTGAAAGGCTTTGTTCTGTCCAAATAATAACGCAGCTGTCTGTGGATGTCCAAGGAATGTAGTAGTTTCTCCCCTTTGTTTTGAGGATTAGGGTAGAAGGTAGGTAAGTGTATAGCCTGATTCAAAGCTACCCTGGATACCACTTTTGGCATAAAGGACGGGTTGGTTCGTAAGGAAACTCTGTCCTGATGGAAGATGATAAAAGGCTGCACCAGCCATGAGGGCTTACAGTTCCGATACCCTACGAGCTGAGGTGATAGCCAGAAGGAAAGCTGTTTTTCAGGACAAATATTGCAAATCTGTTGAGGCAGCTGGCTCAAAAGGAGGCAAGGTCAGCTTTTCTAGAATAAAATTGAGATCCCAAGCAGGTATTGGTTGTTTCCTTGGGGGTTTTATATTCTTAGCCCCTCTGAGGAACTGTCTTAAGAGGGGGTGAGAGACTAAAGGTGGATCAGTGTTGTATTCTGCAGAAATGGCTGAGGCATGGATTTGGATGGAGGAGAATGAAAGTCCACTAATTAGCAGCTCAGCTAGATACTGTAATATTTGAGGTAAATTCAGTTTTCCAGGATTCTGGCCCTTTTTCTCATTCCAGGCACAAAACTGTTTCCATTTTGCGGAGTAAGCTTTTCTAGTAGATGGCTTTCTGGCCTCCAAAATGACATCCTGCACCTCCTTGGAGAGTAGGGTCTGTTGTGATGTTAAGGAATCTTCCATGCGGCCAGATTGAGTGTTTTCAGCTGACTGTGAAGAGTTTTAAAGCTGTGCTGAGTCAGAAGAAGAGGCATTAGAGGTAGGGTCCATGGAGGGGAATGCGTCAGGCTCCTCAGGAGTGGGTACCAGTGCTGTCTTGGCCAGTCTGGAGCAATGAGAAACATCTTTGGTCTGTCTGCTCTTGTTTCTAATAGAACTTTGGGCAGCAGAGGAAGAGGCGGAAAGGCATACACTGTCATTGTAGTCCAACTGAAAGAGAAAGCGTCCACTTATCAGGCCTGTGGATGAAAAGTCCTTGAGCAGAATTTTGTCAACTGGTGATTTTTGTGGGAGGCAAAGAGATCTATGTCTGGCCTTCCCCATGCTTGAATTATCTCTGTAAAAACTCGAGGATGCAACTTCCATTCGTGTGGATCTGTCGTATTTCTGCTTAGGTTGTCTGCCAGCGTGTTTTCCTTGCCTGGCAAGTACTGTGCTTGAAGTTCGATTTGCAATTCCAGAGCCATGTTCCAAAGTGACATGGCCAGCCTGCATAGGGGGTATGAATGGGTTCCTCCTTGTTTGTTTATGTACCACATTACTGTGGTGTTGTCTTGTTCTTATCAGTAGTTGACCTGGATGCAGAAGGTCTTTGAAAGCTATAATAGCATTTATTACTGCTAGCATTTCCTTTTGATTGATGTGAAGGTGCTTTTCTTTTTGGGACCATTTGGGACCATTTGCCCTGAATGCAGCGATCTGCCATGTGCGCCCCCCAGGCGTAGTCTGAGGAGTCTGTTGTGATGACTTGATTTGCTTGGGGCTTGTAGAATGGGAGACCTGTGTTTGTTTGGCATGCTTGAGCCCACCACAGAAATTCCTTTTGAAGACATGGAATTAGTGGTATTATTGTTTCCAAACTGTGGCTGTGTTGAGACCATAGGTTTTTCAGGTACCATTGAAGTTTCCTCATATGCAGCTTTGCACATGGGATTAGTAGGATGCAAGATGCCATGAATCCCAGAGCCTGCAGGATTTTCCTTGCAGTCAGCCTGGTGAAATTTGCTAGTGTTCTGAAGTATTGAGTTAGTTGCCCCTGCTTCTCTGGCGTGAGGTAGGCCATCTGGGTGTTTGTGTCCAAGTTGGCACCCAGGAAAATTATTTTCTGAGAGGGTATTAGCCTTGATTTATTTTTGTTGACTGTGTATCCCAGAGAATTTAACAACATTATTACAAAAGCCAGATGTTTCAGAAGTATGTGCTTGCTGTCCGCTTGGATCAGGCAGTCGTCCAAATATGGGTATATTTGTATCCCTTGAAGTCTGCAGTAGGCAATTACTGATGCCAGGCATTTCGGGAATACTCTGGGCGCAGTAGATAAGCCAAAGGGCAATGCAGAGAATTGATAATGGGTTGAACCTGCAAGAAATCTGAGGTATCTTCTGCAATTTTGTCTGATTGGGACATGCAGGTATGCCTCTTTGAGGTCCAATGTTACCAGTCAAGACTTCTTGCCCAGCATGGGAAGAAGCTGCTGTAATGTGAGCATCTTGACTTTTGGTACGAGTATAAATGTGTTTAGGATGGATAGGTCCAAATTAGGTCTCCAATCTTTTCCCTTCCTTGGTACCAGGAACAGTCTGGAATAAAAACCTTGACCTTGTTCGTGAGGAGGTACCTCTTGAATAGCTTTCATGTCCATGAGATCTGAAATTTGTCTTTGTGCCTCTGCCCTTTGATTGTGTGGCAGGTTTGGCATGCCTCTCATTTTTGGAAGGGTGTGAAAATGGAATCTGTAGCCTCTGTTTATAATGTCCAGGATCCATTTGTCTTTTGTGACAATATGCCAATTTTTTGAAAATAATGCCAGTTTTCCGCCTAAGGGTGCTGCCATTTCAGCCTTGCTTGGCATGCAAAGGGGAAAGTCATTGGGCCTGCTTTCTGAATGGCTGCGAACTATCCTCACCACCTCTTTGTGTAGGAGCTTGCCATTGTCTGCCTCTAAACGATCCTTGAGATTGCCCTCTGCCCCTCGGGTGCCTGTATCTACCTCTTTGGGGTCTGTCCGTGGCTGGAAAGGACCAATTTTTGGAAGGCCAATTTCTACTGAAACGTGGAGGTTGTACCTGTAGAAAATCTTTCACTGTTTGCATTGATTTAGCCTTTTCCTCCATTTTCTTTAATACCTCCTCAGCTTTAACACCAAATAATACATCCTTTTGTAGAGGAGCATCTAGTAATTTAGCTTTGTCATGATCTGGTAAGGTTTGATCCTTGAGCCAGGCATGTCTACGTATGACTGATCCTGTAACAGCAGCTCTACATGAGGCATCTAGAGCATCAAAACCACATTGCAAGGTATGTTTACCCACTTGTTCTGCACTATGCATCAAATCCTGCAACTCTTTCAAGTCTGGTTGTTCAGGTTGTGACATTTTACTTCTCAACTGTGATAACAGAAACTGTTGGTACTTTAGCATATGGAACTGGCAGTTTAATGCCCTCATGGTTAAGGTGGCCGAGGTGTATACCTTTTCCCCCACCTTTCTAAGGATCTGGAATCTCTCTCGGAAGGTAATGGGTTTTTAGCAGTGGAGGCCTTAATTCCCTTGGGGCCCTGTGAGATAGTTTCTGGGTCAGCCGCATGGCTTTTGTATAAAAATTGGTGCAAGTCAGGAACCCAGTAGTACCTGTCAGGCTTGACTGGGGCTGGAGGTAAAGAATCCGGGTTAAGGCAGGCCTCCGAGTACACATCATCTAGTATGTCTAAGACGGGAGGGTATAGCCAGAGGCCTGTGCTGGGGTAGCAAGAGAAAATCCCTAAGCCTTTTCTTGGAATCTGAGTACTCTTGGCCTTCCCAGTGGAAGTGTTCCCTTAAGGTATGCAAGGTTTCCCCAAATGAGTAATCCTCTGGTGGGGGGGGGGGGGGGACAGAGGGAATGGACTATTCAGCATCAGAATTTTCAAAAGGGGAGTAAGAATGTTCCTGTTCATCAGAGTGCTCTGAAATAATGGAGGCCTGGTCAGAGGAGGGGGATTCTATAGTGAGGGGTTTTGGAAAGCACATATACATTTTTATATATTTTATAATTTTTAAATCCATTCATTGTATGTATATAATAGTTATTACATTTTCATACATCTTCTTCCTTTTTTCCTTTTTATTTCCTTTTCCCTCTTTCTTTTACTTTCTCCATTTCTTTTACTTTTTATGCCTCCCCCCTCCCCTTCCCTTTCCTTTCTCTTCCCCCTTCTTTCGCCTTCTTTCCCCCCTCTCCTTCCCCCCTCCCCCTCCTTTCCCCTTCCATCCCCTTCCCTTCCCCTCCCTCCCTACTTTTTCCCTCTCCCCCTTCCCTTTTCCCATTTCCTTCCTCCCTCCCCCTTTTTTTACTACTTTTTTTACTACTTATTTCTGTCTTTGACATTGGCTTATTTCTACCATTGTCACATTATACTTTTCTTTTCCTTCTATTCTTATCTTCTCACCCGTTTATTTCTGATTATGTTTATTTCTTATGAAATTCTTCTTTATTTTGATGTTATCTGCCTTATATACTGGCAGTTCTTAAATAATGTAGCATGAACTACCATCTAGAATTCATGACATTACAAATGTAATATATTATACCTTATTGAAGATATCTATATATAAATTCTTAAATAGGAACAATAGGAATTATGAATTTATATATAATATGGATATATTAGATTTTATTCATGCATAGATATTGATGAATGGAAGGAAACTTTGCTGTATATATATTTCTATTATATTTTAACATTTTTTATATTTTGCTTGTTATAGTAGTGGAAAGACATTATGAATTGCATTTAGACTTTATATGAAACATTTTTATGAACTGCGGCTTTATACACGAATGAAATTGAGTGATTCTTTAAAATTTGACAAATTGTTTTTAGCCGCCAAAATGCTGTTAATTAGGGCGTATGCCACAACTATATAAGAGCAATACTTATTTCTAAATATTGTAACCTGATGAAGCGCACTTGTTAGGTGCGTGAAAGCGCTTGTTTCGTGTTTATAATAAAATTTGCTGCTGTTAATTCATCGTGGAGGCTTCAGTGATTTGTTGGATAAGGAGGGGGATTCTTCCTCACTCTGGGCCTTTTGTCCGGGGGGGGGGGGGGTTTGAGAACCTCTGATAAGAGTAATCAAATCCTCAGCCATTTTAAGCATCTGTTTTTTAGGCATGGGGCCTGGAGAAGGGCCCTGTAGAGCTTGTCACTTAGAATGCATTGCTGCTTTAGACTTAGTGAAAGCCTTGACAGAAAAAGAAGAGGAAGGTCTGAAGACACCTTGAGAGGAGGCAGACCTATCTACATTTTGAGATTCACCACCAAGAGTAGCTTCGATATCTGTAGTCGGGGTGTGGGCCGAGGAGCCTGCGACCTCGGGCACAGAAGACACCGCCAATGAAGTGTCGTCGGTAGGCAGGGGCTGCGTAGGCGCCTTGCTGAGAACCGGACCACCTGTAGTCGGCTTTGGCGTGGTGTCGGTAGAGGCCGCGGACCTTGTGTGTCATTCCTTATCTTTGCGTTTTTTAGACAAAACTGGAGTCGGAGTACCCGACGACATAATATAGTTAAATTTTTTGCCAAAATAGTGCTGGGCAAACTCCACCCGACGCTTAATGGTGCGTTTATTGAATGTAGCACAAAAACGACAGACCGAGACGTCGTGGTCTGGGCCTAAGCAAGGAATGCAGAGGGAATGAAAATCCTTATGCGGTATTTGCTTCCCACAAGAAATACAATTATTAACTTTGTCTGACATCGGTCTGAGGCAAGAAAAGTTTCCCCAACGAGGTACTTAGCTTTCAAGAAGACTTCGGTTGCAAAATTTTCGTAATTTCAGGAGCTGGCCGACCGGCACTTGCGAACTGCTTCTGCTTCGGGCACCGTGAGGCAAGAAAGACTGAAGAAAATGGCGTCGGCTGGTTCTTTTATACCCCTGGCGCACTGACATCAGGGAGGAGGCGACGACAACCGACGCCGGACCTAGACTTTGGAATTCGGCCGACCGGGGACCTGCCTGACGACAGGAGAACCCATCTGTTATGACTGCAGCTGTATGCACGATGAACATCAGGTCTATCTCTGGGCTCCACCATTTGTTTCTCAACCTGTTGAATATCTTTGGTTCCAGTTTCCACTTGTGTGGGTCCATGAGATTTCTGCTTAGGTCGTCTGCCAGTGTATTTAGCTTTCCTGGCAGGAATTGAGGCTGTAGGTGCACTTGGTAGCTCAAGGCTGTGTTCCACAGAGCCACAGATAGCCTGCAGAGAGGGCATGAGTGGGTTCCCCCCTGCTTGTTTATGTACCACATAACAGTGGTGTTGTCCATCTTTACCAATAATTGTCCTGGAAGAATGTGGTCCTTGAATGCTGTCAGAGCATACTGTACAGCTAAAATTTCTTTTTGACTGATTTGTGGATGCATTTGACTTGGGTTCCATTTGTCCTGAATGCACTGCCCTGCCAAGTGAGCCCCCCATGCATAGTCTGATGTGTCAATTGTTAGGGTTTGGGCAGCAAGGGGTAGAGTGAACTGCAGTCCCTTGTTGTGGTGGCAGGCCTCTGCCCACCAAAGGAACTCTATCTGTAGACAAGGTATGACAGGAATCATTGATTCTAGATCCTGAGAATGTTGACACCATAGGCTTTTCAGATACCATTGTAGTTTCCTCATATGCAGTTTTGCATATGGAATTAGAAAAATGCAGGAGACCATGAACCCCTAGGCTTGCAGTATTTGTCTTGCAGAGTCTTTGTGGACATAAGTTTGAAGTAAGCTGTGAAATGAACTTGTTTCTCTGGCGTGAGGGAAGCCATCTGGGAAGTTGTGTTCAAGCTTGCTCCCAGGAATACAATTTGTTGGCAGGGTATCAGATGTGATTTCTTTTCGTTTATGGTGTACCCCAGAGAAGTTAGCACTTTCTGTACAAACGCCAGATGATTCAATAATATCTCCTGGCTTTCTGCCTGAATTAGACAATCGTCTAGGTATGGGTATATCTGAATATTTCTTTGCCTGCAAAATGCAATGACTGGAGCTAGGCACTTTGGGAATACCCTGGGCCCAGTAGATAAGTCAAAGGGCAATGCAGAGAACTGATAGTGCATGAAGCCTAGGTATCTTCTGCAAGATTCCCTGATTGGGATGTGCAGGTAGGTTTCCTTTAAATCCAGTGTTGCCAACCAGGCATCCTTGCCTAGCATAGGAAGCAACTGGTGAAGACTTAGCATCTTGAATTTTGGGATCACCAAAAAAGTGTTTAGGATTGAGAGATTCAGGATAGGACGCCAGGAGTTGTCTTTTCTGGGCACCAGAAAAAGTCTTGAGTAGAAACCTTGTCCCCTTTCCTCTTCTGGGACAGTTTTAATAACCCTTATACTTAAGGGACAGAACTTGCTTTTGGCCTCTGCCCACTGATTTAGCGGTATATCTTGCCAACCGTTTGGGGTTGCTGAAGTGTGGAAGTGGAATCTGTATTCCTGGGAAACTATATATATAAAACTCATTTGTCCTGGGTAATGAGTTCTCAGGTTTTTGCATGCAGAGCAATCTTTCCCCCTAAAGGAGCAGTGAGTTGAGAAAGGCTTGGAAGGTTTAAAGTTAAATCATTGAGACTGTTTACCATAAAGGGGGGGGGTCTTACTACTCCCTGCTTTGGAAGTGGGAGCCCCCACTGCTTAGTCCTGTGCGTACCTTGGGACTGAAGCCTGAGTGTTCCGCTACGTCTGGGTAAGAGGCAGGAAAGGAACGATTCTTAGAGGGCCAATACCTACTAAATCTTGGAGGCTGCACTTGCAGAAAATCTTTATGCATGGATTTAGCCTTTTCTTCCATCTTTTTAAGTACTACTACTGCTTTGTTGCCAAACAGGCAGCCCTGGTTTAAGGGAGGATCGAACAATTTAGCTTTAACATAATCTGGCAAAGATTGCTCCTTAAGCCAAGCATTCCTTCTAAGTACAGACCCAGTAACAGCAGCCCTGCAAGATGCCTTTAGTGAATCAAAACCACATTGCAAAGTATGTTTTCCAACTTGTTCAGCAGAATGCATTAAATCCTGTAAATCGTTATTTTCAGCACAGTCAGAAAACAACATAATTTTCTGTATAAGCAATCCAACAATGTGCTGCTTATACTTGAACATATGAAACTGGCAATTTAAGGCCCTAATGGCCAAGGTTGCAGAAGTGTATACCTTCATACCCCATTTATCCAGCGCCCTGGAATTTCTATCAGAGGGGGTAGGATTTTTGGCAGTTGTAGCCTTTATGCCCTTGGGTCCCTGTGAAATGTTCTCAGGATCCGCAGTAGGATTTTTAAAAAGGAACTTGTGAGAATCAGGAACCCTGTAATACCAATCTGGTTTTCTGGGAGCAGGAGGTAAGGAGTCAGGGGCCAAGCTAGAATCCGTAAAGGCATCATCAACAATGTCCAGTACAGGGGGGACAGCTAAAGGGTCTATATTACTAGAACAAATGCTTAAATGTTCAAATCTGTAAAGGTCGACCTTTACAGATCGAACACAAACGTTCAAAATCGTAAAAAAGTATATAAAAAAATAACATGTAGAAAGGGTTTAGGCAGGGGGGCAAGCCCCCCTGCACCCCCCACTACTTAAATAAACCAACTCAGAGGTCACACTTCTGCAAACTACAGTGCAGAAATGGGAAATTTCCCATTCCCTACACTGTAGCGCAATCTTGGAGTTGGTATATTAAAGTACGGGGTGTAGGGGGGATTGCCCCCTAAAACCTTTAGTTTTTTTTTTCTATTGTGTATTTTTTTTTTTTTTTTTTTAGGTTTTGTAAAATTTCGATCGCTTAACTGTTTGATCTCTAAAGGTCGACCTTTAGAGATTCGAACATTTAAGCGGTCGAACATCTAATATACACCCTAGCTAAAGGCCTGTGTTGGGGCAGGAGTAAGAAATCCCTAAGCTTCTTTTTAGAATTAAAGTAATCCTTGCTTTCCCAGCGGTCAACAAGCCACAACACATCTTGTTCAGAGAGGCTCCTGGTCGACCTCATAGAGAAACCAGAGGGCGATTCTGGCCTTTCTAGAAAAGGACTATATTGACTACCAATGAATGGAACTAATTCGAGTGATGCAGAGCCAGTAACCAAGGATGTCTGCACTGAGAAGAATGGTATCAAAGTAGTCTGTGCCAACAAAGTCAGAGCCATAGAAGTTGAAGGTGTCTGCACCGATGGGTACGGTGCCGTCGAGAAAGGTGTCTGCACCGGTAACAGTGACGGTGCCAAAAAGGACTGCACTGAAGAACATGTCGGTGCCGAAAGTGTCTGCACCATGGAGGACAGTATCATCATGATACCTCCCAACCATACCGAATAACTCGTTTTTTACCGAGTTTTGCGGTCCAAATGAAGGGGTGTCACGATTCCCGAGTGGCACCCCCTCATTTCCGATTTTTTCTCTTTTGTTTTTCAATTTTTCCGCTGTCGGCGATGTCATCATGTGTGCAATTATGTCAGCGCCGTCAGGACTACCAGCCAGTCGGAACTGAGCTGAAGGAGCTCACATCCACTAGACATCATTTACAGCTGGCAGCAAATGCGAGCGGGAACTATATGCAAGAGAAGCTTTTTGGAATCAGCATGAACAGAACTAAATTCCGACTTGTTTATGCGAGCAGAGCTTTATCAGTATTTAGAACAGACTGGCTTCTTCTAATGGTTATGCGAGCGGAGCTTCAGCATTAAGAACTGAACTGGCTGGCTACTTATGCGAGCGGAGCTTTATAAGCATGGAGAACTTAACTGGCTTCTAATGGTTATGCAAGCAGCATGGAATAACTGAAGGTAACTGGCTTGTGTGTGTGTGTGTAAATGTCCCCTATTCAATATACCTGGTGGCTAGAGGTACTCAGGCTCAAACCCTGTACCTTCAAGTACAGGGTAGAAAGAGCCTAAAGTCCTTAGCCACCACCACTTGTGAACTTTGCCTACGTTTTTTGTGCTAAGAGTTGACAGCTATAGTGAGAAGTGAATTTGTATTCCCTCAGGTGTTTTCTGATAAGAGTTGAGAGCTATAGTGAGAACTAAATTTGTATTCCCCCATTACTGGCTTTGTTTGTCCAGGTTTCTTGTGCTGAGAAGGTTGAGAACTGTGGTGAAAAGTGAGAAATTAATTCACTAAATGATAGCCAGTAAGTTTCAGTCTTCCTATTTTTCAGGAAGCTATTGATTTAGCACAGTGGTATGTTGCTCTGACTGTAGTGCATAGGGTCCTGGATTCAAGACTTACTAGTGAAATGCATGGTGGTAACATTTTATTTTAGCAACTTTACAAAATTCTACAAGCAATGCTTAAAATGTGTCCCTGGTTTTTGACCCTTTGCCCCCCCCCCCCAAAAAAAAGAAATTTAAAAGGTGTGAGAAGCTGTGCAAGATGCCTATGGTTTACACTGCTGTCATTCTTTTCGTAGTGTGGGTGTGTTGTGGAAGTAGACTTTTATGACAGAAATGTTCTCAATTGGGCAGTTTTGACATTATTGGTTCATGCATTTTGTTTCATTGCCTACAGTACAGTCTACTGGAAAAATGTTTAAACAATAAATTCAAAATGCAGTCTAACAAGTGTGCTGTATTATACAAGGAATATATTTAGTAAAGTCAGGAAGGTGCATCAAAGAAAAGAACACATGTACGTTTCTCATTTTATGTGCAAGGGGCCAATGACTTGAAAACAGCCCAAAGGTAATCTTTATCCACCACTGGCCAGAAGCATTTTCTTTGGATGTGGTGTGGGTTTCAATGCTGTTTCAATTAATGTAAGTTTCAAGGACAGACAAATTTTAATGCTGTCTATTTTCATTGTGAGACAGTATTGCTTTTACCAGATGTCTATTAGCATTTGTGCATTGTTGTGCTGTAAAAATAAAATCCAAATAATCATTGTAGAAGTAAAGCAGTATGCAGACATTAGTGTTTATGGTAAATGGGGCGAAATAGCCAGGTAATGGGACATCGGAGTGGCTGCAGGGGGAATCTAGTGCCATATTTTGGTTGCCTGTTCTTCGGTTTGCATTTGAAAGTTGGTATCCCACAATTCCATTGGAGTGGGTGGGGGTTATGAAATTATGTATGCAAATGAGATGTTAATCAGCGTACAGATTTGTACCTATTTTTCATGAGCCTTGTCCAGATTTTTGATGTTTCTAGGTTGAGAGGTATGATCGTCATACTCAGGGCTGAAGGGGATTGCACCAACGATGCCGAAGGAGACTGCACCTGAAGGGACGGTGCTGGTAAGGGCTGTGACGGAACTTTCAGAGCCATAAGTGTCTGCACCGGGAATTCTGGTGCCGGTGTCGATAAAGAGGACATGGCTGGAGCAAGAATCAACTGGGGCGATGCTGTGCATGGAGCCGAAAGGGTCACAGGTGGCAGCGCCGAAGTAGTAATTTTAACTTTCTTATGAGTCGACTCCCTGCAAGCTCCAAAGGGAGATGAAGTGAGCGACCTCGATGAGGAACAGGGAGAGAACGCCTCTTATGGGGTTTAGCAGGAAGGGGTGAGCCCTCCGACCCAGAGAAAGCCTCACAGAAAGGAGATTTGAGGAGACCTTTCAGGATTAACTTGTTCTTTCTCTTGTTAATAGTCCTGGTCGAACAATTTCTAAAAATCCCACATGGGGGATTCACAGTAAGGTGTGAGACATTCAAACAACAGACACAAGTCATGGCCATCGGAAAGCAGTAACTTACGGCCGCAATCCTTACACTGTTTAAAACCAACACTACTTTTCTTATCCGACATAAAGATGTGGAGAAGAACGATAGTATCAAGAAGAAGAAAAAAGGTTACTCAGAAGGGTAAGAGGAGAAAAAAAATAAACGAAGGATTACCAACAATGGTAATGAAGAATTACTTCAATGGTAAGAAAAGGGTAATAAAGGGGAACAGACTAAAGGGAGAGAATCTTAAGGATACAATAGGGTAAGGACAATAAAACAAGTAACTGATTGAAAAACTTTAAAGTAGAAACTACATACAAACTTTCAAAAACTATTCACTTAGCTGAGAGAGAGTGGCTTGACAGCTGTACAACAATGTGGCAAACGAGATCTGAGGTAACAGGGAGCAGAGCATTCTGGGTAGCACCTTGGCTCGAGAGTTTTTGGCTGATGTGAGCTTGATAGATGGCCAGTTTGGTTCCGAGGACGGAACCAATACCCCACCAGTAATGAATGAACAAAGATTAACAACATCAGATGTAAGTGTTTCTTCTGCACCAGTCACTTAGTTATTTAAAGCAGAATTTTCCTCATAAGAAACTGCAGATAAAATGTTCTTCATACTTTCACAGCTAATCAGAACTAACATGAGCCTGAGAATTCAAAATTCTGAAAATCAAAGCTGCACTAGTATATACGTTTCCCCCATACCTACTAATACTTTTTACATCCTTTACCAGAAAGAGTAGGACTGGAATACATTAGGTGCTTAAAAACAGTAGAATCAACAAGAGTTATAGGTTCTGGGTCAGGTTTGGGAACAGTGTATACAAATTTAAAAAACTGAGGAACTTTATGCAGTCAATCTGCCTTTTTAGGGACAGCTGTGTATTAGGAAAATTGCAGGCAGTAATACACACATCCTCTAAAGCTGGAACAAGAGGAACTGATATTGGTTTTGGGAAATCCTTCTGTAACAACTCAGTATTTTCCGTGGGACTGAGAAACCTAAGGGTTCTCCCACTGACACAAATGGCGCACACTAGCAAATGTCACAAAGACAGGGTCTATATATTATCAAATCGAAATGTGAAATAACCGAACACCTAAACATAGACACATTAAGATGGAACTACCAAACTATGAACGGCCAACTTCAGCAAAATTTTTCCCAGGGGGAAAAAAATCGCTTGGCCGACCAAAACCTAAACAAACTGTGAAACCCTACGAAAGTGGGGGCTTTGCCCACGCACCCCACCTAACTAAATACACCAACTCCAAGATCATTCTACAGTGGAGAAAAGGCAAGTTCCCGACTATGGCCAAGCGATTTCTTCCCCTGGGAAAAAAACTTGCTGAAGTGGCCATTCGCAGTTTTGGTAGTTTGAACTTAATGTGTTGATGTTTAGGTGTTCGGTTATCTCACATTTCTATTTAGTGATATAGACCCCAAAGAGAAACCCTCCTCAGGGAGAATCAAACTAAGCCCTCCTCTGAGTCTGATTCAGAAATATGAGGACAAATAAGAAGTTATGTACTTATAACATTCCATGTGAGTGTTTCTCGCCTTCATTATTACTGATGGGTTTGGAGCCGATCCTCTGCTCCGAGTCGGCCTATTTGCAAAGCTTGAGGTCTGTAACAGCTCGAGGCCAAAGCCCTATCCCACAATGCACCTCTACTTTCTGCAGATCTTGTTTGCTGCCAAGTAACGTAAAACCTACCCCAGATTTCGAGGACATCATACAGACCACTTGTGAGAGGAAACTCCTCAGGAAAACCAAAACCAAGACAGAACCTCTCGAACTTCCAAACATTGGATGGGGGTAGCTGGGGGGGGCCCTTAATAATGAAAGTGGGAAGAACAACTCACATGGAACGTTATGGTAAGTACATAACTTCTTTATGTGAAGTTGTTCAATCTCGCCTTCATTCTTACTGATGGGTAGCACCACAATCTTGGGTGGCTCACGGGATACCTGCTTAAGGACAGTAGACCCCAATGAAGCTCTGTCCCTAGAGGCCTTGTCTACTTTATAGTGAGATATAACTAATAATAATATGTGACTTTGACCAGGTGGCAGCTGCACAAATTGAATCAAGAGGTAGCCTGGTCAAAAAGGCTACAGAAGTAGAAACTGCTCTTGTAGAATGAGCTTTGACTTTGTCATGTAATGCAATGCCTGCTTCATGGTAAATAAAGGATATACAATCAGAGAGCCATTTACACAAGGTAGATTTGGATACCGGTGCACCTTTTCTAGAACATGAGAAGGAGACAAACCGCTGATCAGCCCTTCAATGGACTTTTGCCCTGTCCAAATAGAATCAAAGTTGTCTATGGACGTCAAGTTTGTGAAGCATATATTCCAACTGATTTGAGTGACTGGGAAAGAAAACAGGTAATTCAATTGTCTGATTAAGTGTGAATTCGGAACAAACATTTGGTAAGAACGATGGATTCGTCCTGAGGGAAACCCTATCTTTGTGAAATATTAAGTACGGCTGCTTAACAGAAAGGGCTTGCAACTACAAAATTCTGCATGCTGATGTAATGGCCACCAAGAAAATGGTCTTCCAAGCAAGATATTTCAGATCACAAAAAGAGGCAGGTTCAAAGCGTGGGAGAATAATTTTGGAGAGGACTAGGTTCAAATTCCATGGAGCAGTAGGAGATCTGATCGGTGGTTTTAAGTGCATCGTACCCTTCAAAAAAGCCGTAGCCAACTTGTTAGACATAATACCATTTTCAGATGCACCTGTATGAAAATTAGAAATAGCAGCCAGTTGCACTCGAATGGTTGCTGCTGCAGCTCCTTCATTAACCAGTTTTGTCAGAAATTTTAAAATATCCGAAATGGAAGCCAGAAAAGGGTCAATATTATTTTGCTGAGCCCAGATGGAAAACCTTTTCCACTTACTGAGATCAGGTTTCCTGGCTGAAGATTTGTGTGTAGACGACAGAATATGTCGAGCCTCTTCTTTTTAATTCTGGAACCTGGCTACTCTGGGAATTGGGAGCAGCCAAGCTGTCAGTTTGATGGACTGGAGAGAAGGGTGAAGAGCTCCTGACGAGTGGGTCAAAAGATCTGGCACTGGGTCCAGGATCCAAGGCTCCTCCAGTAGATGAGGCATCAGAAAGGGGAACCAAATCTGACAAGACCAATATAGAGCTATTAAGATAAGTGTCCTGCCCAGAGAACTGGTTTTCTGCAAGACTTTGGGAATCAGGAGAAATGCAGGGAAAGCATAAAGGAGTCCAAGAGGCCAATCGTGGACGACAGCATCCCCTCGGGGGCTGTCCCTGTTGAGGAATCAGGGCAAAGTAGTTGCTGCAGTTGGTGTTTTTGGGGGTAACAAAAAGGTCGCAGCAAGGCTGGCCCCATTTGCGGAAAATCATTTCTGCTACTTTGTTCTTGAGAGACCACTTGTGAGGCAACAGAATAGCTCTGCTGAGCCTGTCCGCTATCATGTTGGATTTCCCCGGGATGTGCGTTGCTATCAGAAAGCGCTGGGTGGACTCTGCCCATTTCCATAATCTTAGAGCCTCTCGACATAGGGGGTAAGATCTGGTTCCTCCTTGTTTAAGTACCAGACTACGGACATGCTGTCTGACTGAATCGCAATCGTGCCTAGAGGAAGAGAGTCTTGAAAGGAATGCAACACTAAAAGAACCGCTCTCATCTCTAGGACGTTTATGTGCAAATGAGACTCGTGAGCCTGCCATGTACCTTCGGCTGTCCATCCCTGATAATGCCCCCCCCCCCACCAAATCAGGGAGGTGTCCGTGGTCACTGTTGCAACTGGAGCCAGGAGGACAAATGGATGTCCCATAGTCACCGTCTCGGACTTTAGCCACCATCGAAGATAGTCTTTGCAAGAGTTGGTTATCAGAAAGTACAGTTGTGTACCTACCATAAATGTAGATGTTCGAGTGTATTCACTGTTGCAGTCATTACACTTGGGTTATCCTGCTGGCAGGCTACCCGCAGTCGGCCTGAATTCCAAAGTCCTGGTCTGGCGTTGGTTGCTGTCGCCTCTTCCATGACGTCAGTGCACCAGGAGTATATAAAAGATGCAGCAGACGCCATTTTCTTCAGTTTTTCTTGCTCCAGATGTCAGGTGGCCCCAAAAGGGTAGGCTAAATATTCTGCTCATAAAAAAGCATGCACTAACAAAGATTACCTTCATCTACAAGCAAATACACCACATAGGTTGTATAGAACAGAGAAGTACAGATAAATCCCAGCAATGAAATGGGGATGGAGGGAGGGTTACCTGGACTGCAACAGTGAATACACTCGAACATCTACATTTATGGTAGGTACACAACTGTACTATGTTCATCGTGTTTCACTGTTGCAGTCATTACACTTGGGTTGAATCCCAAAGCTGAGGTTGGGTGGCTGGGCCTAAATAGAATTAGGAGTGGCTATGAGGCCCTGCAGAACTGCAGTGGCAAAGCCTGCTCTGGATTTAGAGTAAAGAAGCAAGTGGTAGTGCTTTGTAAAAGTGTGCATTGAAGTCCAAGTTGCAGCCTCTAAAATGTCCTTGGTTGGCACTCCTCTGAGGAAGGCTGCTGAAGTGGCTGCTGCGCTGGTTGAATGTGGCCTAATGCCCTTAGGCACTGATTTGCCATGTTGTGAATAGCAGAAACGAATGCAGTGGCCTATCCATTTTGAAATAGTCTGCTTTGAAATAGCTTTTCCTTGCGATCCTGCAGCATATGCCACTAAGAGTTGCTCAGTCTTTCTGAAAGCTTTAGATTTGTCCAAGTAGAAGCGTAGCTGTCTGTATACATCCAAAGAATGCAGAAGTGTCTCCCCCTTATTCTGTGGGTTTGGATAAAAGGTAGGCGAATGAATGGTTTGGTTAAGAGCCAAACTGGACACTACCCTTAGGCATAAATGTTGCGTTTGTCCTTAGAGAAACCATGTCCGGATGGAAAATAACAAAAAAGATTCCACAGCCATTAGTGCCTGCAATTCTGAGACTCTTCTTGCTGAAGTTATTGCTAGGAGCAAAGCTGTTTTCCATGATAAGTATTTTAGCTCAGCTGTATTGGCTGGCTCAAAAGGAGACAGTGTAAGCTTTTCCAAGACAAAATTGAAGTCCCATGCAGGTATTGGTGCTCTACTTGGAGGTCTTATGTTTTTGGCCCCTCTGAGGTACTACTGCCTTAACAGTGGATGTAAAAAAATATTTGGGTCCGTATTGTAATGCGCTGAAATGGGAGAGGCATGGATCTTAATTGATGAGAAGGATAGGCCTTTGTCCAGCATCTCAGTTAGATATTGTAAAATCTGAGGAATATTTGGTGCAAGCGTGTCAATTTCCTTGTGCCTGGTTCCAAGCACAGAATCTCTTCCATTTTTCTGCATAAGATTTTCTGGTGCTGGGCCTCCTTGGCCTCTAAAATAACATCCATAACTGCTTTAGAGAGAGGTGTGTTCTGAATGGTTACATTATCTGCCATGCAGCCAGATTTAGGGTTCTGAGTTGGCTGTGCAGGATCAGATTGTTTTGTTGGGTCAGTAAATGAGGAATTTGAGGTAATGTCCAGGCTGGGCCTTGAGACAAGCTCTTTAGGATTGGGTACCAGTGCTGGCGTGGCCAGTCTGGGGCCATCAATATCATTTTTGGCTTTTCTTGTCTGACCTTTAGGAGTACCTTGGGGAGGAGAGGCAGTGGAGGAAAGGCATATACTGTAAGGCTTTTCCAGCTGAATGATAGAGCATCCACTTTCCATGCTAGTTTGTGATAAGTCCTTGTGCAGAATCTTAGTTGGCAGTTGTGAGGGGAGGCAAATAGATCTATGTCTGGGCATCCCCATTTCCTTGTTATCATGCTGAAGATTTGTGGATCTAGTTTCCACTCGTGAGGATCCATGAGGTTTCTGCTTAATTCGTCTGCCAGAGTATTTGTCTTTCCTGGCAGGAAATGTCCTTGCAGGTGTACTTGATAAGTCAATGCTGTGTTCCACAAAGTCATGGCTTGTCTGCAGAGGGGGTAGGAATGTGTGCCTCCCTGCTTAAGTACCACATGATTGTAGTATTGTCTGTCTTTATCAACAGTTGTCCTGGATGAAGTAGATCCTTGAAGGCTGTCGGGGCATTCTGTACAGCTAGCATCTCTTTTTGATTGACAGGAAGATGCATTTGGCTTGCGGGCCATGTGCTCTGAATACATTTTCCTGCCATGTGGGCCCCCCCAGATATAATCTGATGCATCTGTTGTTAGTGCCTGTCTGGCTGTGGATAAAGTGAATGGCTGTCCCTTGTTGTGGTGACAGGCCTGTGCCCACCATCGAAACTCCTGTTGCAGGCAGAGAATGAGGGTAATTAATATTTTCAGGCTGTGGCAATGTTGAGTCCAAACACTTTTTAGATACTATTGTAGTTTCCTCGTATGCAGTCTTGCATATGAAATTAGGAAAATGCAGGATGCCATGAAGCCCGAAGCCTGCAGAATTTTTCTTGCAGATAACTGGGTCTTTGTTGCCAACATTTCGAAGTAAGAGGTCAGTTGTCTTTGTTTGTCTGGCATGAGATATGCCATCTGGGCAGTTGTATTTACGCTTGCACCCAGGAATATTATCTCTTGAGAGGGTACTATACTATTGTAGTTTCCTCGTATGCAGTCTTGCATATGAAATTAGGAAAATGCAGGATGCCATGAAGCCCGAAGCCTGCAGAATTTTTCTTGCAGATAACTGGGTCTTTGTTGCCAACATTTCGAAGTAAGAGGTCAGTTGTCTTTGTTTGTCTGGCATGAGATATGCCATCTGGGCAGTTGTATTTACGCTTGCACCCAGGAATATTATCTCTTGAGAGGGTACTAGTTTTGATTTCTTTTTGTTTACCATGTACCCTAGGCAAATTAGTAATCTTTTTACAAACGCCAGATGCTTCAGTAGAATGTCCTTGTTCAATGCTTGAATAAGGCAGTCGTCCAAGTAAGGGTATATTTGAATCCCCCTTTGTCTGCAGAAAGCAATTACTGGTGCCAGGCATTTTGTGAAGACCCTGGGTGCAGGAAAGCCAAAGGGCAGTGCAGAGAATTGGTAGTGCATTGAGCCAGCTATGAATCTGAGGTATCGTCTGCAAGATTGTCCGACTGGGACATGCAGGTATGCCTCCTTTAGGTCCAAAGTTACAAGCCAAGCCTTCTTGTCCAGCATGGGCAGAAGCTGCTGCAGAGTCAACATTTTGAATTTTGGAACGTCCAGAAAAGTGTTTAGAATAGACAGGTCCAGTATTGGTCTCCAGGCTTTGTCCTTTCTGGGTACCAGGAATAGTCTTGAGTAAAATCCTTGTCCCTGCTCTTGCTGTAGTACTCGTTGAATGGCCCTCATGTCCATGAGGGATGAAACTTGCTTTTGTGCCTCTGCCCATTGATCGTGTGGCAGGTCTGGCATACCTTTTGCCTTTGGCAGGGTGTGAAAGTGGAACCTGTAGCCCTGGGACACTATATTCAAGACCCATTTGTCCTGGGTGATTATGCACCAATTTTGTGGAAAAAGTGCTAGTTTTCCCCCTAAGTGGGCTGCCAAAAGATAAGTGCTTAGTATTGGCAGAGGAAAGTCATTGGGACTGTTTCCTATATGGCTGTGATTTGTCTTCTCCGCTTTTGGAGGTAGAAGCACCTCATTATTTAGGCCTGTATGAGCCTTGGGGCTGGGATCTGCCTCTTTGTGGCCTGACACTGGAAAGGACCAATTCTTTGAAGGCCAGTTCCTGCTAAACCTGGGTGGCTGTACCTGTAAGAAATCCTTAACTGTCTGCATAGATTTCACTTTATCCTCCATTTTCTTCAACACCTCTTCTGCCTTAACACCAAACAAATTGTCATGCTGTAAAGGAGCATCCAATAATTTTGCTTTAACATGACCAGGCAGATTTTGTTCTTTTAACCAAGCATGCCTTCTAATGACAGTACCCATAACAGCGGCCCTGCAAGAGGCCTCCAGTGAATCAAAACCACATTGCAAAGTATGCTTTCCCACTTGTTCAGCTGCATGCAATAAATCCTGCATTTCCTTGTTATCTGGACATTCAGAATTTGTCAACATTTTCTGTTTTAGCAGAGACATTAAGTATTGCTGATATTTAAGCATATGAAACTGACAATTTAAAGCCCTTAGCCAAGGTAGCAGAAGTGTAAACTTTTTTCCCCCCATCTGTCCAGTGCCCTTGAATCCCTATCAGAGGGGACAGGGTTTTTTGCAGTGGAAGCCTTGACCTCTTTCGGACCCAGAGTTATAGTTTCTGGGTCAGCAGCAGGGTTTTTATATAGAAATTTATGGAAATCTGGAACTCTGTAGTATCTGTCTGGCTCAACCAGAGCAGGGGGTAAGAGTCAGGAGACAGGCCGGATTCTGAAAATATATCATCTACAATGTCTAGAACAGGTGGAATAGCAAGAGGTCTGTGCTGAGGTAGTAAAAGAAAGTCTCGGGAGTCTTTTCTTAGATTCTGAGTAATCTCTGCTCTCCCAGTGAAAATGCTCCCTCATGGTATGCAGGATTTCCCCAAAAGAATAATCCTCAGGAGGAGAGGCTGAAGGAATAGACTCTTCAGCATCAGAATCCTCATAGGGAGGAAGGGAGTATATCCCTGTTCAGAAGAGGAGTCAGAAGAAATGGAAACCTGATCTGAAGATTCATATTCTGTCTCTTGCCTAGGCCTCTTATAAGGAGGGGGATGGGACTCCCTGATCAAAGTAATTAGGTCTTTGGCCATTTTAAGCATCTGTTTTTAGGCATGGAAGTCTGTGCAGGAGAATGCTGTACTTGTTTCTTTGTCTTTAGAGCTGCTTTAGTCTTTGCCTTTGAAGCTGCGGTATGCTTTACATAACTGTGTAGGTCTGAAAACACCCTCAGAAGCCGATGCCTGCTCAGCGGCTCCGGACCCATCTGAGGGGAAGAGTTTCCGAGTGTCCAATACCTTGAGTATCCAGAAGCTCAGTAGGCTCCACGTGGGAGTTGGAAGTGGCCTGTGGCTCTGAGGCAGCGGGTGTCAGGGGCTGCGAAAGCGCCTCACTGAGAACTGGCGAACCGGCGACTGGCCTCGGGGAAGCCTCATCGTCGGTTTTGGACCTTGGATGCCTGTCCTTTTCCTTGCGCTTTTTATATACTCCGGTCGTCGGCTGTTCCGATGGCATTATATAATTAAATCTTAGGCCAAAGTAATGAAAGGCAAAATCGTACTGATGCTTAATAGTGTGTTGGTTAAATCTAGCACAAAACCTACAGCTAGCAACGTCATGGTCAGGGCCTAGGCAAGGAATACAGTAAGAATGAAAATCCTTATGAGGTATTTGCTTCCCACGAGAAATGCAATTGTTAACTTTTTCTGACACTGGTCTGGAGCAAGAAAAAAGTTTCCCCAATGGGGTACTTAGCTTTAATGAATACTTCGGATCTGAAATTAGAATTCGAAAATCACAGGAGTCGGTCGACTGGCACTTGCGAACTGCTTTTGCTTCGGGCACCGTGCGGCAAGAAAGACTGAAGAAAATGGTGTTGGCTACATCTTTTATACCCCTGGCACACTGACGCCAGGGAAGAGGCGACAGCAACCGACGCCGGACCAGGACTTTGGAATTCAGGCAGACTGTGGGTAGCCTGCCAGCAGGATAACCCAAGTGTAATGACTGCAACAGTGAAACACGATGAACATCTGGGTGATTGTGAATAGCAGCCACTGAAGAATGCGCATGTGAGATCTCGCTAAGAGTACTGCAATAACCGCTGCTGCCAAAGTGCCGAGCAACTTGAGAATCTGCGATGCTGGTGCTTTTTGTCTTGACAGGAGATCCACAATTTGTTGCCGTAGGGTAAGCACTCTTTCTGGAGGGAGCTTTAGGGACATGCTGATCGTGTCTAAGTCTGCTCCTATAAACACTGTATGCTGCAATGGCAATAAAGCAGACTTTTCTGAATTTATCGTAGTGCCAAGTTGGAAACATAGATCTAAGGCAGTGACTTTTGCCCGAATAAGTTGATGCCTGGTGGGAGAGGTGAGGAGTCAGTCGTCCAAGTAAGGAAACACCCGGATTCCTAAATATCTCAAGTGAGCCATGACCACTGCCATGCATTTGAACACACTGGAGGCTGAGACCAAAGGGCAGGGCCAGAAACAGGAAGTGACTGGCTCCCAGCCTGAAGCGCAGATGATCCCTGGATGGCTGGCCACTTTGATATGGTAGTACGCATCCTGGAGATCTATAAGGCACATCCAATTGTCCCTCTCTAAGAACGGAGTATGGACTGAAATGTGACCATCCGGAACTTCGTCTTTACCATATATTTGTTGAGTCTGCTGAGGTCCAAAATAGGTCTCCAAGCCCCTGTTTTCTTTGGCACCAAAAAGAATCCTGAATAAGCTCCGGATCCTTGATGGTCTACTGGGACTGGCTGGATGGCTCCCCTTTGCAATAGTTTTTGGACCTCAATGGATGCCACATCCCGTAGACTGGGTGGAAAGTCTGGGATTCCTTTTGTTGGTCTGGGTTGTGAAAGAAAGGGGATGAAATATCCTCTGGATATAAGGTTTTGTACCCATCGATCTCCTGAGAGTTTTAGCCGGGCGCCTAAGTACAAAGACAAACATCCCCGACTTGTCACCAGAGCAGGACAGTCAGGCCTCCTTTCAGGAGCGCTGAAAGGGTTTCCCAAGGAACTGATTCCTGTCACCCTGGTTCGGTGGACCCACTCTGCCGCGTGGGCGTCGTCTTCCATCATTGTCTCCTCCTCTGCCCCTGGAGAAGGCTTAACCTTGTGAGTTCGGAAAGGCTCCTTGGGTCTTACAGAACCACATTTTTTTTCCCTTTGGGATAAGGTCTAGTAGGGGTAGAAAAAACAGACTCTTACGGCAGACAGAGTCTTACCGTCTTGCTCACATCTGGTGAGGGTCTCTAACTTTTGGTCCAAACAAGGAAAACCATCAAAGGGGGTATTCACAAATGACAACTTAAAAGGTTCCGCAAAGGAACATAAGCGTATCCAGGAATGCCTTCGCAGAGCAATTCCTGTACCCGCTGCCCTACTCGTTCCATCAGCTGCATAAGATACAAGGTGCAAGGAAGAGTTTACGATGGAATTGAGGGTAGCAAGCTGAGATGGCACTTTGTCCGCCACTGAATCGGCTACTGCACCCTGGAGTGTATCTCCAAGCTCCTTCAGGAGATCTCTCTGAAGCCTTGTGAAGTGGGTAAGATAGTTCAATGACCGAAGGGCAAAGGTCGTAGAACTGAACATGTGCTTCCCATATCTGTCCATGATCCTAGATTCTCTATTAGGAGAATGGACAGACGTAGAAGTCTCCATCTCTTTCTTAGTGGCTGGTGCCACCACCATGGCATCAACAGGTATGGGTATGGATACAAAAGATTTATCTTGAGGTGCTGAAATGTATTTGTTGGGCCTCCTAGGGACAGGCTCCATAGAATCCGGTGACTCCCATGCCCTTTGAGACAAAAGATCCATCAACTTATCAAAGGGCGAAGACACCCAAGAGATGGAGGGTCGAGACCCGAAAGCTTTCAGGAGCACTGATTCATCCTCGGTAGGGTTTAACGGCTGCCAGTTACCACCCTGCTTAAGGATCTCAAGGATATCCACAAAGGAGAGATCCTCAAAGGGGGGACCTTGGGGACCCTTCCGATTCCTCCAAATCAGTGTCCGATGTGATGGAATCCTGGGCGGAATCTAAATGTCTCCTCTTACATAACCTCTTTCGAGGGACCTCCTCAGTGGGAACTTCTGGGGAGGTCTCTGAAGAGCAGGGTTCCCCCAAAGGGGCATCCTGAGCCTCTGGGTCCCTACGCTTAAGGTGGATCTGTGGTAGCGGAGAAGATTCAGGCGCTTTCCAGGAGGAGGAGGCCATATCAGAGGTTGTGGCAGTCTGGGGGGAAAAAGACCTCCTCATGGCATCGAAGGCACCACAGCTCCGATGCGCGGAAGCACCCGGGTTCAAAGACACCTCCCGCACCAGAACTGCTGGCTCCGAGCTAGAGGTAGGAGCCAAACTCATCCGCGCCAAAGCTCCAAGGGGGAGATATGGAACAGACGTATCGGTTTAACCCCTGCCCCCCACCCTGGAACCGACAGGAGAGTGTCGACTCCCAGATTCCGCCGCCGGAGCAGAGGACATCAGGGTTGTTGGTACCAACAGGTCAGAAGTGAGTGTCAGTACCGACGTTTCCACAAACGACTGAATAGCCTCCTCTGGCTCCAATGTCTCGATTCGAGTCAGGGGAGGCGCAGAAAAGTACAGTTGTGTACACTTACCATAAATGTAGATGTTTGAGTGTATTCACTGTTGCAGTCATTACATTTGGGTTATCTGCTTGAAGTAGCCCTCAGTTTGCTTGATTAAAAAAGTCTTGGGTCCTGCGTCGGATGCTGTCCTGTCTTCCATGACATCAGGTCGTCAGGGGTATAAAACATGCAGCCAAAGTCAGTACATCAGTTTTTTTTAATGCCTCATATATCAGGTGCCCCCCTAATGGGAAGCAATTAAAACTATAATTACAAGGATATACCTCCAAAAAAAAAAAAGGCAAATACACCAAAAATCTTTCTGAGCACAGTAAGGGAGAGTAGAGGTATAGCCAAAAGAAGAAAGGGGGCTGGAGGGAGGGTAACCAGGACTGCAACAGTGAATACACTCGAACATCTACATTTATGGTAAGTGTAGATACATGTGTACAACTGTACTATGTTCTTCGTGTTTCACTGTTGCAGTCATTACATTTGAGTAGATTCCCAAAGCAAAGGTTGGGAGGAGGAATTTAAACTGAATTAGGACCAGCTACAAGGCCCTGCAAGACTGCAGTGGCAAAGCCAGCTCTGGATTTAGAGAAAATTGGCAAATGATAATGCCTGGGGAAAGTATGTACAGAACTCCATTTAGCAGCTTCTAGGATGTCCCTGGTAAGGACACACCTGAGATAGGCTGTAGAGGTAGATGCAGCCCTGGTTGAATGGGGTATAATGCCCTGTGGGATAGGTTTTCCATGGTGTTTATAGCAGAAATGAAAGCAGTGGCCTATCCATTTTGAAATGGTTTGCTTTGAAATAGCTTTCCCCTCTGTCCCTTCAGCAAATGCCACCAGCAGTTGTTCAGATTTCCTTTGAGGTTTAGTCCAGTCCAAGTAGAATTTACATTGTCTGTGCACATCTAAGTAATGCAGTATCCGTTCCCCTTTGTTCTGTGGGTTAGGAAAGAAGGTAGGCAAATAAATGGACTGATTAAGAGCCACACTGGATACCATCTTGGGCATGAAGGAGGGACTGGTTCTGAGGGACACCCTGTCCGCATGAAAGATGATGAAAGGCTCCACTGCCATAATGGCCTGTAACTCAGATACCGTTCTTGCAAAAGTGACTGCTAAAAGAAAAACTGTTTTCCAGGAAAATAATTTTAAATCTGCAGTAGCAGCTGGCTCGAAAGAAGGAAGAGTGAGTTTCTCCAAGACAAAGTTAAGGTCCCAGGCTTGAGTTGGAGCTCTCCTCGATGGCCTTAAATATTTGGCCCCTCTGAGGAAAGTACAGTTGTGTACACTTACCATAAATGTAGATGTGCGAGTGTATTCACTGTTGCAGTCATTACATTTGGGTAATCTGCTGGCAGGTTGCCCTCAGTCGGCCTGATAAACAAAGTCTTGGGTACTGTGTCAGTTGCTGTCCCTTCTTACAAGACGGCAGGTCGTCAGGGGTATAAAACATGCATCCGACGTCATTACATCAGTTTTTCTTGCCCCCACATATCAGGTGCCCCCCTACTGGGGAGAAAATAAAATTAAACACACAAAAATATACCTCCAACCAAAAGCAAATACACCAAAAAGAATTTTAAGCATAGTAAAAGACAGTAGAGGTATAGCCAGAGAAAAGTAGGGGGCTGGAGGGAGGGTAACCAGGATTGCAACAGTGAATGCACTCGAACATCTGCATTTATGGTAAGTGTACACAACAGTACTATGTTCTTCGTGTTTCACTGTTGCAGTCATTACATTTGGGTAGATTCCCAAAGCTATGGTTGGGGAGGAGTTTATACAGCATTAGGGCCAGCTATAAGGCTCTGCAAGACAGCAGTGGCAAAGCCAGCTCTGGATTTAGAGAAAATTGGTAAATGACAATGCTTGGTGAAAGTATGTACAGAATTCCAGGTAGCAGCCTCTAGAATATCCCTGGTAGGAACACCTC
The DNA here is from genome assembly GCF_019279795.1 of Protopterus annectens. Taxonomy (NCBI): domain Eukaryota; kingdom Metazoa; phylum Chordata; order Ceratodontiformes; family Protopteridae; genus Protopterus; species Protopterus annectens. The sequence continues at coordinate 1,948,562,640 of NC_056731.1, forward strand.
TGAGAAAGGCTGCAGAAGTAGATGCAGCCCTGGTGGAGTGAGATCTGATCCCATGGGGGATAGGTTTTCCATGGTGCTTATAGCAGAAATGAATGCAATGGCTTATCCATTTAGAAATGGTTTGTTTTGAAATAGCCTTCCCCTCTGCCCCTGCAGCAAATGCTGCCAGCAATTGTTCAGATTTTCTTCGAGATTTAGTCCTGTCCAAGTAGAATGAGAAGTTATGTACTTACCATACCGTTCCATGTTAGTTGTCTTCTTCTCGCCTTCTTTCTTGCTGGATGGGTTCGGAGCCGAACTTTGGCTCCGACTCGGGCTAATACTAAAGCTCGAGAGCTATTTTTACTGGCTCGAGGCTATGCTATGTCCCATAATGCTAGGCATCATATACCCAGATCTCGTTTGATAGCTAACACTATGGACATATATGTCCCACCACAACAGACAATAATCCACCTAATCATAGATACAAAAATAAAGATATATATATATATATATATATATACATATATATATATATCTATATATATCTATATATATATATATATATATATATATATATATATATATATCTATCTATCTCTATCTATCTATCTATCTCTATCTATCTATCTCTATCTATCTATCTCTATCTCTATCTATCTATCTCTATCTATATCTATATCTATATATATATATATATATAAATCCCTCTAGAAGAGCTAGCAAAAAAGAGGGAGCAAGGGAGCTAGCTGGGGAAATAACTGAGGTGGCAATAACTCTCACAAGGTACTCGATCTTCCCAGGCTAGGGGGATGGAGGGTGGGACGCAAGAAAGAAGGCGAGAAGAAGACAACTAACATGGAACGTTATGGTAAGTACACAACTTCTCAATGTTAATCGCCTTCATTCTTGCTGGATGGGACAGCGTCCCTAGCACTTAAATTCTGGGTGGCTCAATGGAACAAACTCTTGAGTACAGTGGAACCAAAATCAGCCCGACTTCTGGAGGCCATATCAAGCTTGTAATGAGAAATGAAGGTATGAGGAGAGGACCAAGTGGCCGCTGCGCAAATGGAATCCATCGGCAATCTTGCCTGAAAGGCTACTGAAGAAGCTAAAGCTCTGGTTGAGTGGGCTCTAGGCTTAGTAGGAAGTTCCCTGTTCCTCAACTGATAGACCAACATAATAAGACAGGACAACCACCTGGACAAAGTTACCTTAGAGACTGGTTGGCCTTGCTTCCCTTCCACATAAGACAGGAAGAGCTGGTTTGATTTTCTCATCTGCTTAGTTCTATCCAGGTAGAAGCGTAATTGACGGTGAACGTCCAAACAATGTATCTTTCGTTCAGCTCTACTGGTGCAATTTGGGAAGAAGACTGGAAGATCTATGGTCTGATTCAGATTTTTCTCTGAGATTATTTTGGGTAAAAAAGACGGATTAGTCCTAAGTGACACACTGTCTTTGTGAAAAACAAGATAAGGAGGGCGAACGCAAAGGGCTTGAAGTTCCGAGACCCTTCTTGCTGAGGTGATGGCTACTAAGAAGAGTGTTTTCCATGAGAGCAAATTCAACGAACAAGAAGCCGCCGGCTCAAAGGGAGGAAGAATTAAAGAAGACAGTACCAAATTTAAGTCCCACGGTGGGGGAGGGTCCTTAACCGGGGGCCTAAGTAAAAGGATTCCTTTTAAAAAGGCTTTGCAAAGTTTGTGGGACATGATGCTGGTCTCTGACAAGCCAACGTGGAAATTTGCAATAGCTGCCAGTTGAACTCTGATGGTAGCTGAGGAGGAGCCCAATCGAAAGAGTTCTCCTAGAAACTCTAGAACTGTCTGGACAGGAGCCGTAAAGGGGTCCACATGTTTTTCCCCTGCCCAGACAGAGAAACGCTTCCATTTGCTAGCATAAGTCTTTCTGGTAGTAGACTTGTGAGAAGCGAGGATGACATCGCGAACTGGTTGAGAGATAAGGGGAAGCCTGGCTAGGGCTGGAAGTGGAGTAACCAAGCTGTGAGGTTGAGAGATCGAAGGGACTGATGCAGCCTGCCCGATTGATGGGTCAGAAGATCTGGCACTGGGTCCAGATGCCAGGGCTGCTCCAGTAGATGACGTTGCAGGAACGGAAACCAAATTTGTCGAGGCCAGTAAGGGGCAATGAGGATCATCCTGGCTCTCAAGGCAGTTGCTTTCTGGATTAATTGAGTAATCAAGGGAAGGGGAGGGAATGCATACAGAAGACCCCAGGGCCAATCGTGAACTAGAGCGTCTGGTGGGTAGACCTGGGAGAGGGAAGAGGGTGAAGAAGTCTGGACACTTGCTGTTGAGAGGTATTGCAAAAAGGTCGCAGCAAGGCTGACCCCACCTTCTGAAAATTCTTTCCACTACTGTCTGGTTGAGAGACCACTTGTGAGGCATGAGAATGGCTCTGCTCAGTCTGTCCGCTATGACGTTGGACTTCCCGGGAATATGCGTTGCTACCAGAAACCGTTGAGAAGAGATCGTCCATTGCCAATCTGAATGCTTCTCGACATAGGGGGTAGGATCTGGTTCCGCCCTGCTTGTTTATGTACCACACTACAGACATACTGTCTGTTTGAATTGCAACAGTCCCGGTGGGTAGAGAGTCCTGAAGGGCCTGCAACGCTAAAAGTACCGCTCTCATTTCCAAGACATTTATGTGCAAGTGGCATTCAAAGGGTTGCCATGTGCCCTGGACTGTCCTGCCCCGAAAATGCCCCCCCCCCCCCCGATCAGGGAGGCATCCGTTGTCACAGTGACAACAGGAGGAGGAAGGACCACAGGTCTGCCCTGGAGTACCTGAGGGGAGACTGTCCACCAAGAAAGGTGTCTTTTGCATGAGTGAGTGATTAGAATGGTGAGTGACATGGGGAGCTGCTGAAAGGACCACTGGGAAAATAGCATCCACTGCAGGATCCGCATATGAAAACGCGTTAGGGGGAGTAAAGTGATTGCTGCTGCCATGAGACCAAGTGTTTTTAGTACAAATCTGGCTTGGACTCTGCTCTCCTGTAATAGGATCTGAACATGGTTACGAATGTCTGAAACTCTTTGTGTGGGTAGTTTTGCTGAGAGCTCCAATGTGTTTAAAATGGCGCCTATGAAAGTAATAGACTGACAAGGCAGACTTTTAGAAATTTATAGAGATACTTAGCTTGTTGCACGTTTGTACAGCGTAATCTCTGGATTGGAGTAGTTGATGCCTGGTGGTGGCAGTAAGGAGCCAGTCGTCTAAATATGGAAACACCTGGAATCCTTGTCATCTCAGGTGAGCTGCAACCACTGCCATGCATTTGGTAAACACCCTGGGGGCTGTGGTGAGGCCAAAGGGCAGGGCTCTGAATTGGTAGTGACTGGCTCCCAGCCGGAAGCGGAGAAACCTTCTGGAGTGCCTGTTCATCTTGATATGGTAGTATGCATCCTGAAGGTCTATAGAGCACATCCAATTGTCCTGACCCCGAAAGGGTAGAATGGACTGTAGCGTGACTATCCAGAACCTCGTTCTTTGAACAGACTTGTTCAGCCTGCTGAGATCCAAAATAGGCCTCCAGTCCCCTGTCTTTTATGGTACCAAAAAGAACTTGGAGAAGATACCGGATCCTTGTTGGTCTGCTGGGACTGGCTGGATGGCCCTTTTTCTTAGCAGCTTTGAAATTACTAGTGCTGCTAGATCCCTCAGACAGGGTGGAACGTCTGGAAGGGGCCCTTTTGGCTGTTGTGGGGTGTGAATAAAAGGAATTCTGTAACCCTCGGATATGATCGACCGTACCCATTTGTCTTGCGTGAGGGAATGCCAGGCTTCTGGGTACAGTGATAGTCTCCCCCGACTGCCTCCGAAGGTGGACAGTCGGGCAGCTCCTCAGGGGTGCTGGAAGGGTTTGTTAGAGAAAGATTCTCTGCTACCCTGATTCTGCGGACCCCCCCCTGCCCCTCGGGCAGCATCTATTATTGTTCCCTCCTCTGCCTCTGTAGGGAAGCTTACCACGTGCGTCAGGCAGTACTCCCTGAGGTTTGCAGAACCACATTTTCCCATCTTTCTGACCCTTACGGTATAGTCTAGAAGGGGTAGAAAAACAGACTCCTATGGCAGAGAGAGTCTTGCCTTCCTGCTCGCACCTGGTCAATGTATCCTTCACTTGAGGTCCAAACAAGGCAGAACCGTCAAAGGGGGTGTTAGTGAAGGATGCCTTGAAGGGGTCGGCAAAGTTGCAAAGCCGCATCCAGGCGTGTCTCCTTAGAGCAAAGCCCGTGCCTGCAGCCCTACTCGCTCCATCGGCGGCATAGGAAATGAGCCGCATGGAGGAGTTTACAATAGAGTTCAGGGTCCCTAGCTGGGAGTTGATCTTTTCCCGAGACCCTGCAGCTGATGGGTCCTGTAAGGTATCACCTAGTTCTTTGAGAAGGTCTCTCTGGAGACGGGTGAAATGGCACAAATAATTCAGCGAACGCATGGCAAAGGTCGCTGAAGAAAACATCCGCTTGCCGTACCTATCCATAGTCCTAGATTCCTTATTAGGAGGAGGGACAGGAACTGAAGGGTCAGCCAACTCCTTCTTAGTGGCCGCCGCCACCACCATGGCATCAACGGGGACGCCCTTAGTGAGAAACTGCTTGTCCGAAGGGGCTGTAATAAATTTTGTGGGCCTCCGGGGAGTTGGTTCCATAGTATCCGGAGCCGTCCACACCTTCCGAGCCACCACCTCCATGAGTGGGTCGAAAGGCAGGGACACCCAGGAGGTGGAAGGGCGAGAACCGAACACGTCCAGGTACACCGACTCGTCCTCGGAAGGGTTGAGGGCAGACCAGTTCCCCCTCTGTTTAAGGATCTCTAGGATGTCAGAAAATGAGACATCCTCAGAGGGGGACCTAGGGGACCCTTCCGAATCATCCAGGTCATTGTCAGATGTCACTGACTCCGGGGAGTCCACATGCTTCCTCTTGCATGTCCTCTTCCGAGGGGGCTCCCCCCGCAGGATCAGGGGAGGCCTCAGAAGAGGAGGATACGCCCACTGGGGCGAACTGGAGCATTGGTTCTCCACGCTTGGGTTCGGGAGGGTAGGCAGAAGCCGAAGCAGGCACCATGGAAGGAGGGGCCGACTGTGGCGCCGGTATAGGAGCCAGCACGCTCCTCATGACCTCAAAGGCGCCCCTATCAGGCAGAGAGGAGGGACCCAGCTCCCAAGAGATGAGAGCTCCTCCCGGCACCGAGAGGGACGGCTCCGAGGCCGATTTCGGGGCCGAGCTCGCCTGCACTGACGCTCCGAAAGGGAGAATGGGGTCGGACAAGGGTCCGATGCCACTCGCCCCCTCTGAACCGAGGGAGTCCCGGCGCCCGGATCCCTCCAAGGACGGAGCCAATGAAGCCGACGAAGGAACCGATAAGGGTGGAATCGGTTCTGACGCCCCCACGGTACCAACCCCGACGGCCTCCGGCTCCGAGCTCGAAGGAATAGTCGGAGGAGGAACGGGAGCAGGTGTTGGGGAAGCTGCTGTCTGTTGAGACGGGCTATGCAATAACTGGGCGAGCGCCTGCGACTTCAAAAGCCTACTGACTACCCTCTCGAGGTCGTGGTCCGACAGCCAGGAAGATCTAGAGGAGTGAGACAGTACAGTTTTGTACCTACCATAAATGTAGATGTCCGATAGATATGCAACTGCAGTCATAACATATGGGTTGTCCTGCCTCAGGCAGCCCTCGGTTGGCCGGATTCCAAAGTCTGGGTCCGGCGTCGGCTGGTGTCGCCTCCTCTCCGACGTCAGCACGGCTAGAGTATAAAGGCATCAGCCGACGCCATCTTCTTCAGTGTTTCTTGCCCCAGATGCCAGGTGCCCTCCTAGGAAGGCTAAATTTGATGAATGGATAATAATTCCAGACATGCACAACAGTAATAAACAGATACACCATAGGAAATACCCCCAGCTAAAAGGAACAAGGGGAATGGACCCAAAAGAGAAAAAAGAGGGGAAGGAGGGAGGGAAAATCCGACTGCAGTTGCATATCTATTGGACATCTACATTTATGGTAGGTACAAAACTGTACTATGTCCTTCAAGAATGCAACTGCAGTCATAACATATGGGTTGAATACCTTAGCCAAGCTGGGGGCGGATGGAGCTAAGAAAAGGATGGTGTAGCTAAAATGCCCTGCAGGACTGCTGAGGCAAAGCCTGCTCGGGATCTGGAGTATAAAGGTAGGTTGCAGTGCTTGGTAAATGTATGCACGGAGCTCCATGTAGCAGCCTCTAGAATGTCCTTTGTAGCCACTCCTCTTAGGAAAGCTGTGGATGTGGCTATAGCTCTGCTGGAATGTGGCCTAATATTGGCTGGAACACTTTTTCCATGGTAAGAATAGCAGAATCTGATGCAGTGTCCAATCCATTTTGATATTGTTTGCTTGGAGATTGCTTTTCCTTGTATTCCAGCAGCATAGGCTACAAACAGCTGGTCAGACTTTCTGGTGGCCTTAGTTCTGTCCATGTAGTAGCGTAGTTGCCTGTGTATATCCAAGGTATGCAGCAGTCTTTCCCCCCTATTTTGAGGATTGGGGAAGAAAGTAGGAAAGTGAATAGCTTGATTTAAAGACACCCTGGAAATTACTTTTGGCATGAAAGAAGGATTTGTTCTTAGAGAGACTCTGTCCTGATGAAAAATGAGAAAAGGAGGTACTGCCATCTCCGAGACTCTTCTTGCTGATGTGACTGCAATAGAAAAACAGTTTTCCATGATAGAAATTGCATCTCTGAGGTTGCTGCTGACTCAAAGGGAGGAAGAGTTAATTTTTCCAATACAAAATTGAGGTCCCATGCAGGTACTGGTTGTTTTCTGGGAGGCTTGATATTCTTTATCCCTCTTAGGAACTGCCTTAGCAAAGGATGTGAAAACACTGGTGGATCACAATTGTATCTTGCTGAGATTGCTGAGGCATGAATCTTTATGGATGAATATGAGAGTCCACAATGAAACATTTCTGCCAAGTATTCCAATATCTGAGGTACACTCAGTACTGTTGTATTCTGACCCCTGTTGGCAGCCCAGATGCGAAATCTCTTCCACTTGGCTGAATAGGTTTTTCTGGTGGAAGGCCTGCGTGCTTCCAATAAGATGTCCTGAACTGTCTTGGAAAGAGAGGAAGTGGAAGAAGTTAAAGTAACCTCCAGGCTGTCAGATGTAATGTTTTCAGGTTTTGGTGAACAGTCCTGTAGTTGTGTTGCGTTAGAAACAGGGACCATAGGGGCAGAGGCCACGGTTTGGTCCGAGATATGCTCAACAGCAATGGGTACCAGTGCTGGTTTGGCCAGTCTGGAGCTATCAAAATGCCTGTTGGTTGCTCTGCTTTGATCTTCAGAATCACCTTGGTCAACAGTGGCAAAGGAGGAAATGCATAAATGTTTAGGGAGTTCCAGCTGAAGGAGAGAGCATCCGTTGCCCAGGCTAGAGGATGTTGGGTCCTTGTACAGAACTTTTCCAGGTGATGATTCGTGTGAGACGCAGAGAGATCTATGTCCGGTCTTCCCCATGTCTTTGTTATTTGAGAGAAAATGTGGGGATGCAGCATCCATTCGTGTGGATCCAAGAAAGTTCTGCTCAGCTTGTCCGCCAGTACATTGTCCTTGCCTGGCACAAACTGGGATTGCAGGTGTATCTTCAAACTCAGTGCTTTTTCCCAGAGAATCATTGTTAGTCTGCAGAGGGGGTAAGAATGAGTCCCTCCCTGCTTGTTTATATACCGCATGACAGTGGTGTTGTCTGTCCTTATTAGCAAATGTCCTTGTTGCAGTGATCTTTCGAAACTCTCGATTGCATGTATCACTGCCAACATCTCTTTTTGGTTTATGTGCAGATGTCTTTCCTTTGGTGACCATTGACCCTGAACGCATCTGCCCTCCATGTGCGCCCCCCATCCATGATCTGAGGCGTCTGTTGTAATCATTTGACCTACTTGAGGTCTGTTGAAAGACATGCCCTTGTTTAACTGACTTGCTTGAGCCCACCACAAGAATTCTTTTTGCAGACATGGAATAAGTGGGATTACATCCTCTAAGCTTTAGCTGTGTTGGGACCATAAGCTTTTCAAATACCATTGCAGCTTTCTCATATGAAGTCTTGCCAAAGGTATCAGAAGAATGCATGATGCCATGAATCCCAGGGCCTGCAGGAGTTTCCTTGCAGTCAGCTGGGAGAGCTGTGCTAGGCCTTTGAAGTACTCTGGTAACTGCTGTTGTTTTTCCTCTGTGAGGTAGGCCATTTGTGTTTCTGTGTCCAGTTTGGCTCCCAGAAAGATAATCTGTTGGGATGGCAGTAGTCTGGATTTTTGAATGTTGACTGTGTATCCCAAGGCCTGTAGTAATTGCGTGACATAGTCCAAGTTTTTTTATTAAGGTTTGTTTGTTGTCTGCTTGTATGAGGCAGTCGTCCAGGTAAGGGTATATCTGAATTCCCTGGAGTCTGCAGTGTGCCACTACTGATGCCAGGCATTTCGTGAACACTCTGGGCGCAGTAGATAAGCCAAACGGCAATGCTGAGAATTGATAATGCTCTGTCCCTGCAAGAAATGTGAGGTATCTTCTGCAACTTTGTCTGATTGGGACATGCAGGTATGCCTCCTTGAGGTCCAGAGTGACCAGCCAAGACCCCTTGCCCAGCATGGGAAGGAGTTGCTGTAACGTCAGCATTTTGAACTTTGGCACAATGAGAAAGGTATTTAGAGTAGACAAGTCCAGTATAGGCCTCCATTTGTTTTCCTTTCTTGGAACAAGGAACAGTCTTGAGTAAAATCCCTGGCCGTGTTCCTGAGGAGGTACCTTTTCTATTGCTTTTATAGTTAATAGCTTTGAAACTTGAATGAGTGCCTCTGCCCTTTGATGGTGTGGCAGGTTTGGCATGCCTTGTCTTGTAGGTAAAGAATGGAAGTGGAATCTGTAACCCTTGTCTATTAAATCCAGAATCCAGTTGTCTTTGGTTAAAATATGCCAGTTTTTTGAGAATAAGGATAATTTTCCGCCCAAGGGTGCTTCTCTCTGAGGCCTTGTAGGCGGTAAGAAAGTCAAGTCATTGTGATTGTCCTTGTGGTGCAGCTGGACTGGCTGCAGCACTTCTTTGATTTGGAGGTTGCCATTGGCGGCCCCTGTAGGGGCCTCGGTATTGCCCTTGGCCTCGGCCACGCCTGTTCTTTCCCCTTTGAAACTTATCCGAGTCTGGGAAGGACCATTTCTTTGAAGGCCAGTTTCTACTAAATCTGGGTGGCTGAACCTGGAGGAAATCCTTGACTGTTTGCACTGACTTAGCTTTTTCCTCAATAGACTTCAACACATCTTGTGCATTAGCACCAAAAAGTTTCTGTTTTTCTAGAGGTGCATCAAGTAACTTTACTTTGACATGGTCTGGCAGTGGCTGATCTTTTAACCAAGCGTGTCTACGAATCACAGCCCCAGTCATAGCTGCCCTACATGAAGCCTCCAATGCATCATAACCACACTGAAGAAAATGATGGTTAACCTGCTGAGTGTTATGTATGTGATCCTGCAATGCCTTTCTATCAATAGGCTCAGGAGTGGCTAACTTTTTCTATAAATCATCCAGTAAAAAATCCTGGTACTGAAACATATGAAAAAGGCAGTTAAGTGACCTCATGGCTAGGGTGGTAGAGGTATAAACTTTTTTACCCCATCTCTCCAGAGACCTAGCTTCCCTATCCGCTGGCAAAGGATTCTTGGCAGTGGAGGTAGCTACTCCCTTGGGGCCCTGTGAAATAATTTCTAAATCCACGGAGTGGGCCTTAAAGAGATGTTTGTGAGTGTCAGGGACTCTGTAATATCTGTCTGGCTTGACAGGAGCAGGGGGGAGAGAATCAGGGTTAGCACTGGAGTCGGAGAAAACATCATCCAAAACATCCATCACAGGGGGAATAGCTAAAGGTCTGTGCTGGGGAAGTTTGAGGAAGGTACGTAGCCTTTTCCTGGAATCGGAGAATTCCTGACCCTGCCATTGGAAATGTTCCCTCATTGAGTGCAGGACTTCACCAAACGAGAAATCCTCTGGAGGAGAGGCAGAGGGAATTGATTCCTCAGCATCAGAGTCCTCATAGGCCTGGAAGGATTCTTCTTGAGTATCCGAATGCTCAGAATCACCAGAGGCCTCATCTGAAGAGAGGTTTTCAGTCTGCTCAGTTCTAGGCCTTTTCTCTGCAGGAGGCTGAGAACCTCTGTCTGGGTGAGGCTGAGACCCCCTGATAAGGGAAATCAGGTCTGCAGCAAGAGACATTATCTGTTTATCAGAAGAGGCGGCCTGGACAGTAGGTTTAGGATGGGCCTTGGCCTGGCTGGTGGCCTTAGCACGTGCAAAGGCCTTGATGGACATAGAAACAGGAGGCCTAGCAGCCACACGTGCAGGAGTGACCTTGTCCACCGGAATGGTGTTGGGTAAATCCAGAACTTCGGTTTCCGGGGGAAAATCAACAACCGGCACCGGAGAGGTCTCGGGGACCGAAGGACGTGCTAACGCTGTGTCGTCGGCCTGGAGCGGTTGAATTACCGCTTCCGCAGGGACCAAAGCACTAGCGGAGGGTCTAGGAGTAGTATCGGTAGAGGACATGGGCCGAGGATATCGGTCCCGATCCTTCCGTTTTTTTGGAAGATTGAGCTGTCGGTTGATCCGACGGCATGATATACGCAAAGGATTCGCCGAAAAAGTCTTCAGCAAATTCTGCCCGGCGCCTGAGAGTTCGCTTATTAAAGCAAGCACAGGCAGCACAGGCCGAGACGTCGTGGTCTGGGCCCAGGCAAGGAAGGCAGTAAGAATGGAAGTCCTTATGAGGTATTTGTTTACCACAAGACAAACAATTATTAACTTTCTCAATTTGTTCTGACATCGGCTGAGGCAAGAAAAAATGTTCCCCAACGGGGTACTTAGCTTTTAGATGACATCGGTACTGAAAACACAGGAGCTGACCGACCGGCACTTGCGAACTGCTTCTGCTTCGGGCACCGCGCGGCAAGAAAGACTGAAGAAGATGGCGTCGGTCGATGCCTTTATACTCCAGCCGTGCTGACGTCAGAGAGGAGGCGACACCAGCCGACGCCGGACCCAGACTTTGGAATCCGGCCGACCGAGGGCTGCCTGAGGCAGGACAACCCATATGTTATGACTGCAGTTGCATTCTTGAAGGACATCTATGGCTCCGCTCCGACAGCAAAGGGGACTTCGGAGCCGACCTGACCGACTCCAATGAAGGAGATCGGGAGCGCTTTCGGCTTTGAGACGGCTCAGACACCAAGGTCGGAGCCAACTGAGGCCTCGATGTATCGGTTCCAGCCGGAACTGACGAGGCAGAAGAAGGTCCGCTTGGCGCCGGCTCCGGACATGGAGCCGACTGTTTGGCGGGCTTAGAATGTTTTCCTGACAGAGGCTTGGTAGGAGAACCTTCGGGCTTCAATAATCCCCTTAGGATGAGCTTATTTCTGCGCTCCTGCAGGACTCTTGGGCTAAAAGCATGACAGATGGAACAAGAGTCCTGCAGGTGCAGAGGGCCCAAACAATACACACAAGAAGTGTGACCGTCTGTCAGAGACATCTTCTGACAGCACGAGTTACACTTCTTGAATCCTGATATCTTGGTATCAATAGACATGATACCACAGGAACGGGACAAAAAAGTCTAAACAAGTATACAAACACACACACAACACTTGAAAGACACTCTCAAAGTTACTACAATAAAACAAAACAAAATTCCACTCGCACACCTACTGAAAGGAACCTGTACAAACCTACTATAAAGGGGGGGGGCGGTAAAGGCCTAACCACCTTAAGGGTGGAAAAGAGAAGGAAAACTATTAATAAAGGGAGGGAAGACTAGTCGGGAGACTACTAACACTACTAGAAAAGATCTAAGGGAAAAATATCTATTAAAAACTAACTATAAATATAAAAAATTTTAAATACGACCTGGAGCCGCTGAAAACGCAACCTCGTAGTTGAAGCAGCAAACGAGATCTGGGTATATGACGCCTAGCATTATAGGACATAGCATAGCCTCAAGCCGGTAAAAATAGCTCTCGAGCTTTAGTATTACGCCGAGTCAGAGCCGAAGTTCGGCTCCGAACCCATCCAGCAAGAATGAAGGCGAGACTGACAACTTAACATTCTAAGTTGTCTGAGCACATCCAAGGAATGCAGAATCCATTCCCCTTTGTTCTGTGGATTGGGAAAGAAGGCTGGCAAATGAATGGACTGATTAAGAGCCACACTGGAAACCACCTTGGGCATGATGGATGGATTGGTCCTCAGAGATACCTTGTCCACATGAAAGATGATGAAAGGCTCCACTGCCATAAGGGCCTGTAATTCACATATCCTTCTAGCTGAAGTGATTGCTAAAAGGAAGGCTGTTTTCCAAGAAAGGAATTTTAAGTCTGCAGTAGCAGCTGGCTCGAAAGGAGGTAGAGTGAGTATTTCCAAAACAAAGTTAAGGTCCCAGGCAGGGGTAGGGGCTCTCCTGGGTGGTCTCAAGTTCTTTGCTCCTCTGAGATACTGCTTGAGCAGGGGAATGAGAGAAGAGGGGTGGTTATGTGTTACAGTGAGCTGAAATAGCTGAAGTGTGGATTTTAATAGAGGAAAAAGACAGGCCCTTGTGAAGCATCTCAGTTAAGTATTGCAAAATCTGAGGTAAATTGGGCGCTGCTGTGCTCATCCCTAAAGACTGATTCCAGGCACAGAATCTTTTCCCATTTGTTAGCATAAGATTTTCTAGTACTAGGTCTTCTCGCCTCCAAAATGACATTCATCACAGGTTTGCTGAGGGATGATAAGGGTGAATTTAAGTGATTAGCCAGGCTGCAAGGTTCAATGTTGGAAGTTGAGGGTGCAGAATTTGGTTCTCCTGCTTAGGCAGTAAGGAAGGGGTCTGAGGCAGGTGCAATGGAGATATTTGTGACGCACTGCACAGGAGTAGGTACCAGTGCTGGCGTGGCCAGTCTGGAACAATCAAAATCATTCTTGGTTTGTCCTGTTTGACTTTTAGCAGAACTTTGGGGAGCAGAGGCAGAGGGGGGAAGGCGTAGACTGATAGTTTTTTCCAGCTGAAGGACAGAGCATCCACTTTCCAGGCTTCTTTGTGGGGAATCCTTGTACAAAACTTGTCCAACTGGTAGTTCTGGGGGGAGGCAAATAGATCTATGTCTGGGCTCCCCCATTTGCTTATCAACATGTTGAAAATCCATGGTTCCAGTTTCCACCCGTGTGGGTGCATGAGATTTCTGCTTAGTCCGTCTGCCAGTGTATTCAATTTTCCTGGCAGGAATTGAGCTTGTAGGTGCACTTGGTAGCTCAAGGCTGTGTTCCACAATGCCATGACTAGTCTGCAGAGGGGGTAAGAATGTGCACCCCCCTGCTTGTTTATGTACCACATAACAGTGGTGTTGTCCGTCTTTACCATTAGTTGTCCTGGAAGAATGTAGTCCTTGAAGGCTGTCAAAGCATTCTGTGCAGCTAACATTTCTTTTTGATTGATATGTAGGTTCATTCGACTTGGGTTCCATTTGCCATGAATGCACTTTCCTGCCAGATGAGCCTCCCCATGCATAGTCTGATGCATCTGTAGTTAGGGTTTAAATTTAGGGTTTAGGGTTTAAATCTTTGTGTACGAGCAAAACTGCTGCCTTGCGTTCTGTTAGTAGAGATTTCACGTTTGTTAACTTTTTCACGTTCTGCCCGAGTACAGGGGCTTGGATTGGAGCAAGAGAACATCATCAACAATGTCTAGTACAGGAGGTATAGCCAAAGGCCTATGCTGAGGTAAAAGAAGGAAACCCTAAGCCACTTTTTTGAATCAGAAAATTCTTGCCTTTCCCAGTGGAAATGTTCCCTTAAGGTATGTAAATTTTCCCCAAAAGAAAATTCCTCAGGAGTGGAAGCAGAGGGAATGGAATCCTCTGCATCAAAATCCTCATATGGACAAATCCAGGTCATTAGAAGAGTAAGAAGAAACAGAAATCTGATAAGAAGATTCATAATCAAGCTCAGCCCTAGGCCTCTTGGTGGTGGTGGTGGTGGTGGGGGCCTGGGCATCGTTTTTTAGACATAGAGATTTAGGCCTTAGTAATGAAGGTGGAGTCGGTTTAATATGCAAGTCTGTAGGCCTGAATACACCCTCAGAAGCAGATTCCTGCACAGCGGCTCCGGACCCATCCAAGGCAGAGACATCCGCGGGGTCCATAGGTGAAGCAACTCATGGCATACGACTGCGTCTCAGTACAGGCCTGCGAATCAGAAGTAGTGGGTATGAGGGGCTGTGAAAGCGCCTCACTGAGTACCGGCGAACTGGCGACTGGCTTAGGAGAAGTGTTGTCGGCAGTTTTGGACTTCGGCGGCCTGTCTCTGTCTATCTTTGCATTTTTTTCAGAATTCCAGTAGTCGGACGACTAACCGACATTTCTGGATAATTAAACCGATAACCGAAATACTTAGAAGCAAAAATGTACCGAAGACGGATAGAGCGCTGATTAAATAAAGCACAAAATCAACAGCAAGGTACGTTGTGGTCAGGGCCTAAGCAAGGAATACAGTACGAATGAAAATCTGTGTGAGGTATTTGCTTTTTACAAGTAATGCAATTATTAACTTTTATTGACATCGGTAAGGAGCAAGAAAAAGTTTCCCCAACGGGGTACTTCGCTTTAAGTTAAAGACTTCGGTTCTGAAACTCGAAAACGAAAATTTCAGGAGTCGGCCGACCGGCACTTGTGAACTTCTTCTGCTTCGGGCACCGCATGGCATGAAAGACTGATGTAATGGCGTCGGATGCATGTTTTATACCCCTGACGTCATGGAAGAAGGGACAGCAACCGACGCAGGACCCAAGACTTTGTTAATCAGGCCGACTGAGGGCAACCTGCCAGCAGATTACCCAAATGTAATGACTGCAACAGTGAAACACTAAGAACATCTGCTTGAGCAGTAAGTGAGAGAAGAGGGGAGGCTCTGTGCTACAATGAGCTGAAATGGCTGAGGCATGAATTTTGATGGAAGAAAAGGACAAGCCCTTATGAAGCATCTCGGTCAAGTATTGTATAATCTGAGGTAAATTGGGCACTGCTGCGCTCATCCCTTCAGATTGATTCCAGGCACAAAATCTTTTCCATTTTGCAGGATAAGATTTTCTAGTACTAGGCCTCCTTGCCTCTAAAATATTTATCACTGATTTACTGAGAAATGGTAAAGGAGAGGTTAAGTAATTAGCCAGGCTGGTAGGTTCAGGGTTTGCAGCTGAGGGTGCAGAATGTGGTTCTCCTGCTGAGACAACAGGGAAGGAGTCGGAGTCAGGTGCCATGGGGCCAAGCGTGACACACTGCGCAAGAGGGGGTACACAAGTGCTGGCGTGGCCAGTCTGGTGCAATTAAAATCATCCTTGGCTTGTCCGGCTTGATCTTTAGTAGTACCTTGGAGAGTAGTGGCAGAGGAGGAAAGGCATAAACTGATAGGTTTTTCCAGCTGAAGGACACAGCATCCACTTTCCACGCTAGCTTGTGGGGAATACTTGTGCAAAATTTGTCCAATTGATGGTTCTGGGTAGAGGCAATCAGGTCTATATCTGGGCTCCCCCATTTGCTTGTCAACATGTTGAAATATCTTGGTTCCGGTTTCCATTCGTGTGGGCCCATGAGGTTTCTACTTAGTTCGTCTAACAGTGTATTTAGTTTTCCCGGCAGGAATTGACCTTGTAGATTCACTTGGTAGCTCAAGGCTATGTTCCACAATGCCATGGCTAGTGTGCAGAGGGGGTAAGAATGTGCACCCCCCCCTGCTTGTTTATGTACCACATGACAGTGATGTTGTCCGTCTTTACCATTAGTTGTCCTGGAAGAATGTGGTCCTTGAAGGCTGTCACAGCATTCCATACAGCTAACATTTCCTTTTGATTTATGTGCAGGTGCATTTGACTTGGGTTCCATTTGCCCTGAATGCACTTCCCTGTCAGGTGAGCCTCCCATGTATAGTCTGATGCGTCTGTTAAGGTTTGGGCGGCAGGGGGTAGTGTGAATGGTAGTCCCCTGTTTTGGTGGCAGGCCTCTGCCCACTAAAGGAACTCTTGGCGTAGACAAGGTATGACAGGAATCATTGATTCTAGATCCTATGAATGTTGACACCATAGGCTTTTGAGATACCATGTAGTTGCCTCATATGCAGCCTTGCATATGGAATTAGAAGAATACAGGAGGCCATGAACCCCAAGGTTTGCAATATTTGCCTTGCAGATAACTGGGATTTTGTGGCCACTTGTTTGAAGTAGGTTGTCAAATTAATCCATTTCTCTGGCGTGAGGAAAGCCATCTGGGAAGTTGTATTCAAGCTTGCTCCCAGGAATATTATTTGTTGACAGGGTACCAGGTGCGACTTCTTTTCGTTTATGGTGTACCCCAGACAAGTCAGTACCCTTTGAACAAAGGCCAAATAATTCAAAAGTATGTCCTGGCTTTCTGTCTGAATTAGACAATCGTCCAGGTATGGGTATATTTGAATATTTCTTTGCCTGCAAAATGCAATGACTGGAGCTATTTACTGTGTGAATACCTTGGGCGCAGTATATACACCAAAGGGCAGTGCAGAGAACTGATAGTGCATGTAGCCTGCTTTGAAGCATAGGTATCTTCTGCAAGACTCCCTGATAGGGATGTGCTGGTATGCTGTGCAGGTATGCTTCTTTTAAGTGTAGTGTTGCCAGCCATGCATCTTTGCCTAGCATAGGAAGCAGCTGGTGAAGAGTCAGCATTTTGAATTTTGGAATCACCAGAAAGATGTTTAGAGTAGAAAGGTCCAGGATAGGACGCCATGTATTGCCTTTTCTGGGTACCAGGAAAAGTCTCGAAAAGAAACCTTGTCCCTTTTCCTCTTCTTGTACCAACTGAATAGCCCCCCATGCTTGAGAGAGTACTTGATTTTGAGCCTCTGCTCACTGATTTGGGGGTAGATCTGGCCACCCTTTTGGTGTTTGTAAAGTGTGGAAGTGAAATCTGTATCCTTGGGACACTATATTTAAAACCCATTTGTCCTAAGTAACGAGTTCCCAGTTTTTGGTATGTAAACCAATCTTTCCGCCTAAAGGAGCATTCAGTTGGCAAGTGCTTGGAAGTTTTAAAAGCAAGACATTGAGACCGTTTTCTATAGGGGGGAGTCTTACTATTCCCAGATTTGGGTGCGGAAATCCCCCACTGCTTAGTCTTGTGTGTCCCCTGGGACTGAAATCTGGGGTTTCTGCTGTGTCTGGATTTGGCTTGAGAAGACCTGGAAGGGGCTGGAAAGGACCAATTCTTAGAGGGCCAATGCCTACTAAATCTAGGAGGCTGCACTTGCAAGAAATCTAACAGTTTGCATAGATTTAGCTTTATATTCCATCTTTTTACGAACTTCCTCAGTTTTGCTGCCAAAGAGGTGGTCCTGATTTAAGGGAGCATCTGACAGTTTAGCTTTAACATGATCAGGCAAAGATTGCTCTTGAAGCCAAGCATGCCTTCTGAGCACAGACCCAGTAACAGAAGCCCTGCAAGAGGCCTCTGAACAATCAAATCCACATTGCAAAGTATGTTTACCAACCTGTTCAGCAGAATGCATTTAATCCTGTAATTCTTTATTTTCAGCACAGTCAGGAATCAACATATTTTTCTGTTTAAGCAACCCAATAACATGTTGATACTTTAACATATGAAACCGGCAGTTTAAAGCCCTAATGGCCAAGGTTGCAGAAGTGTAAACCTTCTTACCCCATCTATCCAGCGCCCTGGAGTCTCTATCAGAAGGGGTAGGATTTTTAGCAGTAGAAGCCTTAATGCCTTTGGCTCCCTGTGAAATAGTCTCTGGAGCCGCAATATTATTTTTAAAAAGAAACTTGTGTGAATCAGGAACTCTAACATCTGTCAGGTTTTCTGGGAGCCGGAGGCAAAGAATCAGGGGCCAAACTAGATTCCGAAAAGGCATCATCAACAATGTCTAGTACAGGAGGTATAGCTAAAGGCCTATGCTGAGGCAGGGGTAAGAAATCCCTAAGCCTGTTTTTTGAATCAGAAAAATCCTGGCTTTCCCAGTGGAAATGCTCCCTTAGATTATGTAAGGTTTCACCAAAAGAAAAATCCTCTGGAGGGGAAGCAGAGGGCCTCATAAGTAGATAAGAGCAAATCCAGATCAGAAAAATCAGAATCCTGCTCAGAAGATTCATAAACAACTTCAGTCCTAGGTCTCTTAGAAGGGGGAGGTTGGCTTCCCCCGATTAAAGTTATAAGATCTTCAGCCATTCTTATTTGTTTTTTAGGCATAGAGGCCTGAGCATGAGGCCTGGGCGTCAGTTTCTTAGGTATGGTTCGAGATTTAGGCCTAAATGAAGGAGGCGTCAGTTTAATATGCAAGTCCGTAGGCCTGAAATACCCTCAGAAGCCGGTGCCTGGACAGCGGCTCCGGACCCATCCAAGGTAGAGACATCTGCAGGTTCCATAGATGAAGCATCTCGCGGCATACCAGACTCTGAATGGGTCTCAGTAGAGGCCTGTGAATCAGAAGTAGCGGGTATCAGGGGCTGTGAAAGCACCTCACTGAGTACCGGCAGCTTTGAACCTAGGCAGCCTGTCTCTGTCTTTATCTTTGCGTTTTTTCAGAATCCCGCTAGTCGGATGGCTAACCAATGACATTTCTGAATAATTAACCTGAGAACCGAAATATTTAGAGGAGAAAATATACCAATGACAGACAGTGCGCCGATTAAATAAAGCACAAAACCGACAGCAAGGTACGTCATGGTTAGGGCCCAGGCAAGGAATACAGTACGAATGAAAATCTTTGTGAGGTATTTGCTTTCCACAAGTAATGCAATTATTAACTTTTACTGACATCGGTAAGGAGCAAGAAAAAGTTTCCCCAACAGGGTACCTAGCTTTAGTTGAAGACTTCTGTTCTGAAACTCAAAAATTAAAATTTCAGGAGTCGGCCGACCGGCACTTGCGAACTGCTTCTGCTTCGGGCACCGCCTGGCAAAAAAGACTGATGTAATAACATCGGCTGCATGTTTTATACCCCTGACGACCTGACGTCATGGAAGATGGGACAGCATCTGACACAGGACCCAAGATTTTGTTAATCAGGCTGACTGAGGGCTACTGCTAACCCAAATGTAATGATGGCAACAGTGTAACATGAAGAACACTAACAGGAGAGGACTTTGTCGGTTCCGAAGCTGCTTGAGTCGAAGCAGACAGAATTTTAGCTAGCGCTGAATCCTGTAAAAGTCTCCGTACCACTCGATCCAAATCCAAATCAGACAGTCTCTAAGCCCAAGATGAAACCATCGATGGAACCGGTGAGCCCAGAATTGGGGATCTCAAGGTAGGAGATACCAGTTCCAAGACTGGGGACTGGCTCCTACCAACTACCTGTACCGTCAGTTCTGATGACACTGGAGCCGAATCAGGAGTTTTCTTAGATGATTTCGGAACTGAAGAGCCCTTTGGACCCGAACTAGTTGAAGAAGCTGGTGAAGAAGGTTTTGGTTTTCCCAGAGCAGAATCAAAGTCTGATTGAAAAGCAGACAATCAATCCATGCTCCACTAACTTACGTTTCCTTTCAGCCAAATCTCTAGCACTGAAACCATGGCAAATGGAGCAAACCTCCTGGAGATAGACCTCTCCCAAGCAATATACACAGGTGGAGTGGCCATCAGTTATAGACATCTTCTGATTGCATTTAGGGCATCTTTTAGTCCCTGATTTTGCCTTCTCAAGACAGTCACAAGAAAACGGTAGTCAGTAAAGAAAACAACAATATGCTGTCAGCAAATGAAACTAAGCCTAACCGGCTACAAGTACAAAAAGGCAGCTTACTGTAATGGATTCTATAGCAAACACAGAATAAGCCTAACAGGCTAAAGGTAAACAGAAAAAGCCAAAAAATGGCTAAGAGCCTAATCGGCTAACATAAAATTGCAGAAAACTGCAAAAGCCTAGCTCCGCTAAAGGATAGGGCAATAAACCTAACGGCTAAACACAGACAGAAAAAAGGGCCAATGCCCAACAAACTACAAGAGATGGTTTATGACCAAAGAGAGATACTCCATAAACGGATAGACTCTCCTAACTACAAGCCTATGTAAACACTAAATAACAAGAAAATATAGAATTATACCGAGATTTTTAGCACAAAAGAATAAACTTCTCTCTCCAACGGCCTGAGTTGTAGAGAAACTCACGCTCAGTTGCAGCGGCAAACTAGTTCTGGGGAAAGTCGAGGTGCATTGTGGGAAAGGGCTTTGGCCTTGAGTTGTTAGAGACCTCGAGCTTTGCAAATAGGCTGACTCAGAGCCAAGGATCGGCTCCGAACCCATCAGTAAGAATGAAGACGAGATTGAACAAATTCACATTCCTGAATCCATCCGTGCATTTTCCTGTTCAGATTCAGAATTTTGAATACCTTTGAGAAAAAAGGTAGCCATTGTTATTTTAGCAGAAACTGCTTTACAAGATTGACCAGCAGCCTGAATCAAACCCTGTGTTAGACACAGTAAACTACTCCTATCCAAAGAAATCTGAGGAGGATTAGATACATGGTTGGTTTTTCTGTTCATTTTTGACAGAAAAATAGGGCCAATCATGTTACTAATGGTGGCAGCAGCAGCTTCCCCAGGGATAGGTACAGCTTTCTGACACAACAAAGAAGTCTTCCCTGTTCACTTTTCCAGGACTGACAACAGTGGCTCACACTTACCCACTGAGGGGACTCCAACTGCCGCAGAGGATGTGACTAACCTTTGATCCATAGTGGCTGCAGGTGTTAAATACCAAAGGTATCTGGGGTAAAAGCTGAATGGTCAGATGTACAAATAACCACAGCAGAATTACCTACCTATGGATGAGGCAAACTGCTAGCCTGCCATGGTGGCAAAGGCTATTTGTCTATTGTGTTTTCTTTTTCTGGTTGGAAGAAGGATCAAGAAGTTTAAAACACTGTGCCAGCTCCACAAAGTAAAATAAATACAATTTCTTAGAAGAAAAAAAAATGTTTTTGGTTACTTTACACAACTTTTAAACGGACGGGGGAAAAAAGCACAGGTTAAAAGTATGTTGTAGTCTTGTGACAGTCAATTAAAACAAAACATACCTAGCTTTAAAATAACTTTACTGAAGAAAATTATAAACAGCAACAAAAATAGAGAGAGGAATTTTTTCCCCAAAAAAGAGCGTATCTGCCCAGTAAAGGGACAGCATAAGTCGAATGTCGATCCCCGAAAGCCTCAGTGGAGCATACTCTTCGGTGGCAGTAAAGCTCTGGGTTTCACGCCCAAGCTTATTTTTTAATCCGCTCAGCTCAACTGGAAAGTGCCCTGAAGCCTTGGAAGCTGGCTGGCTGTTATATCCTTGGCAGAATAAAATCCACATAATTAAGGCTACTGCAGCAGTGATCAATATGAAGAACATCTAGATTTTTTCCAGTGAGTTAACTTGGGTCAAAATAATCATACAGATATGGATTAATATGGACGTCCCATGCCCTGAAATTAGCCAACACTGGAACTAAGAACTCAGTCTAACCACTGCACCTACAGTGTTTACTACGAGGCAATAAGGTGAAAAAACAATGTTTGTGGCCTGCCTGAAACTTAAAGGGACAATCTTACAGTCAAATTCCAACTAAAAGAAACTTGTACTGATATCTCCTGGTTGTCAACACCCACTTACCATGTCATCATCAACCATACTTCCTGGTTTCAGTTTACTTTATACAGCCCTGTTTTCTTATCCTCGGGTCAGCACAATTAAGAATAGTTGTGTAAAATCTTACCATAACCATAGATGTCACCCTCTTCTATTTTGCAGTATTCTAGTTGTGGGATTTCCTGCCCTTAGGCGACTCGTACGTCGACTCCTATACAAAAGCTTCAGCTTAGCTGTTGCAGCATGTGTGGTACGTCAGACACAAGGCCATAATCAGGGGCCTTAAATGTGACGTCTGCACACACAATCCTAAGAACCTGAAGGCCCAGCAGGAGGAACGCCAGTGGGGACAGGTATGTGGCCTTGGTGTCATTTAGTGGCTTGATTAGATCCAGGGCTTAGTTGGGACTAAAGGAGAAAGTATTGGGGGTAATGGTGGGTGGGAAGGAATACTGCAACATGGAAGAGAAGGACATCTATGGTTATGGTAAGATTTTACACAACTATTCTATGTCCTTCTATTCCTATGTTGCAATATTCTAGTTGTGGGAGAATACCACAGCTTAGATGCATGAAAAGGAAGTGGATGCTGAACAGGATTTTACACAGCCCTGTAGGATGGCACTGGCGAATCCTGCCCTAGCTCTGGAAACTTGGCCCAGTTTATAATGTTTGCTGAAAGTGTAGATACAGGACCAACTGGCTGCTTCCATGATGGATGCCATGTCCAGACCTTTCATGAATGCCTTGGAGGTGGCCAACGCCCTAGTGGAATGGACCTTTACTCCCACTGGAGGGTTTCTTCCATGGTGAGAGTAAGAGAGACAAATAGTTTGCCTGAGCCAGCAAGAGATGGTTTGTTTGAAGACTGCCTTGCCCAGGGCTCTGGGGTGAAAGGAGACAAAGAGCTGCTTAAGTTTCCTAACGGTTCTGGTTTTGCCCATGTAGAATCTACGTTGCCTGTGCACATCCAAGGAGTGCAGTATCCTCTCCCCTTCATTAGTGGAGGAGGGAAATAAAGTGGGAAACTGATAGATTGGTTTAGAGACAAGTCATTGACCACCTTGGGCATAAAGGAGGGATTGATTCGCAGGGTGACTCTGTCTTTGTGGAAGGTGGTGTAGAGAGGGCAGGCCATTAAGGCCTGCAGCTCTGAGACCCTTCTGGCTGAAGTGAGACACACCAGCAGGATGTTTTTTTTAAGTACACATCTGTAAGGAAGAAGACCCAGTTGGTTTGTAAGGGTGCTGGGTTAGTTTTTCCGGGATGTAATTGAGGTCCCAGGGTGGAGGGATAGGTTTCTTTGGTGGCCTCATGTGTAAGACCCCTTTAAGGAAGAGCTTTACATTCAGACTGGCTAGCAAGGGAGGATCCAGGGGCAAGCAGGTTGATTTAGCAGAAAGGTGCACTTTCAGTGAAGAGTATGAAAGTCCGCTTTTAATCAGTTGACACACAAGTGAGAACAAGGCTCCCTTCCCTTGACCAGACACCACTTAGTAAATCTTTCCCATTTAGCTAGGTAAGATTTTCTAGTGGTAGGTTTCCTTGCCTCCATCAGGACTGAAAGCATGTCCTCTGAGTAGTGGTGTCTGAAGGGGATCAAAGGTTTATCACCCACAGAGTCAGGGATAACATCTGCAAGTGTGGATGAAGGAGAGTTCCTTTGTCTTGTGTCAGTAGGTCCACCTTGTAGGGTAACTTGTAGTGATTGTCCTTGGCTAGATTGAGAAGCAGGGGGAACCAGTGCTGCCTGATCCAGTAGGGTGTCACTAACAAGATTTTTGGTTTGTCCTTTTGTATTTTCAGGACAACTTTCTGGATCACTGGAAGGGGGGGCATAAAGAAACTTCCCCTCCCAAGAGATGCTGAAAGCATCCACCCTCCATGCTAGAGGGGAGTGCATCTTTGAGCAGAAGGTCTGCAGCTGCCTGTTCTGGGGGGAGGAAAACAGGTCAATTTGTGAAGTACCCCACCGGTGGACTATGTCTAGGAAGGGCCCCCCTGTCCAGTATCCATTCGTGCTGTGGTGAGGAGGTCCTGCTTAGGAGGTCTGCTTGCTTGCGTGTCCTGTGAGGGGATGCAGGTCGCCTGCAGGACCAGGTTGTGGCGAAGGCTAGGTCCCATATCAGCAGGGTCAACCTGCACAGCTGGTAGGCCTTTGCTCCTCCCTACTTGTTGAGATACCACATAACTGTGGTGTTGTCAGTCACTATCCAGAGCACCCCTGGGACCAGAAGGGGAATAAAGGTCTTTAAAGCTAGGAAGACTGGTGTAATTTCCCTGATATTGATGCAACTGCTCTGTAGAGAAGGGTGCCAGTTTTCCTGGACCCTGCAGAATGCCAGAGTTGCACCCCAACCTGAATCGGAGGCATCTGTATGCATTGTTTGGGTTGAGGTAGGTGGTTGCAGTAGAAGTCCAGGGTTTAGATGGACAAGCTGGCTCCATCAGCCGAGTTCTTTCTTTAGATAAGGAAGGAGGGGAATATCCTGTTCTAAGTGATGTAGGTGTTGGGACCAAATGTTTTAGAGGTACCTGTGTAGCTTGCGCATATGCATTCTGGACACTGGCAGCATGGGGATGGTTGTTGCCATTAAGCCCAGGAGACGCAAGAATTGCCTTGCCATCACCTTCTAGGAATGGAGGGTTTCCTGGAAGTGGGAAGTCAAGGACAGAACCTTGTACTGTAAGAGAAAGGCCTTCATTTTGTCCGTCCTGATTCTGCAACCTATGAAAATCTTGTCCTGGCCTGGGTTCAAGGTGGACTTTGGGAGGTTGATGGTAAACCCTAGATTTTGCAGAAGGCACATGGTAATGTGCAGATGCCTTGAGAGGGTATCTTTGGACTCTGCAAGTATTAAGATGTCGTCCAGTTAAGGGTAAATCTGGATTCCCTGTGTTCTGTAGAAGGTAATGGCTGGGGCTAGGCACTTTGTAAAGACTCGAGGCGCAGTGGATAAACCGAAGGGCAAGGCATTAAATTGGAAATGAGAGGATGGTCAAGAGAAACGTAGAAACTGTCTGTGGGAAGTCCTGATGGGTATGTGAAGGTAGGCTTCTTTTAGATCCAGCTTTGCCATAAAGGCCTTGGCTGGATTGACAGGCAGCAGAGTGGGTAGCAACAGCATTTTGAAGGAGGGTACCTGAAGGTGTAGGCTTAAAAAGGAGAGATCTAAAATGAGTCTCCAGGGGCCATCTTTTTTGGGGACCAGGAAGAGACGAGAGTAGAATCCCTTTCCTTCCTGTCCTGAGGGGACAGGTTCAATGGTGCCTAGCTTTAGGAGTTCTGACAAGACTTGTGGTAGGAGATGAAAAAGAAGTTGTGTACTCACCATAACGTTCCATGTGAGTTGTTTATCTCGTCTTTATTCTCACTGATGGGTTCGGAGCCGATCCTTGACTCCGACAAGGCCTACAGCAAAGCTCAAGGTTTGCCAGTAGCTCAAGACCAAGCCCCTTATCGCATGATGCACTGCTGGAATTACCTCAGATCTTGTTTGCTGCATGTATATATACCCCTATAAGGGGAGCACTCCCCAAGAAGGAAAAAGTATTGAGCAACCAGAATGATACTAGCCTCTAGGTCAACTGTCAGCCAGGAGGGGGATGGAGGGAGGGACGTGAGAATAAAGGCAAGATAAACAACCCACATGGAATGTTATGGTGAGTACATAACTTCTTTATGTGAAGTTGTTAAATCAAGCTGTTTATTCTCACTGATGGGTAGTGTCCCTAGCACCCGCAATCCTGGGTGGCACATGGAATGTTATGGTGAGTACATAACTTCTTTATGTGAAGTTGTTAAATAAAGCTGTTTATTCTCACTGATGGGTAGTGTCCCTAGCACCCGCAATCCTGGGTGGCTCACGGGAGTACATTTTTCAGGACCATGGAACCAAAACAAGACCTGTCCCTAGAAGCCTTATCTACTTTGTAATGAGTGATAAAGGTATGAGACTTAGACTAAGTGGCTGCAGCACAAATGTTGTCAAGGGACAATTTAGCTTGAAAAGCAGAAGACGTAGAAACGGCTCTGGTTGAATGAGCCTTTGCTTTGTGTGGCAAAGGTATGTTAGCATTTGCATGAACAAATGAGATACAATCCGATAACCATTTTAAAAGGGTTGTTTTAGCCACTGGTCTATCTATTCTGGCCTCCGAAAAGGATACGAAGAGTTGATCTGATTTTCTAATATCCTTAGTTCTAATCAAGATAAAATCTGAGCAGTCTATGTACGTCAAGTTTGTGCAGCATGTATTCCAAGTTGTTGGAATGGTTGGGAAAAAAGACTGGCAACTCAATGACCTGACTTGATATTGGACTCGGAACAGACTTTAGGCAAAAAGGAGGGGTTTGTTCTGAAAGATACTCTA
Organism: Protopterus annectens; assembly: GCF_019279795.1. NCBI lineage: Eukaryota > Metazoa > Chordata > Ceratodontiformes > Protopteridae > Protopterus > Protopterus annectens. Next base: position 1,948,588,697 of record NC_056731.1, read on the forward strand.
TCAGCATGGCAAATCATGTAAGGAGGTCTGATAGATAATGCTTGAAGTTCTGACACTATGCGGGCAGAAGTAATGGCCACTAAAAAATAGTTTTCCAGGACAAAAGTTTGAGATCACAAGATGATGCTGGTTCAAAGGGGGAAAGAATTATTTCAGACAGCATAAAATTCAGATTCCAGGGAGAATAAGGGATTTTGACAAGAGGTCTCATATGAAAAGCACCTTTAAGAAAAACCTTAGATAACTTACGGGCCATAACATTTAACCCATCGAATCCAAGGTGGAAACTTGATATGGCGGCTAACTGAACTCAAACTGTGGCAGCTGCTGCTCCTTCCTTAAAATCATTGTCAAAAACTCTAAAATGGACGACAGAGGAGCTTGGAAAGGGTAAATTTTTTGTATACTGGCCCAGACTGAGAACCTTTTCCACTTACTGCGATATAGTTTTCTGGTGGATGGCTTATGAGAAGACAATAGAATTTGTCTTGTGTCATCTGAGAATGAATGAAGCCTGGCTATTTGGGTAGTGGATCAGCCAAGCAGTCAGCTTTAGAGACTGCAATGAAGGATGGAGGTCCCCTGACGGGTGTGTCAGGAGGTCTGGAACTGGGTCCAGGATCCATGGATCCTCCAGCAGATGATGGTGAAGGAAAGGGAACCAAATCTGTTGAGGCCAATGGGGGGCTATGAGGATAACAGTCCTTCCCAGCAATTTTGCTTTCTGTAAAAATCTGGGTATCAATAGAATAAGTGGGAATGCATAGAGGAGACCAGGAGGCCAATTATGCACGAGTGCGTCTCTCAGGGGATGTCCCGGAGGTGGTTTTAGGGCAAAGTAGCTTCTGCATTTGATATTGATGTGACTGGCAGAGAGGTCGCAGCAAGGCTGACCCTATTTGCGGAAAATCAAGTCAGCAACGTGTTAGTTGAGAGACCACTCGTGAGGCAACAGGCTTGCCCTGCTCAGCTTGTCCACTATCATGTTGGATTTCCCCGGGATGTGCGTTGTTAACAGAAAACGCTGGGATGACACAGCCCATTGCCATACCCTGAGGGCTTCTCAACAAAGGGGGCAAGACTGGGTTCCTCCCTGCTTGTTCAAGTACCAGACCACTGACATGTTGTCTGTCTGAATTGCAATTGTCCCTACAGGAAGAGAGCCCTGGAGATACTGCAACGCCAGAAGTACTGCTCTCAACTCCAGAACATTGATATGCAGATGTGACTCTTGATCCGTCTCATGTGCCTTGGGCAGTCTTTCCCTGAAAATGCCCCCCCCCACCCTATCAGGGAAGCGTCCGTAGTCACAGTGGCTACTGGGGGGGGGGGGGCACAAAGGGTCTTCCTGTTGTGACATGAAGAGACGTCAACCACCACCAAAGGTCTCTCTTGCAAGAATTTGTGATGAGAATCATATGGTTCATTGGTAACTTCTGGTAAGACCATTGAGCGAACAGGAGCCATTGAAGAATTCGAATATGCATCCTTGCGAGTGGAATGGCTAGAATTGCTGCCGCCATTAAACCTAGTACCTTCAAGACCTCTGCAGCTGTAGCTCTGTTCTTTGACACCAATGAGTTGACGTGTTTGCGAAGAAGTGAGACTATTTCGACTGAAAGACGCAGAGTGGTAGCTGAAGTATCTAACTCTGCTCCTATAAAGACGGTATGCTGCGAAAGCGACAAGGCACTTTTCGAAGTTGACTGTAATACCTAAGTGGTGGCAGTGTGTCAGAGTAGATTGTGTTGCCTGAATTAATTGATGCCTGGTGGCAGTGGTGAGGAGCTAATCATCTAGATATGGAAACAAATGGAATCCTAGACGCCTCAGGTGAGCTGGGACCACTGCCATGAATTTGGTGAACACTCTGGGGGCTGTAGTAAGACCAAAGGGCAGGGTTCGAAAATGGTAGTGATTGGCTCCCAGCCGGAAACACAGGTGATCTCTAGAGCGTCTGTCCATCTTTATGTGGTAGTACGCGTCCTTGAGATCGATGGAGCACATCCAATCGCCTTTCCATAGAAAGGGAAGAATGGCCTGAAGTATGATCATTCAGAACTTCTCTTTTTTTACAAATTGGTTGAGTCTGCTGAGGTGAAAGATAGGTCCTCCAGTCCTCTGTTTTCTTTGGAACCAAAAAAGAATCTTGAGTAAGTTCCGAATCCAACTTGGTCTACTGGGACTGGCTGGATGACTCTTTTTTTCTAGCAACTTGCGGACCTCTATGGTTGCTTGTTCCGTGAGGCTGGGTTGAACATCCGGGATTCTGTTTGCAGGAGTGGGAGGGGAAGAGAACGGTATGAAATACCCTCTGGAAATGATGCTTTGTACTCATGTAGCGGACATTATGCTTAGCCAGGCCTCTGGGTACAAAAATAAGCGACCCCTGACTGGCTCTAGGACAGCCAGGTCTCCTTTCAGGAGCACTGGTCGGGCTGACCAGAGAACTGGCCTCTGTCACCCTACTGTTGTGGACCCCCCCCCCCTGCCGCATGGGTGGCATCTTCCATTATAACCCCCTCCTCTGCCTCCAGAGGGGGTTTCTCCACGTGTGTCCTGAAAGGCTCCCTGTGCTTTTCGGAACTACATTTTTCTGCTCTTAGGTCCCTTGGGATAGGGCCGAGTAGGGGGTAGAAAAACGGACTCCAACAGCAGATAGAGTCTTGCCTTCCTGCTCACACATGGTTAGAGTTTCCTTTACCTTGGGCCCAAACAGGGATGAGCCATCAAATGGAGTGTTGATAAAGGAAGACTTGAAAGGCTCTGCAAAGGAACAGAGACGCATCCAGATTTGTCTATACAGAGCAATAACTGAACTAGTGGCTCTACTCGAACCATCAGCTGCATATGACATGAGGCGCATGGACGAGTTCACAATCGAGTTTATAGTAAAGAGCTGTGAGTTCACTTTGTCGGCAACCCCTGCAGCTACTGTACCCTGGAGAGTATCCCCTAGCTCTTTCAGGAGATCTCTTTGTAGTCTTGTAAAATGGGTTAAATAGTTCAGTGATCGAAGGGAAAAGGTCGCTGAACTAAACATGCGTTTCCCATATCTATCCGTGATCCTAGAATCTCTGTTAGGAGGATGGAAAGATGAGGACGTCTCAGACTTTTCCTTTTTGGTGGCTGCAGCCACCACCATGGCATTAACAGGCACTCCCTTATTCAAAACTGCTTTGTCCTCTGGGGCAGAGATTAACTTATTTGGCTTCCGAGGGACAGGTTCAATGGCCTCCGGAGACTCCCACACCTTATGAGAGATCAGCTCCATGAGCTAATCATAAGGCGGAGACACCCAAGAAGTGGAAGGTTAAGACCCGAATGCCTTCAAGAGCATTGACTCGTCTTCAGTAGGGCTTTTGGACTGCTAACTGCCCCTCTGATTAAGAATCTCTAATATTTCTGCAAAGGAGATATCCTCAGAGGGGGATCGAGGGGACCCTTCTGACTCATCCAAGTCAATGTCAGATGTTAAAGACTCCTGTGGGGAGTCCAAGTGCCTCCTCTAACACAGTCTCTTCCTGGGTACCTCCTCAGTGGGGGGGATCTGGGGAGGTCTCAGAATAGCAGGGGGTGCCCTGTGGGGCTACTTGAGGCTCAGGGTCTCTATGCTTGGGTGGACCGGCAGAAGCAGGAGTGGACACAGGCGCTTGAGGGGAGGAGGAAACCAGACCTGATGCTGATGATGTCTTTGGAGACAGGACTCTCATGGCATCGAATGCACCATGGCTCCAACGAGAAGGGGTAGACGGATCCGAAGGGACCGTCTGATCCTCCCGCACCAAGGCCATGGGCTCCGAGCTCGAGGTAGGAGTCGAGTTCATCCGAGCCGAAGCCCCGAGAGGAAGAGTCGGCACCAACAAATCTGTAAGACTATCCTCCCTGGACCCAACAGGAGAGTGTTGGCTCCTAGAGTCCCTGGTCGGCGCTTAGGACATCCAAGTAGATGGAACCGATAGCACTGGTGCAGGTCTCGGCTCCACAGGCTCAACAACTATCAGGTCGGGCTCCTTCGACTCTGAAAGTCCAGTACGGCTCAGAGGAGAAGCAGTCAGGTCTGGGTTAATGGTCTTTGGCTCTGACGAAGGCATCAGAGCCGACAATAATTTAGCAAGGCCTGGTGCCCGTAGAAGCTTCTGCACTAGCCAGTCCATATCCATATCTGAGAGGCTGATAGAAAACTTCGAGGAGTGCACTGGAGGTGCTGATTGGAGCAGAGGAGATGAGGGAATCTCAGAGACCGGCTCCAAAGCTGCGAGATGGCTCTGAACAGAAGGGACACACTGTTCCAAGGACAGTGGAACTGATGACCCTACACCCTCCATTTTTTTAGTCTTTTTGGATGCTTTCGAGTCACCTGAGGATTTGGAAGACTGAGGATCTACTAGCACCAACCTGGTCACCCAGCGCTTCGGAGAAATGGTGCTGAAGTAAACCCCTATCTACTAATTTCCTCCTCCTCTCCAAAAGTACCCTGGAGGAGGAGTGACATATACTGCAAGAGTCTTGGAGGTGTTTAGCCCCCAAACAATAAACACATTGAACATGCCCGTCAGTGACTGACATTTTTTGTCCACAATCCGGACATTTTTTGAAGCCAGATTTTGGATGAGGCTTCTCTTTCTCGTCAGACATCTCTATTATCAGATTAATAGAATTTTAAAGAATTGAAACAACACACTTAGAAATTATCTACCAAAGTACACCTAAGAATGAGGTTAAATACAAGGCCAACTCATAGGCCCAACACTATAGAAAAACAGAAGCCAACACAGGGCACTAATCTAAAACTAGGTCCAAGTCTAAAACAATAGAGATTTTATATATATATATATATATATATATATATATATATATATATATATATATACACACACATACATACTATCCTATCCTATCAAGAAGTCAAGAAAAAAAGTTTTTAAACTTGCAAATAGATGAATCTATCGATTAATAATGGTCCGAGCTATCTGGAACACAGAGATCTGTGCCGCGACAAACTAGATCTGAGGTAATTCCAGCAGTACATCATGGGATAAGGGGCTTGTTCTCGAGCTACTGGAACACTGAGCTTTGCTATAGGCCGTGTCGGATCTGAGGATCGGCTTCGAACCCATCAGTGAGAATAAACGTTGAGATTTAACAACTTCACATTATGGGTTTGGGGGGGGGGAGGAATACTTCTCCTGGGTGTTTTTTCTTTACAGGATAGGAAGTACCCTTTTTGGATAATGCATAAGACCCATTGGTCTATGGTGATGGCTTGCCAGCGGGGGAGACAGTGCGGAAGACGTGCAGAGTGGTATTTGGGCCTGGCCGTCATACATTACTGGAACCACCTCTATCCTGAAATGGTTGTCTGGGTTGAGGAGGTGGTGCATTAGGTCTGGACGAAGCAGGTCTTCTTGCCCCTCTTCCAGATCTGGAAGAGGAGGCAGCTGCCTGAAGAGGGTTGCACCTTACAAAAGTGGTTTTAGCAGGGTAGTTCCTGTAATATTTGGAAATGGGGGACAACAGCAAATGCTTGCTGTCCTGTAATTCTTTACTTATTTCCTGCAGACTCTTGGAGATCTGCAGACTATTTTCCGAACAGGAAGTTGTGATCCAGGGGGGCATCCAAGACTTTGGACTTAGTCTTCAGGTAGATTCTGCAGTCTTATCCAGGAGCATCTCAAGGACAGAACAATTTGGAGGCCATGTTAGCCTTAATGGGACTGTCAGGCATAGAAGCCAGCACAAAGGAGACTTGAGACATCAAGTCTACAGCATATTTAGTCATGTGGGTCTGATTGTTTATAGCTCTGAATGGTAAAGTGGTGGAAGTGTATACCTTCTTTCCCATCCTATCCATATATTTGCTATCTTTATCAGTGGGTAGGAGAGAGGTGAAAGGCAGCAGTCTAAAATGTTTATCAGGAGCAGTGGCAATAACAGCTGGGTCTGCCAAGGGAGGTTTAACTAGGAATTTATGCTCCTCTGGCACTTTATAGAAGCGGTCAGGGTGCTTGGGGGTGGAGTCTGGGAGTCTGGGGCCTTAGAAGCTGAATTAAAGGCATCCAAGTAAGCAGGAAGCACTGGAAGGACAGCTGAGAAGCAGGGTGATTCCACTAGAAGCAACTCAAAGTACCTCTTTTGGGTGTCAGTCATTTGGGAAGTATCCCATCTGAAATAATCTTTCATCTTGGTGATGGTCTCACTAAAGGTAATATCCTCAGGGGAAGAATCCCCTTCCACAGATTCATCAGGTGAATAATACTCCTGGGAAGAAGCAATCTGAGATGTATATGAAATGGAGTCCTCAGAGGAAGAAAAGAAAGAATCATGCTCTTCCTCCCTAACTTGAGAGGTCAAGGGTGGGAGGGAAGAGGTGGCAGCAGACCTAGGGCTCAATAAAGGCAGAGTAAACAACAACAAGAGGGGGCCGAGGAGGAAGACCTAAGGGCCATGAAGGCCTGCCAATCTAGTATGGTTTCTAGAGAAGAGGAGGTATGCTTGTTTTTTTGTTTCTTTTTGAACAGGATGGAGGTAAGAACCGGGCTGGCGTCAGACTTTAAAGACATTTCAGAAGACAGGATCCAGTCAGAGGTACCACAGAAACTGGTTCCCCCTTAACATCGATGGTAGTCGTGTCTGGGCAAGCTCTGAGCACATGCCAGTCATCGGTTGTGCAACGGCTTCCTCAAAGGCAGTCGTTAAAGTCGACAAAGTACAGTTATGTACACTTAACATAAATGTAGATGTTAGAGTGCATTCACTGTTGCAGTCGTCACACACGGGTTATATGCCTGCAGGTAGCCCTCAGTCACCCCGAATTCCAGAGACTTAGTATTTCTGCATCGCATGCTGTCGCTCCAGGACTGATGTCAGGTCGTCAGGGGTACAAAAACAGGCAGCCGATGCCATTACAGCAATTTTTCTTGCCCCAAATGTCAGGTGCGTCCCAAACAGGGAGCTAAGTTATGGTGGGGAAAACACTACCAGTAAAAAGTAGATATCAATACCCCTGAAAGGGGTGAGTAATTAGCCATAGAGAGGAGAGACACAGAAAAAACAGGGGGCTGGAAGGAGGGAAACCAGGACTGCAACAGTGAATACACTCGAACATCTACATTTATAAGTGTACACAACTGTACTATGTTCTTCGTGTTTCACTGTTGCAGTCATCACACTTGGGTGGATTCCCAAAGCTGAAAAAGGGTGGAAGCAGTCAAGAAGAGTTAAGGCTGGCTAGTATGCCTTGCAGGACTGCTGTTGCGAAACCTTCCCTGGATTTGGAAAAGATAGGCAGGTGGTAATGCTTAATGAAGGTGTGTACTGAACTCCAGGTAGCAGCTTCCAGGATGTCCCTGGTAGGGACTCCCCTAAGAAATGCTGTAGATGTAGATGTTGCCCAAGTGAAATGTGTTCTGACGCCCTCAGGGGTTGGTTTCCCATGGTGCTTGTAGCAGAAATGGATGCAGTGTACTACCCATTTGGAAATTGTTTTGAAATGGCTTTGCCCTCTGCCACTGTTGCAAAGCTGACTAGTAACTGGTCAGATTTTCTGAAGGGCTTAGTCCTAACAGGGTAGAATCAGAGCTGTCTGTGTACATCCAAGGAGTGCAGGATGCTTTCCCGTTTATTTTGAGGATTAGGGAAGAAAGTTGGCAAATGGATGGATTGGGTGACAGCCACACTGGACACCACTTTAGGCATGAAGGAAGGGTTAGTCCTGAGGGAAACCCTGTTAGCATGGAAAATAATGAAGGGTTCCACAGCCATAAGTGCTTGTAGCTCTCACACTCTTCTAGCTGAAGTGATGGCCAGAAGCAAGGCTGTTTTCCGAGAGAGGAATTTTAAGTCTTCTGGCGCAGCAGGTTCAAAGGGGGAAGCGTGAGCTTTTCCATTACAAAGTTAAGGTCCCAAGCAGGGGTGGGTGCTCTCCTTGGTGGCCTTAAGTTGTTTGCCCCTCACAGGAACTGTTTGATAAGAGGGTGCAAGAAGAGAGGTGGCTCAGTGTTGTAATGAGCCAAAATAGCTGAGGCATGTATCTTAATGGAGGAGGAGGACAGGCCTTTGTGGAGTAGATCTGCTAAGTAATCCAGGATTAGAGGCAGGGAGGGCAGAGTTGTGTCCTCTCCTTTAGATAGAATCCAGGAGCAGAACCTTTTCCACTTATCAGAACAGGATTTTCTTGTACTGGGTCTTCTGGCTTCAAGAATGACGTCCAGCACCTGCTTGCTTAGGGCTGCTGGGTGAGAATTCTAGGAATAAGCCAGGCTGCAAGATTTAGGGTTTGCAGTTGTGGATGCAAAACCTGTCCTTCCTGCTGAGAGAGCAGGCTTGGGTTCCGGTGTAGGTGCCAAGGTGGAACCGGTGACAGGCTGAGCAGGAGTGGGTACCAGTGCTGGCGTGGCCAGTCTGGGAAAATCAGAGTTGTCCTTGTTCGTCCTTGTCTTATCCTGAGCAATACTCTTGAGAGAATGGGCAGAGGGGCAAAGGCATAGATTGAGAGATTCACCCACTGAAAAGATAGGGTATCCACTTTCCAGGCCCTGCTGTGAGGATTCCTTGTGCAGAATTTGCTGAGCTGGTGGTTGTAGGGGAAGCAAATAGTTCCACCTCTGGGGTCCCCCATTTCTGAATCAGGTTGAAGGTGTTGGGCACCAATTGCCACTCATGTGGTCTAGGAGATTTCTGCTCAAGTCATCTGCCAGTGAGTTTTGTTTTCCTGGCAGGAATAAAGCTTGCAGATGGACTTGCATGTCCAAGGCTGTGTGCCACAGGGCCATGGCTAACCTACATAGTGGGTAGGAGTGGATTCCCCCCTGCTTGTTGATGTACCACATAAATGTGGTGTTGTCTGCTTTTATTAGCAGTTGTCCTGGAAAGAGTAGGGATCTGAAAAGCTGCCAGGGCATTCTGTACAGCTAGTATCTCTTTTTGGTTGATGTGTAGATGAATCTGACTTGGGCTCTAGTGGCCCTGAATGCATTTGCCGTCCATGTGTGCTCCCCAGGCATAGTCTGAGGAGTCTGTGGTTAGGGTCTGATTGGTGTGAGACTGAGAAAAGGCCAGTCCCTTGTTGTGGTAGCATGCTTCTGCCCACCAAAGAAAGTCTGTCCCTAGACAGGGTATGATAGGAATGACTGTTTCCAGGTCCTGAGAATGTTTGCACCAAACACTTAAGTACCACTGAAGTTTCCTTATATGCAGTCTTTCATATGGAATTAGCAGTATACATAAGGCCATGAACCCTAGGGCCTGCAGTATTTTTCTTGCAGATAGCTGGGTTCTGGGGGCTATTTGGTTGAAGTAGGCTGTCAGACTTGTTTTTCTAAAGTGAGGAATGCCATCTGGGATGTTCTGTCCAAGCTTGCTCCCAGGAATACAATCTTTTGACTGGGTACCAGTTTTGATTTATTTCCATTGATGCTGTACCCCAAGGGAGTGAGAAGGTGTTTCTCAAATGTCAGGTGCTGCAACAGCAATTCCTGACCGTCTGCCTGAATCAGACAGTTTTCCAAGTATGGGAAAATGTGGTTATTTTTCTGCCTGCAGTATGCAATGGCTGGAGCCAGGCATTTTGTAAAAACTCTGGGCACAGTAGATAAGCGAAAGGGAAGTGCAGAGAACTGATAATGCATAGATCCTGCCTGAAATGCAGATACTTCCTGCACGACTCCCTTATGGGGATGTGCAGATGGGCTTCTTTTAAGTCTAGGGTGACTAACCAGGCATCCTTGGCTTGCATAGAAAGAAGCTGTTGCAGGGTAAGCATTTTGAATTTTGGTACCACCAGGAAGGTGTTGAGAATTGAAAGATCCAAGGTTGGGTGCCAAAATCCCCCTTTCCTGGGTACCAGGAAGAGTCTGGAGTAGAATCCTTGACCACTCTGTTCTACTGGAACCTGCTGAATAGCTCTGATACTGAGCAGGAAAGCAACTTGGCTTTGAGCCTCTGCCCAATGGTTTGGAAGAAGGTCTGAAAACCCGCTTGGGGTTGGAAGTGAATGGAAATAAAATTTGTACCCCTGGGATACAATGTTGAGGATCCACTGTTCCTGTGTGATGGACATCCAATGTTTTGCATGAAGGGCAAGTTTTCCTCCTAAGGGGTACAAGCAATTGGGCAGGGCTAGGGAGTGGAGTAAAGACGTCACTGAGTTTTTTTCCGTAAGGAGGTGGCTTACCATTCCCTGCTTTAGGGGTAGGCGCACTCAATTGCTTAGATCTCTGCATACCCTGAGACTAGTCCAGGTGGTCTGTTTCCCCTGTGTCTGGTTTGAGAAGGCCTGGTAGGGGCTGGAAAGGACCAGTGTTTGGAAGGGCAATGCCTACTGAATCTAGGGGGTTGCACTTGCAAGAATTCTTTAACAGTCAGCATAGACTTGGCTTTTTCTTCCATCTTTTGAAGAACCTCTTCTGCTTTGTTGCCAAACAAACTGTCCTTGTTCAAAGGAGCATCTAGTAACTTTGATTTGACATGGTCTGGCAAGATCTGCTCCTTGAGCCAAGCATGTCTTCTCAGTACAGATCCAGTGACTGCTGCCAGGCAAGATGCTTCTAGGGCGTCAAAGCCACACTGCAAAGTAGGCTTACTGACTTGGCTGGCAGAGTGCATAAGCTCTTGCAATTCTTTATTTTCTGCAGTCTGTAAAGGTTGCCAATTTTTGTTTAATAAGTTCTGTAATATGCTGCTGGTACTTCAGCATGTGAAACTGACAATTCAATGCCCTAATAGCAAGAGTTGCAAAGGTATAAACCTTCTTATCCCATCTGTCCAAAGCTCTGGAATCCCTGTGTGAAGGGGTGGGATTCTTGGCTGTAGTAGCCTCGATACCTTTAGGCCGCTGGGAAATTATCTCTGGGTCAGCAGTAGGATTCTTGAAAAGAAATGCGTGTCAGGTACTCTGTAGTACCTACAAGGTTTTAAAAAGGCGGGAGGTAAAGTGTCAGGAGTTAAGACTGGATAAAAACATCAACATCATCCAGGAAAGGGGGTATTGCTAAAGGCCTGTGCTGAGACAAATCTAGGAATTCCCTGAGTCTCTTTTTGGACTGAGGATAGTCTTGGCATTCCCAGTGGAAATGCACTCTTAAGGTATGCAAGGTTTCACCAAAAGAAAAATCCTCTGGAGGAGAGGCAGAGGGAAAGGATTCCTCTGCATCTGAATCCTCATAAGCAGATAAGGGCATGTCTTCATAATCAGAAATCTCAGAGTCATCAGACTCCTGGTCTGTAGAAGCTGTAGGGGACTGGTCTCTTTTTCTCTTAGCAGGGGAAGGCTGACTTCCCCTAATTAGCATAATAAGGTATTCTGCCATTCTAAGCATTTGTTTTTGTGGCATGGGAGCAGGCGCTTTGGTCATCAGTTTTCTAGAAGTAGTGCATACTCTGGGCCTAAGAAACTCGGTAGTTTTGGTTAAAAAAGAAGTCTGAGTCGAACATCGGTTGAGCGAAGAACTGCCTCAGAAGTCGGTGCCTGCAAAGCGGCTCCGGACCCATTCAAGGTAGAGACATCTGCAGGTTCCATAGTCGAAGAGTATCGTGACATACCGGACTCCGAATGGGTCTCGGTAGAGGTCTGCGAATCCAGTGAATCCATTCTGGATTCTTTTTTCTTGCTCGAGCAGATGTCAGAAAAAATTAATAATCGTCTTGCCTGTGGAAAGCAAATACCTCATAGAGACTTTCATTCTTACTGCGTCACCTGTTTATTCCCAGACCATGACGTTCCTCGATGTAGGTTTTGTGAACTGTTCAACTCCCGAACTATTCATCGGGTTATCTTTGTCGCTAATTTCTTTCGCTCTCGTTCTCCATATTCCGAAATGGCTTCGATAAGCCATCTGACTACTGATCTTCCGAAAAATGTAAGGATAAAGACAGAGACAGACTGCATATGTCCAAAACTGCCAACGACACTTCCATTAAGCTTGTCGCCAGTCCATCGGTACTCAGTGAAGCACTTTCGCAGCCCATGATACCAGCTTCTACAGATTCGCAGGCCTCTAGAGAGACCAATTTGGAGCCCTGTATGTCGCGGGATGCTTCTTCAACTATGGAACCTGCGGATGTCTCTATCTTGGATGGGTCCGGAGCCGCTGTGCAGGCACCGGCTTCTGAGGGTGTATTCAACCCTTCCAATGTTCGTATTAAACCTACTACTTCATTTCAGACTAAAATTACTGAATTTCTCAAGCCCAGAGTTCGCACGATGCCAAAAAAACAGACAACCAAAGCGCATTCTAAAGCTCCCATTCCACAGAAACAAATGCTTAGAATGGCTGAAGACCTTATAACTTTCATTAGGGGAAGCCAGCCTTCCCCCTCTAAAAGACAAAGAATTGATTTCCCTTCTGATTCTTCAGATCATGAGCACGAGAACTCTGACCACTCAGATTACCAGGACACACTCTTATTTACCTATGAGGATTCTGATGCAGAGGATTCCATTCCCTCTACCTCCCCGCCAGAGGATTTTTCTTTTGGTGAAACCCTGCATACCCTCAGAGAGCATTTCCGCTTGAAGTGCCAGGGCTACCCACAGTCCAAAAAGAGACTCAGGGAATTTTTAAACTTTCCACAGCAGAGGCCAGGCTATCCCTCCTGTTCTGGAAATTGTAGATGATGTCTTCATGGAATCCAGTCTTGCCACCAGCTCCTAGAAAACCTGAAAGGTGCTACAGAGTACCGGACTCTCACAAATTTCTATTTAAGAATCCTACTGCAGATCCAGAGACCATTTCCCCCTGACCCAAAGGCATTAAGGCTACTACAGCCAAAAATCCTACCCCTTTGGACAGGGAATCTAGGGCTTTAGACAGATGGCGGAAGAAGCTATACACCTCTGTTACTCTTGCCATCAGGGCTTCAAATTGTCAGTTTCACATGTTGAAGTACCAGCAACATATTATGGAGTTAAACAAAAATTTATGTTGATTCCTGACTCTGCAGAAAGTACAGTTGTGTACACTTACCATAAATGTAGATGTTCGAGTGTATTCACTGTTGCAGTTATCACATTTGGGTTATCTACTTGCAGTAGCCCTCAGTCGTCCTCATTATCAAAGTCTTGAGTCCTGCATCAGTTGCTGCCTCATCTTCCATGACGACAGGTAGTCAGGGGTATAAAGCATGCAGCCGACGTCATTACATCAGTTTTCCTTGCCCAAGATGTCAGGTGCCCCCATAATGGGAAGCAATTATATACACAAGGTTACATCTCCAACAAAAAAGCAAATTCAGCAAAAAGTTTTAAGCATAGTAAGCAAGAATAGAGGTATAGCCAATAGAAGTCAGAGGGGGCTGGAAGGAGGGTAAATAGGACTGCAACAGTGAATACACGAACATCGACATTTATGGTAAGTGTACACAACTGTACTATGTTCTTCGTGTTTCACTGTTGCAGTCATTATATTTGGGTAGTTTCCCAAAGCAAAGGAAGGGAGGAGGAATTTAGATAGCATTACGACCAGCTATAAGCCATGCAAGACTGCAGTGGTAAAGCCAGCTCTGGATTTAGAGAAAACTGGCAAATGGTAATGCTTGGTGAAGGTATGTACAGAACTCCAGGTAGCAGCTTCTAGGATGTCCCTGGTAGGGACACCTGTGAGAAAAGCTGTAGCGGTAGATGCAGCCCTGGCTGAATGTGATCTAATCCCCTGTGGGGTAGGTTTTACATGGTGCTTATAGCAGAAATGAATACAATGACCTATCCATTTAGAAATGGTTTGCTTTGAAATGGCCTTCCCCTCTGCCCCTGCAGCAAATGCAACCAGCAGCTGTTCAGATATCCTGAGAGGTTTAGTCCTGTCCAAATAAAATCTAAGTTGTCTGTGCACATCTAAGGAGTGCAGTATTCATTCCCCTTTGTTCTGTGGATTAGAAAAGAAGGTTGGCAAATGAATGGACTGATTAAGGGCTACACTGGATACCACCTTGGACATGGAGGGATTGGTCCTGAGGGACACCCTGTCCACATGAAAGATGATTTCCAGGTGAAGGACAGGGCATCCACTTTCGAAGCCTGTTTGTGGGGAGTCCTTGTGCAGAATGTTTCCAACTGGTAGTTCTGAGGGGAGGCAAACAGGTCTATATCTGGGCTCCCCCATTTGTTTCTCAACATGTTGAATATCTCTGGTTCCAGTTTCCACTCGTGTGGGTCCACGAGATTTCTGCTTAATTCGTCTGCCAGTGTATTTAGCTTTCCTGGCAGGAATTGAGCCTGTAGGTGCACTTGGTAGCTCAAGGCTGTGTTCCACAGAGCCATGGCTAGTCTGCAGAGAGGGCATGAGTGGATTCCCACCCTGCTTGTTTACGTACCACATGACAGTGGTGTTGTCCGTCTTTACCATTAATTGCCCTGGAAGAATGTGGTCCTTGAAGGCTGTCAGAGCATTCTGTACAGCTATCATTTCTTTTTGATTGATACGCAGGTGCATTTGACTTGGGTTCCATTTGTCCTGAATGCACTTCCCTGCCAAGTGAGCCCCCATGCATAGTCTGATGCATCTATTGTTAGGGTTTGGGCAGCAGGGGGTAGAGTGAATGGCAGTCCCTTGTTTTGATGGCAGGCCTCTGCCCACCAAAGGAACTCTACCGGTAGACAAGGTATTATAGGAATCATTGTTTCTAGATCCTGAGAATGTTGACACCATAGGCTTTTTAGATACCATTGTAGTTTCATCATATGCAGTCTTGCATATGGAATTAGGAGAATGCAGGAGGCCATGAACCCCACGGATTGCAGTATTTTTCTTGCAGATAGCTGGGTCTTTGTGGCCAGTAGTTTGAAGTAGGCTGTCAAATGAACTTGTTTCTCTGGCGTGAGGAAAGCCATCTGGGAAGTTATGTTCAAGCTTGCTCCCAGGAATACAATTTGTTGGCAGGGTACAAGATGTGATTTCTTTTTGTTTATGGTGTACCCCAGAGAAGTTAGCAATTTCTGTACAAACGCCAGATGATTCAATAGTATGTCCTGGCTTTCTGCCTGAATTAGACAATCGTCCAGGTATGGATATATGTGGTTACTTCTTTGCCTGCAAAATGCAATGACTGGAGCTAGGCACTTTGTGAATACCCTGGCCACAGTAGATAAGCCAAATGCCTAGCATAGGAAGCAACTGGTGAAGAGTTAGCATCTTGAATTTTGGGATCACCAAAAAAAGTGTTTAGAACAGAGAGTTTCAGGATAGGACGCCAGGAGTTGTCTTTTCTGGGCACCAGGAAAAGTCTTGAGTAAAAACCTTGCCCCATTTCCTCTTCCGGAACAGGTTGAATAGCCCTGATGTTTAAGAGAGAGAATTTGCTTTGGAGCCTCTGCCCACTGACTTGGGGGTAGATCTGGCCAACCGTTTGGGGTTGGTAAGGAGTGAAAGTGGAATCTGTATCCTTGGGAAAGTATATTTAAAAACCCATTTGTCCTGGGTAAGGAGTTCCCAATTTTTTACCTGCAGTGCAATCTTTCTCCCTAAAGGAATAGTCACTTGTGCAGGGCTTGGAAGATTTAAAGTTAAGTCATTGAGACAGTTTACCATACGGGGGAGTCTTACGACTCCCTGCTTTGGAAGTGGAAGCCCCCCACTGCTTAGTCCTGTGAGTACACCTTGGGACTGAAGGCCTGGAAGAGGCAGGAAAGGGACAATTTATAGAGGGCCAATGCCTACTAAATCTGGGAGGCTGTACTTGCAGGAAATCTTTAACAGTTTGCATAGATTTAACTTTTTCCACCAGCTTTTTAAGTACTACTTCTGCTCTGTTGCCAAACAGGCGGTCTTGGTTTAAGGGAGCATCCAGCAATTCAGTTTTACATGATCTGGCAAAGATTGCTCCTTAAGCCAAGCATGCCTTCTAAGTACAGACCCAGTGACAGCAGCCCTGCAAGATATCTCTAGTGAATCAAAACCCCATTGCAAAGTATGTTTTCCAACTTGTTCAGCAGAATGCATTAAATCCTGTAAATCTTTATTTTCAGCACAGTCAGGAATCAACATTTTCTGTTTAAGTAAGCCAATAATATGCTGCTGATACTTTAACATATGAAACTGGGAGAAAATTCTTGGTGCTCTATATGGACCTGTCATTTCTCAACACCTTCCTGGTGGTGCCAAAATTCAAAATGCTTACTCTCAGCTGCTTCCTATGCTAGCCAAGGACTCCTGGCTGGTCACCCTAGACTTAAAAGAAGCTTATCTGCACATCCCCTTAAGGGACTCTTACAGAAAATATCCATGTTTTAGGGCAGGCTCCATTTGGCTTATCTACTCCGCCCAGGGTATTCACAAAATGTCTGGCTCCAGCCATTGCATACTGCAGGCAGAGAAAATTTCAAATTTACCCATACTTGGATGATTGCCTGATTCAGGCGGACAGTCAGGAATTACTACTTCAGCACCTGACATTTGTAAAGAGACTTCTAACTTATTTGGGGTATAGCATCAATGAAAAGAAATAGCATCTGGTACCCAGCCAAAAAATTGTATTCCTGGGAGCAAGCTTGAACACAACTTCCCAGAAGGCATTCCTCACTCCAGAAAAACAGGTTTATCTGACAAACTAATTCACCCTATTGCCCACCAAAAACCCAGCTATCTGCAAGAAAAATACTGCAAGCCCTAGGGTTCATGGTCTACTGCATTCTACTAATTCCACATGCAAGATTGCATATGAGGAAACTTCAATGGTACTTAAAAACTTTGTAGTGTCAACATTCACAGGACCTGGAAACAATGATTCATATCATTCCTTGCTTAAGGACAGAGTTCCTTTGGTGGGCAGAGGCCTGCTACCACTACAAGGGACTCCCTTTCTCTCTATCCCCTCCGCCCAAACCCTGACAACAGACAAATCAGACTATACATGGGGGGCTCACATGGCAGGCAAATGCAGCCCAAGACAAATGCACCTGCATATCAATCAAGAAGAAATGTTAGCTGTACAAAATGCACTGATAGCTTTCAAATACCTTACCCTTCCAGGGAAACTCTTGATAAAGACAGACACCACCACAGTTATGTGGTACATCAACAAGCAGGGGGGAACTCATTCCTACCCACTCTGCAGGTTAGCCATGGCTCTGTGGAACACAGCCTTGAGCAATCAGGTGCACCTGCAAGCTCAATTCCTGCCAGGCAAAGAGAATTTACTGGCAGACGACTTAAGCATAAATCTAAAAGAACCACAAGAGTGGAAACTGGAACCAAGCGCATTCAAACTTCTAATCCACAGGTGGGGAACACCAGAGGTGGACCTCTTTGCTTCCTCCCAACCAATCAATTGAGCAAATTTTGCACCAGAATTCCCCACAGCCAAGCATGGAAAGTGATTGCCCTTTCCTTTACATGGAAAAACCTCTCAATCTATGCCTTCCCCCCCTGCCCCTCCTCCCGAAAGTGCTACTCAAGATCAAACAGGACAGGCCAAGGACAGCCTGATTGCACCAGACTGGCCACGACAGCACTGGTACACACTTTTACAAAGTCTGACAGCAGTGCCACCCTGGCACCTGCATCAGACCCAGTCTCTGCTGTCCCAGCAGGAGGACCAGATTTTGCATCCTCATCTGCAAACTCTGAATCTAGCAGCCTGGCTGATTCCCTGAATGCATCACCACCAACCCTCAGCAAAGAGGTGCTGGATGTCATCATTGAGGCCAGGAGGCCTACTACTACGAAATCCTATTCAGAAAAGTGGAAAAGATACTGCTCTTGGTGCCAGTCTCAGGGTAAGGACACAACCATGCCTACCTTACCTCAAATCCTAGACTACCTAGCAGAGCTGCTCTACAAAGGCCTATCCTCTTCAATTAAGATTCATGCTTCTACCATCTCAGCTTATTACAATACTGAGCCACCCCTCTTTTCTCACCCTCTGTTCAAACAGTTCCTAAGAGGAGCTAACAATTTAAGACCCACAAGGAGAGCTCCCACTCCTGCCTGGTACCTTAACTTTGTACTAGAGAAGCTCATGCTTCCCCCTTTTGAGCCTGCTGCTACAACAGAGTTTAAATTACTCTCTTGGAAAACAGCCTTACTTCTAGCCATCACTTCAGCAAGAAGAGTGTCTGAGTTGCAGGCCCTTATGGCTGTGGAACCCTTCATTATCTTCCATGTGGACAGGGTTTCCCTCAAGACTAACCCATCATTTATGCCCAAGGTGGTATCCAGTGTGGCTTTAAACCAATCCATCCATTTATCCACCTTTTTTCCTAATCCTCAGAACAAAGGGGAAAGGATCCTGCACTCATTGGACGTGCACAGACAGCTTAGGTTCTACTGTGACAGGACTAAACCTTTCAGAAAATCTGACCAGCTGCTTGTCAGCTTTGCTACAGAGGCAGAGGGCAAGGCCATTTCAAAGCAAACCATATCCAAATGGATAGCACACTGCATCCATCTCTGTTAGAAACACCATGGAAAACCTATCCCACACAGGATCAGAACCCATTCTACTAGGGCTACCTCAACCTCTACAGCATTTCTCAGGGGAAGTCCCTACCAGGGACATACTGGAAGTTGCAACCTGGAGTTCTGTACACACCTTCACCAAGCATTACCACTCACCTATCTTTTCTAAATCCAGAGCTAGATTTGCTGCAGCAGTCTTACAAGGCCTGCTAGCCAGCCCTAATACTTCTTGACTGCCTCCACCCTTCCTCAGCTCTGGGAATCAACCCAAGTGTGATGACTGTAACAGTGAAACATGAAGAACACAGTACAGTTGTGTACACTTACCATAAATGTAGATGTTTGAGTGTATTCACTGTTGCAGTCATCACACTTGGGTTATCTGCCTGCAGATAGCCCTCAGTCGGCCCGAATACCAGAGACTTAGTATTTTTGTGTCGGATGCTGTCCCTTCTTCCTTGACATCAGGGGTATAAAAACAGGCAGCCAACGCCATTACATCAGTTTTTCTTGCCTCAAATGTCAGAAGCCCCCAAATACGGAGCTAGGATATGGTGGGAAAAACACCACCAGTAGAAAGTAAATACCAATACCAGTAGGAATAACCATATAGACAGAGAGAGAGAGAGACAGAGAGAGAGAGAGAAAACCAGGGGTCTGGAAGGAGGGAAACCAGGACTGCAACAGTTAATACACTTGAACATCTACATTTATGGTAAGTGTACACAACTGTACCATGCACTTCGTGTTTCACTGTTGCAATCATCACACTTCGGTTGATTCCCAAAGCTGAGGAAGGGTGGACAGTCAAGAACTGTTAGGGCTGGCTAGTAGGCCTTGCAAGACTGTTGTAGCAAAACTGCCCTGGATTTGGAAAAGATAGGCAGGTGGTAATGCTTGGTGAAGGTGTGTACAGAACTCCAGATAGCAACTTCCAGGATGTCCCTGGTAGGGACTCCCCTGAGAAATGCTGTAGAGGTAGATGTAGCCCTAGTAAAATGTGTTCTGATCCCCAGAGGGGATGATTTTCCATGGTGCTTGTAGCAGAAATAGATGCAGTGTGCTATCCATTTGGAAATGGTTTGTTCTGAAATGGCCTTGCACTCTGCCCCGTTGCAAAGCTGACTAGTAACTGGTCAGATTTTCTGAAAGGCTTAAGTCCTATCAAGGTAGAATCGGAACTGTCTGTGCACGTCCAAAGAGTGCAGTATCCTTTCTTCTTTATTTTGAGGACTAGGGAAGAAGGTTGGCAAATGGATGGACTGATTGAGAGCCACACTGGACACCACTTTAGGCATAAAGGAAGGGTTAAGTGCTGAGGGAAACCCTGTCAGTATGGAAAATAATGAAGGGTTCCCACATCCATCACTGCTTGGAACTCAGACACTCTTCTAGCTGAAGTGATGGCTGGAAGGAAGGTTGTTTTCCAAGAGAGGAATTTTAACTCTGCTGAAGCAGCAGGTTCAAAAGGGGAAAGCGTAAGCTTTTCCAGTACAAAGTTAAGGTCCCAAGCAGGGGTGGGTGCACTCCTTGGTGGCCATAAGTTGTTTGGCCCTCTCAGGGACCGTCTGATGACAGGGTGAGAGACTAGAGGTGGCTCAGTATTGTAATGAGCTGAGATGGCAGAGGCATGGATCTTAATGGAGAAGGATAGGCCTCTGTGGAGTAGTTCTGCTAGGTAATCCAGGATTAGAGGTAAGGAGGGCAGTGCTGTGTCCTTTCCTTTGGACTGAATCCAAGAACAACCTTTTCCACTTTGCAGCACAGGATTTCCTTGTGCTGGGCCTTCTGGCTTGAAGGATGACGTCCAGCACCTGTTTGCCTAGGGTTGCTGGTGTAGTATTTAAGGAATAAACCAGGCTGCAAGATTTAGGGGTTGCAATTGTGGATGCAAAACCGGTCCCTCCAGCTGAGAGAGCAGGGCTGGGGTCGGGTGTAGGTGCCAGGGTGGCACTGTTGTCAGGCTGCGCAGGAGTAGGAACCAGTGCTGGTGTGGCCAGTACGGGGCAATCAGAACTGTCCTTGGCCTGTCTTGTTTTATCTTGAGAGAAGGGGCAGGGGGGAAAGGCATACATGGAGAGGTTTTCCCATTGAAAAGATAGGGCATTCACTTTCCAGGCCCTGCTTTGAGGGTTCCTGGTGCAGAATTTGCTTAGCTGGTGGTTGTAGGGGGAGGCAAAGAGATCCACCTCTGGGGACCCCACTTCTGAGTCAGAAGGTTGAAGGTGCTGGGCTCCAATTTCCACTTGTGTGGCTCTAGGAGATTTCTGCTTAAGTCATCTGCCAGTGAGTTTTGTTTGCCTGGCAGGAATTGAGCTTGCAGATGTACCTGCATGTCCAAAGACATGTTCCACAGGGCAATGGCTAGCCTGCAGAGTGGGTAAGAGTGGGCTCCCCCCTGCTTGATGATGTACCACAACTGTGGTGGTCATCTGTTTTTATTAGCAGGTGTCCTGGTGAGAATAGGGATCTGAAAGTTGTCAGAGCATTCTGCACAGCTAGCATCTCCTTTCTGGTTGATGTGCAGTTGCATTTGACTTGGGCTCCAGTAGCTCTGAATGCACTTGCCGTCCATGTGTGCCCCCCCCCCCCAGGCATAGTCTGATGCATCTGTGGTTAGGATCTGGGCGGCGTGAGGTTGGGTAAAGGGCAGTCCCTTGTTGTGGTTGCATGCTGCTGCCCACCAAAGAAATTCTGTCCTTAGACAGGATATTACGGGAATAACAGTTTCCAGGTCCTGAGAATGTTAGCACCAAAGACTAAGTACCACTGAAGTTTCCTCATATGGAGTCTGGCATACGGAATTAGTAGGATGCATGAGGCCATGAACCCTAGGGCCTGCAGGACTTTCCTTGCAGATAGCTGGGTTCTGGTGGCCATTTAAGTAAAATAGCCTGTCTGATAGGCTTGTTGTTCTGGAGTGAAGAATGCCATCTGGGATGCTGTGTCCAAGCTTACTCCCAGGAATACAATCTTTTGACTGGGGACTAGTTTTGATTTCTTTTCGTTGATGGTGTACCCCAGGGAGGTTAGAAGTTTTTTTTACAAATGTCAGGTGCTGCAACAGCATTTCCTGTCTGCCTGAATCAGGCAGTCGTCCAAGTATCTGTAAATCTGAATATTTCTCTGTCTGCAGTAAGCAATGGCTGGAGCCAGGCATTTTGTGAATACTCTGGGAGCAGTGGATAAGCCAAAGGGAAGTGCAGAGAACTGATAATGCATACATTATGCCCTGAAGCATAGATATTTTCTGCATAACTCCCTTATAGGGATGTGCAGATAGGCTTCTTTTAAGTCAAGGGTGACTGATCAGGCATCTTTGGCTAGCATCGGTAAAAGCTGCTGCAGGGTAAGCATTTTGAATTTTGGTACCACCTGGAAGGTGTTGAGAATAGAAAGATCTAGGATTGGGTGTCAAGTGCCCTCTTTTCTGGGTACCAGGAAAAGTCTGGAATAGAATCCTTGACCTATCTGTTCCGCAGGAACCGGATGAATTGCCCTTAGAGCAGGGATTGGACTTGGTTTTGAGCCTCTGCCCACTGGTTTAGAGGGAGGTCTGGGAACCCTTTTGGGGTTGGCAGTGAGTGGAAGTAAAATGTGTACCCCTGGGATACAATGTTGAGGACCCATCAGTCTTTGGTGATGGGAATCCAGTTTTTTGCATGAAGGGCAAGTTTTCCTCCTAGGGGCACAAGCAATAGGGCAGAGGAGGGGGTGGAGTTGAGAAGTCATTGGGAATTCTTTCCGTAAGGGGGTGGTTTAGCACTCCATGCTTTAGAGGTGGAGGCTCTCCACTGCTTAGATCTCTGCACAGCCTGAGACTGTAGTCTGGGGGGGGGGTCTGTTTCCCCTGGGTCTAGTTTGAGATGGCCTTGAGAGGGCTGGAAAGGACCAATGCTTCGAGGAGCAATGCCTACTGAATCTAGGAGTCTGTACTTGCAAGAATTATTTGACTGTCTGCATAGATATAGCTTTTATACATGAACTACAAGAGGAACTAATCCCTCAAATAAAACAGCTATACAATCTCAGCCTCACTACAGGATATGTGCCCACAGAATGGTGTACAGCAACAGTGGTCCCACTCCACAAAGGTGGAGCTTCTATGGACCCTGGAAACTATCGCCCCATAAGCGTGACTAGCTTAGTCTGCAAGGCTATGGAGAGGATCATCATGGAGCTCATAAACAAAGACATTGGGGACCTACAGACACTAGATCCTACCCAGTTCGGCTTTGTCAAGGGCAGATCCTGCCTTTTGAACCTGGTTGACTTCTTTGAAACAGTCACCAAAGCCATAGATGAAGGGAAGGTAGTCCACACAGCCTATCTGGACCTTGCAAAGGCATTTGACACAATGCCCCACTCGGGCATCATAGATAAGCTATGCAGCTTAAATATAAACCCCTATGTCACAAGATGGGTCGCAAACTGGCTCAAAGACAGAACCCACAGAGTGAAAGTTGCTGGAGCCATGTCAGACTCAAAACCGGTCACAAGTGGCGTCCCACAGGGTTCTGTCCTGGGACCACTCTTGTTCGGTATATACTTTCCGAGGTACAGGCAAACGTGGGAGGACTATGGCTCACCAAGTTCGCAGACGACTGCAAACTGGGCGCCATAATCAACTCTCCAGCCGACACAAACATCCTTCAAAAAGGTCTCACAGAGACAGATAACTGGTGCCAGCGTTATGGTTTAAAGCTAAATGCCAAAAAATGCATAGTCATACCCTTTGGCAAAAACAATGTGCCCACAAATTACCACATAGGCAGAAACCCATTAAGTACAGAGAAAGCTATTAGGGACCCAAGTTGATAGCAATCTCTCCTTTGAAAACCACATTGCCAAAGTGGTTAGAAAGACCTTCTACATAGCCCACCTCATCACGAAGGGTTTCACATCTAGATCAAGAGAGGTAATCGTGCCCCCTTTATTCATCCCTCATCAGGCCCATCATAGAATACAATGCCCCTTTTGGGATGTACCTTACCCGACACCTGCAGCAATTAGAAAGACCCCAAAAGTATCTCACCAAGAGGATCAAGGGTCTCAAACAGATGCCATATGCTGCTCGGTTAAAAAAACTCCAGCTCTACTCAGTTGCATACCGCCTACTTCGAGGCAATCTATGCCTGACATACAAAGCTATGTCAAATCCAGAATTAATGGACATGCTCCACCTCAGTAAATCTAAATCCCTTAGAGCCACACGCTCGAGGGACTTGAACCTCAGCACAGAAATAAATATAACTTGCTGGAGGGACAGGTTCATAACACAGAGGCTCCCTTCGCTCTGGAATAGAATCCCGGTTCATGTGGGGCAGAGCACCTCACTGAATCTCTTCAAGAAGAATCTCGATAAGTGGATGGGGGATCGTAGGTTTGTCCCAGGGATTACTCCCGTGTCACTATTAAGACAGAGGCACAGTAAACTAAACCTTAAAAAGGGCACAGTATACTCAAATCAAGGGGTGGCGTAAGCCATACAGAATAGGGCTAGGCTTATAACTGCCCCAGGGCAGATAGCCTAGTATGAACCTATGAACCTATTTTTCTTCCATCTTTTTAAGAACCTCTTCTGCTTTGGTGCCAAACAGATTGTCCTTGTTCAAAGGAGCGTCTAGTAACTTGGATTTGACATGATCTGGCAAGGTCTGCTCCTTAAGCCAAGCATGCCTTCTCAGTACAGAACCAGTGACTGCTGCCCTGCAAGATGCTTCTAGGGCATCAGAGCCACACTGCAATGTATGCTTGCTGACTTGGCTTGGAGAATGCATAAGCTCTTGCAATTCTTTATTTTCTGCACAGTCTGTAAAGGTAGATATTTTTTGCTAAACAAGTTCCATAACATGTTGTTGGTACTTCAGCATGTGAAACGGACAATTCAAAGCCCTAATGGTGAGAGTTGCAGAGGTATATACTTTCTTACCCCATCTGTCCAAAGCTCAAGAATCCCTGTCCGACGGAGTGGGATTCTTAGCTGTAGTTGCCTTGATACCTTTAGGCCCCTGGGAAATGATCGCTGGGTCAGCAGTAGGATTTTTGAAAAGAAAACTGTGAGAGTCAGATACTCTGTAGTACCGGTCTGGTTTCCTAGGGGCAGGGGGTAAAGTATCGCGAGTAAGACTGGATTCCATAAAGACAATATCAGCAACTTTGGGTCAAGCAGTAGGATTTTTGAAAAGAAATTTGTGAGAATCAGGTACTCTCTGTTGTACTTGTCTGGCTTCCTAGGGGCAGGGGGTAAAGTATCGTGAGTAAGACTGGATTCCATAAAGACAATATCAGCAACTTCCAGGACTGGTAATATTGCTAAAGGTCTATTTTTGTGGCAAGTCTAGAAATTCTCAGAGTCTCTTTTTGGACTGAGGATAGTCTTGGCATTCCTAGTGGAAATGCTCTCTTAAAGTATGTGAGGTTTCACCAAAAGAAAAAATCCTCTGGAGGAGAGGCAGAGGGAATGGATTCCTCTGCATCAGAATACTCATAAGCAGATAAGGGCATGTCTTCATAATCAAAAACCTCAGAGTTGTCGGACTCTTGGTCTGCTGAAGCAGATGGGGACTGGTTCCTTTTTCTCTTAGCAGGGGAAGGCTGACTTCCCCTAATGAGCATAATAAGGTATTCTGCCATTCTAAGCATTTTATTCTGTGGCAAGGGAGCAGGTGCATGTGCTTTGGTCGTTGGTTTTCTAGGCATAGATCGTACTCTTGGCCTTAGAAACTCTGTTTTAGACAGAACTGAAGTAGTCGGTTTGTGTCGAACATCGGTAGTACGAAGAACTTCCTCAGAAACCGGTGCCTGCTCAGCGGCTCCGGACCCTTCCAAAGTAGAGACATCCGCCGGTTCCATAGTCGAAGAAGAGTCTTGCGGCATACCAGACTCCGAACGGGTCTCTGTAGAGGCCTAATAATCCACTGAAGCGGGCATCAAGGGCTGTGAAAGCACCCAGAGTACCAGCGAACTGGCGACTAACTTAATGGAAGCGTCGTCGGCAGCTTTGAACCTGTGCAGTCTGTCTCTGTCTTTATCCTTATGTTTTTTTCAGAATATCGGTAGTCGGATGGCTTACCAAAGCCATTTCGGAATATGGAAATCGAGAACGAAAGTATTTAGCAACAATAAGGGCCCAACGACAAAAGGGACCAGTCCCCAATGGCCAATTGAACAAGGCACAAAACCAACAGTGAGGTACGTCATGGTCTGGGCATAGACAGGTGACACAGTAAGAATAAAAATCTCGGTGTGGTATTTGCTTTCCACAGGCAAGACAATTAACTTTTTCTGACATCGGTTAGAGCAAGAAAAAAGGATCCCCAATGGGGTACTTAGCTTTAGAAGACTTCAGGATGATTCAATTTGGAAACAAAAACTCAGGTAGCGGCTGACCGTCACTTGCGAACTGCTTCTGCTTTGGGCTCCTCGGCATGAAAGACTGATGTAATGGCGTCGGCTGCCTCTTTTTATACCCCCTGACGACCTGACATTAGTCCTGGAGCGACAGCATCCGACGCAGAAATACTAAGTTTCTGGTATTCGGGCAGACTGAGGCCGAGCTGTAGGCAGATAACCCAAGTGTGATGACTGCAACAGTGAAACACGAAGAACATGAACCTGCTTGCTTATCACATGAAACACATCCAGTAGTGAGAAAAATCTGGAAAGAATAATCCAAGTCTTCCCCTTCAAGTGCTCCATCCAAGAGGTCAGATAGTGGGGAAGACTCACCTTTTCTATGCTGAAGAGGGTGCCCCAAACAGTACTGTGGAAAAAGAAGTTGTGTAAAATCTTACAACGTTAGATGTCCTTCACTTCTCTGTTGCAGTATTCTATCACACCCTCCATACCCCTGTATTTGTTGGTTCTTGGATGTACCTATGCTACATTCCAACTTCTCAGGCGTTCTCCCTGGGGCACTCATTTCTCAGGATGATGCATGTGTCACTTTTACAGCCTATGTCCGATAGACTACGTGCGACATACCATGCATCCTATTCACTAAAGATTATTGTAGACTGACAGAAGTCAAGTCGCTTGGCAGGCTGATTTGGAAATGTTGCCCAGTTTGAAATGTTAAGTGAAAGTATGAACTGAAGACCAAGCAGCAGTCTCCAAAATGGTGCTGGTGTCCAATCCTTTGAAAAAGGTGCCAAAGGAAGCCATTTCTCTGGGGGAATGAGCCCTCAATGGTGAGGGGAGGCTCTTTCCATGGTGTCTGTAACAGAAGGTGATGGCTTCAGACATCTAGGAAGAAATGGTCTGTTTACAGACTGCGAGCTTTAGGGTGGAAGGAGATGAACAGCTGGTCAGTCTTCCTGATATTCTCTGTTTTATCCCAGTAAAACCCAAGTTATCTGTGTACATCTAAAGTATGCAGGATTCTTTCTGCCAAGGTTTGGGAGAAAGGAAAAAAAGGTGAGAAGGTGAATTGCTTGGTTTAATGACAGCTCGTTTACCACCTTAGGCATAAAGGAGGGCTTGCTGGGGAGGGAAACACTGTCCTTATGGAAGACTAGAAATGGTGGGGAGACCACAAGGGTTTGTAATTCTGAAACCCTTCTGGCCGAGGTGATTGCTAGAAGCAAAACAGTTTTCCAGGAGCAGAATTTTAAAGAGGCAGAAGCTGTTGGCTCAAATGGGCCAAGGTCAGCTTTTCCTAAACAAAGTTAGGATCCCAGAGATCTCATGTAGAGGACACCTTTCAGAAATCCTTTGGCCTCAAACCTAAAGGCCAAAGGAGGTGAGAGAGGCAGACAGGCAGAGATGACTGACAAATGTACTTTCACTATAGAATAAGTTAGCCCAGCCTCCTGCAATTCACACAGGTATGATAGGACTGTGGGGACATCCACTGTTAGAGGGTCCAGGTTACGTGAGAGACACCAGATTGAAAATAGTTTCCATTTGGATAAATAAGATTGCGTTGTGTTGGGTTTTCTGGCCTCCTGTAGTACCCTTATTATGTCCTCTGAGAAAAAGGTGTCTAAAAGGAATCAGGGCCCTATCACACACAATGTCATTTGTAGGGTTGACAAGTGGGGATGAATGAGGGTGCCCTTGTGTTGTGTGAGTGGGTCCACACTGTGGGTAACTTGTGATAACTTTCCTTGGCTAAATGCAGCAGTTTAAGGGGAACCAATGCTGTCTTGACCAAAAGGGAGTCACCAACAAGACCTTTGATCTGTTCTGCAGAATCTTTAGGACTCAAGATAAGAGGCAGGGGAAGGAATGCATATAGGAACATCCCTATCCAAGAGGACCTTAGGGCATTCACCTTCCAGGTCAGATGATGTGGGTCTCTGGCATAAAACAGAGGAAGCTGTCTGTTCATGGGGGAGGCAAAGAGATCCAATTGTGGAATATCCCATTGGTAG
The DNA here is from genome assembly GCF_019279795.1 of Protopterus annectens. Lineage (NCBI taxonomy): Eukaryota > Metazoa > Chordata > Ceratodontiformes > Protopteridae > Protopterus > Protopterus annectens. The sequence goes on from NC_056731.1 coordinate 1,948,616,466, forward strand.
AATACCCCACTGGTGGACAATGTCCAGAAAAACGTCCCTGTGAAACATCCATTTGTGGGTTTGTGCTTTGGACCTACTGAGTGTGTCTGACAAAACATTCAATTGGATGGAATGTATACTGCCTCAAGTGGTGCGTGCAACTTGACCTCTAGCTCCCATACCTGTAGAGCTAGTCTGCACAGAAGGTATTAACGGGTCCTCCCTAGTTTGTTCATATACTAGAGCACTGTCATGTTATCTGTTAAGACTTTTAGGGGCCTGGGGGGAGGACGAGCTGAAAGGCCTGGAGTGCCAAAAGTAGTGCTCTTGTTTCTTTTATATTGATGTGCTCTTTTCCTTGCAAGGGTGACCAGGTGTCTTGAGCTTTCATGGCACATAAGGCTGTTCCCCAGCCTGAATCTGAAGCGCCTGTGTACATTTCCTGTACTGATGGCAGAGGATGGAATGGGAGTCCTGGATTGGTAGAGAGTTGTTGAATCCACCAACTTATTTCTCTCTTCAGGCAGGAAGAAGAGGGATATGGAACTCCAGTGTGCAAGCATGTCAAGTCCACAATGACTTTAGGTACCATTGCCATTTCCTCATATACATTTTTTCCAGAGGACGCATGGGAAAGGTGGAGGCCATAAAGCCCAGGGTCCTCAAGCAGGTCCTGGCCGAAATGTGGGACTGGGGAATGAGACTTTGAAAGAAAGCATGAGAGCTCCTAGGCCTTTTGTAAGGGGGAAGGAAACCTTCATGAGGTCAGTTTAAATCTTGCACTGCAAGAAAATCTGGTCCTGTGTTGGGGTGAGGACTGATTTTTTAAATTAATGGTGACTCCAAGGAAAGGAGGATGTTTATTGCATGGCTGAGGTTCTGCTGCAGCAACTCTGGACTGTCTGCTTGGAGCAGGATATCGTCCTGATATGGGAAGATTTGGATGCCCTGCAGTCTGCAGAATGCCACCACTGTTGCTAGACACTTTGTGGAGAACTTTGGGGTGGTAGAAAGACTAAAGGGCAAGGCATAAAATAAAACAAAGTGTCCAGACAGAGAATCTGAGAGGTTTCCTTTATCTTGGATGGACTGGAATAGGACGATAGGCATCCTTTATATCTAAGGAAGCCATAATGGCTTGCGGTAGGATCAAGGGGAAACAAGGTTTGTAAGGTGAGCATCCTGAAAGATGGTACCCTTAGGTAGGTGTTTTAAGGAGGATATGTCTAAGATGGGTGTCCAGGGTCCTTCTTTCCTTAGGACCAGGAATAGCCTGGAATAGAATCCCTTTCCTCTTTGATGAGCGGGGGTATATGTTGGATGGCACCTTGATCCAGGAGCTCCTGAAGCAGAGAAGGAAACAGAGATAGTGTTGTTTGGGTGGTTGGGGAATGCCCCTGAATGATGGTTGAGAATCCCACACCATGAAGCATCCATTCTTCATTATGGAAAGTACCCAGAGTCTAGGGTTCCAAACTGACCTTGAAAGGGATAGGCTAAGGGAGAGGGGAAGCAGGGTGGTTGGGGCCCAGGTAGGCAGATCGACTCGGGTCTGTCAGGAAAGGGCGGTTTTGGAGGTGGGGTTTGTTGTGGATTACGAAAAGACTGTTGCCTCTTTCCTGTTCTCTTGGACTTGGGATGAACAGGTCTGGATTGCCTCTTGTTAAAGGCTGGTTTAGAGGGGTAATTTCTCTGGAATTTAGGAACTGGAGAAACCAGGAGGTGTTTTAGGTCTCTCATCTTCTTGCAAGGTTTTGAAGAGTTCAGCAACCACAGAGCCAAATAAGGCTCCATTGTTCGGGGGAGTATCTGTCAATTTGGATTTGATATTCTCTGGTAAGTGCTGAAGCCTGAGCCATGCAAACCTCCTTAGGACAGACCCAGATGCAGATGTCCTAGGAGAAGCCTCTATGACATCACAGCTACATTTGATAGAATGCCCTGTGACCTGGGCAGCTAGGTTTTTGTTCTCAGATTCAGGCAATTCAGTAATTACTTTAGACAGCTGAAATAGTTCTAATGAATATTTAGTCATATGGGTTTGGCAGTTTACAGCCCTAAATGCAAGAGTGGCGGATGTATAAATTTTCTTACCTAGTCTTTTCAAATGCCTGCTGTCCTTGTCTGAAGGAAGATGGGAAAAGGAGGAGGAGAAAAAGTCTACAGGGTTTGTCAGAGGACACTGTGATTACTGATGGATTAGTTGCTGGTGCTCTGAATAACTACTTTACAATCTACAGGCACCTTATAGAACCTGTTTTTTTAGGTGCTGATGGTTGAGAGTCAGGGGCCTTACTAGAAGATGCAAAGGCATCTAAGATGACAGGAAGGACAGGGGGGATAGCAGAGGGAATAGAGGTGTCCACTTGCAAAAGATAACGTTTTTGAATATCCATCATTTCAGTGGTTTCCCTCTTGAAATGCTCGGGCATTCTAGTCAGTGTCACTGAAGGAAATCACTTCTACAGGGGAGTCAGTCCCATTAGAATCTTCATCAGGGGAAGCAGAGTCTAGTGAAGAGGGTATCTGAGTAGAATAGGCCAGGGACTCATCAGAAGAGCGGTCCTCCTCAGATGATGACTCCCCTCTTTTGTAAAGGAGAAGGTCATGGGGATGTAGGGACAGTGACCCCTGGAGGGAGTTTAAGAGACACTAGGGGATTGAAGATGCTTTGGGAAAAGGCCTGCCAACCCTTTTGTGGGTTGGAGGTAGGAGAAAAATGTTTAGTTTTCTGTTCCTTTCTGTTGGGCATGTCTATTCTATGCAGTGAAGGGGGGCTGGATGTAGGGCTGCATGCCATAATGTCTGTATCAACTTCCTCATGAACAAGGATGGTTGGAATCCCTTGTGGCCCTTCAAAAATAAGTCAGGGCTCCCCTTGGACATCTGGACCATATGCCTGTGGTACCTCCGACGACGTGCTACTATCCTGTTCCAAGGCGACCTCAGTTACGGGTTTGGCCTGTAGTTCAAACAACAGCCTACATCGAATCTCCAGACTGGTAGTCATCTCAGGAGAGACGTCAGGCCCTGCAGATGCAGCTGAGGCTTCTGGCCTTTGTTTTGTGGCCTCCTGCTTTGTTAATTACTTGGATTCGAAGGTCAAGGGATCCTCCATCCTTTTGGTGAGGAGTTTCAAATGCTGATTTTCCAGATATATGGAAAGTGAGTTGCCTGCTCTCTGTTTTTTGGGACAAAAGTCTGGCAGACAGAGCAGGCCTTACGGCCGTGGGAAGGCCCAAGACAAAATAGGCACTGTTAATAGCTGTCCTTCTGTGGAATATGACATCCACATTCACATTTGCCCTTCTTGGATGACATTAAGCTTAGAACTCTAGCAAAAGTACGAAAAGGATTCCCCAATGGGGCACTTATCTGAGCAGAAGCAGCTCCTTTTTCAACTATACATCAAGTACATTATTCAAGTGGAATGAAAAGCTCAACTCAATAGGGATTTATGTACATTTATTAAACAGAAATGCCAAATTGGGAAGACCTGTTTTCAATGGAGTCCCAGGGAAACTCGATAGCACAGACAGAAAACAGAACCACACAACTTGATAATGACAACATAAAAATGCATACATAAAAACAATGTGAACTAAACTATATACAGGTCCAGGGTATCATACCCAGAGTACACACTACAAAAGCTACAGGAAGGAAGCCTGCCTTCATCTGTTTCACAATGATGGTGATTTACATGGCAGCAATAATCCCTACAATGAACATTTATAAATACATAACAGCTCACAGAATGGTGTGAACATTTTCAGACCTACTGGGCCTTCCAAGTCTTATACCTTTGTTGGCATTTCATCATAAGTTGGAGTTCCAAGGTCCATTTCAGCCTCGTGATCCATACCACTTTCTTCAGTGGCTTCATCCCATGAAGGTGGGTCCCACTGTGTTTGCCTGAAATGAAGAGCAAGTATTAATAAGGAAACTCCAGAAGAAACAAACTGCATGAAAATCTAGCAAGACAAAAGCTGAAATGACAATATGGATTAGCCTTTATAACTTCTTCACATTATGACATCGTACAAGGCTGACCAATCAAGAGAGTTCCACATCAACAGTGCAACTATTTTACTCTGAGCACTAACCCACACCTACAAACTTCCTCATACAAAGTAATAAAGTTTGGCATACTGCCAACTCAAGTTAACATCCTAGCATTAACAATTCAACAAGTCCAAGGTAACAGCAACTCAACTAATTTTTATTTCCAAGTTCAGCCTTAAGGAGAGTGTTTGTGAAAGATTACTTACTGTTCACCAGACAGACCAGAAGTAATATAACCTAGTAATTAGGGAATGTTGAGAGGCAGGTGTGGGATTCAAGTTACTGTATCCATATGTCCTTGGAATATTTTTCCAAGGAGACAAAATACATTTTTGTATGGAGAACAGGACATGGAAGAAATATAAAAACAAAATTTAGCCAACAGAGTGAGCCAGTAAGCAGAAGGAGACTCCGTTTCTCATTCTTCTGACAATAACGAAGCTCAAATAGAAACTGCCAGTGAAATATTTCCCCTGCTCCACAGAAAAATGCTTAAGCAAAAGAAAAAAAGCAAAGTGGCTGAAAAGAATCATGAGTACACTGGATTCAAACCAGAAATTGGTGCTGGGAGGGAGAGATGACCAGCAGGACTGTGAAATTAGTGAATAAATGAGAGACTGTAAAGCATCAATCTTATTAGACATAGGATTAAAGGGGTCTACTTCCGCAGACTGAAATTACACTCTGCCGAAACGTAAATCAGCGACATGAATCCTAAACTACAGTTTAACGAAACTACAAACTACCAAATATCAGATTTGAAACATCTCTACAGATACTCTGAACACAAAGTGAAAAACTTACTTTTATTGACGTTTTTGTAGGGGGGGCAAGCCTCAATGCACATTTTATATACCAACTCCAAGACTGCACTACAGTGGGGAAAAAGTAAGGTCCAGAAACGTGTTAAAAGTTCCTTGTTTGGCGTTTCATGAAACTGTAGTTATGCAGATTCGTCTCGCTGATTTACATTTCGGTAGAGTGTAATTTCGGTCTGCACAAGTAGACCCAATTAAACACATGAAAAAAGAAGTTATGTCTTACCATAACGTTCCATCTGTGTTGTTAATCTTCTTTCATTCATCACTGATAGGTTCGGTTCCGAGCCCTCGGAACAGAGTCGGCCTATTACCAAGCTCTTACCAGTCAAAAAAAACTCTAAGACCTAAGTCTCTACCCAGAATGCCCTTCTCCCTGTTACCTCAGATCGAGTTTGCTAAGAAAAGGAAGTAAAGCTGAGGCCACTTCTACGCAAGTACCCTAGGGCACCACTTATACCCAAAGCACCCCCCAGGAGCCTTTGGAGGAGGAAGGAGGGTGGGAAGTGATGAATGAAAGAAGATGAACACAGACAGAATGTTACGGTAAGACATAACCCATTTATCTGATGCTGTTAATCTTCTTTCCATTTATCACTGTTGGGACAGAATCCCAAGCTACCTTGAGGTCCATGGGCGGCCACATTATGGAGACCAGGTCCAATTTGTAATGACTGATAAAGGTATGAGGCTTAGCCCAAGTAGCTGCTGCAGAGATGTCATCCATGGATGCCCTGGAATGGAATGCTATAGAAGTTGCCATAGATCTAGTGATGTGGGCTTTAACTTTTGGCATGGATTCATTATGAAGAGAATAGGTGAAACGTATGCAGTCCCTTAGCCATCTTGATAACGTAACCTTGGAAAAGTACAGTTGTGTACACTTACCATAAATGTAGATGTTCGAGTGTATTCACTGCTGCAGTCATCACATTTGGGTCATCTGCTTGCAGTAGCCCTGAGTCAGCCTGATTAACAAAGTCTTGGGTCCTACGTCGGTTGCTCTCTCTTCTTCCGTGATGTCAGGTAGGTAGGGGTATAAAACATGCAGCCGATGCCATTACATCAGTTTTTCTTGCCCCAGATGTCAGGTGCCCCCCTTAATGGGAAGCAATGAAATATAAATAAATATAAATATATATATATCTATATATATCTATATATATCTATATATATATATATATATATATATATATATATATAAGGTTATACCTCCAACAAAAAAGCAAATACACCAAAAAGCTTTTAAGCATAGTAAAGGAGAGAAGAGGTATAGCCAAAAGAAGTCAGGGGGCTGGAGGGAGGGTAACCAGGACTGCAATAGTGAATACACTTGAACATCTACATTTATGGTAAGTGTACACAACTGTACTATGTTCTTTGCGTTTCACTGTTGCAGTCATCACATTTGGGTAGCTTCCCAAAGCTAAGGATGGGAAGAGGAATTTAGATAGCATTAGGACCAGCTATAAGGCCCTGCAAGACTGCAGTGGCAAAGCCAGCTCTGGATTTAGAGAAAATTGACAAATGGTAATTCTTGGTGCAAGTATGTACAGAACTCCAGGTAGCAGCTTCTAGGATGTCCCTGGTAGGGACACCTCTGAGAAAGGCTGTAGAGGTAGATACATCCCTGGTTGAATGGGGTTTGATCCCCTGTGGGATAGTTTTCCATGGTGCTTATAGCAGAAATGAATGCAATGGCCTATCCATTTAGAAATGGTTTGCTTTGAAATAGCCTTCCCCTCTGCCCCTGCAACAAATGCCACTAGCAGTTGTTCAGATTTCCTTTGAGGTTTAGTCCTGTCCAAGTAAAATCAAAGTTGTCTGTGTGCACATCTAAGGAGTGCAGTATCCGTTCCCCTTTGTTCTGTGGATTAGGAAAGAAGGTTAGCAAATGAATGGATTGATTAAGAGCTAGACTGGATACCACCTTGGGCATGAAGGAGGGACTGGTTCTGAGGGACACCCTGTCCGCATGAAAGATGATGAAAGGCTCCACTGCCATAAGGGCCTGTAATTCAGAAACCCTTTTTGCTGAAGTGATTGCTAAAAGGAAGGCTGTTTTCCAAGAAAGGAATTTTAAATCTGCACTTGCAGCTGGCTCGAAAAGGAGGAAGAGTGAGTTTCCCCAATACAAAGTTAAGGTCCCAGGCTGGAGTTGTGGCTCTCCTGGGTGGTCTTAAATTTTTGGCCCCTCTGAGGAACTGCTTGAGACGTGGATGAGAGAAGAGGGGTGGTTCTGTGTTATAATGAGGTGAAACGGCTGAGGTGTGAATTTTGACAGAGGAAAAAGAAAGGCCCTTTTGAAGCATCTCAGTCAAGTACTGAAGAATCTGAAGTAAGTTGGGTGCTGCTGTGCCCATCCCTTAACACTGGTTCCAGGCACAGAACCTTTTCCGTTTTTCAGCATAAGATTTGGCCTCCTTGCCTCTAAAATGCTATTCAACAATTGTTTACTGAGGGACGGTAAAGGAGAGGTTAGGTAATTAGCCAGGCGGCTAGGCTCAGGGTTTGAAGTTGAGGGTGCAGAATCTGGTTCTCCTGCTGAGACAACAGGGTAGGGGTCTGAGGCAGGTACCATGGAGGCAACAGTGACACACTGCACAAGAGGGGGTACCAGTGTTGGTGTGGCCAGTCTGGTGCAATCAATATCATCCTTGGTTTGTCCTGCTTGATGTTTAGCAGTACTTTGAAGAGGAGAGGCAGAGGAGGAAAGGCATAAACGAATAGTTTTTTTCCAGCTGAAGGACAAAGCATCCACTTTCCAAGCTTGTTTGTGGGGAGTCCTTCTGCAAAATTTGCCTCCCCCCAGAACTACCAATTGGACAAATGGGTCTACATCTGGGTTCCTCCATTTGTTTGTCAACATGTTGAAAGTCTTTGGTTCCGGTTTCCACTTGTGTGGGTCCATGAGGATTCTGCTTAGTCTGTCTGCCAGTGTATTTAGCTTTCCTGGCAGAAACTGAGCCTGTAGATGCACTTGGTAGCTCAAGGCTGTGTTCCACAGTGCCATGGCTAGTCTGCAGAGGGGGTAAGAATGGGTACCACTCTGCTTGCTTATGTAACATAACAGTGGTGTTGTCAGTCTTTTCCATTAAATGTCCTGGAAGAATGTGGTCCTTGAAGGCTGTCAGAGCATTCTGTACAGCTAACATTTCTTTTTGATTGATATGCAGGTGCATTTGACTTGGGTTCCATTTGCCCTGAATGCACTTCCCTGCCAGGTGAGCCCCCCACGCATAGTCTGATGCGTCTGTTATTAAGGTTTGGGTGGCAGGGGGTAGAGTGAATGGTAGTCCCTTGTTTTGGTGGCAGGCCTCTGCTCACCCAAGGAACTCCAACCACAGGCAAGGTATGACAGGAATCATTGCTTCTAGATCCTGAGAATGTTGACACCACAGGCTTTTTAGATACCATTGTAGTTTCCTCATATGCAGTCTTGCATATGGAATTACAAGAATGCAGGAGGCCATGAACCTCAAGGCTTGCAGACAGCAGGGGTTTTGTGGCCACTAGTTTGAAGTAGGTTGTCAAATGAATTTGTTTCTCTAGCATGAGGAAAGCCATCTGGGAAGTTGTATTCAAGCTAGCTCCCAGGAATATAATTTGTTGACAAGGTACCAGGTGTGATTTCTTTTCGTTTATGGAGTACCCCAGACAAGTTAGCACCCTTTGTATAAAAGCTAGATGATTCAAAAGTATGTCCTGGCTTTCTGCCTGAATTAGACAATCGTCCAGGTATGGGTATATTTGAATATTTCTTTGCCTGCAAAATGCAATGACTGGAGCTAGGCACTTTGTGAATACCCTGGGTGTAGTAGATAAGCCAAAGGGCAGTGCAGAGAACTAATGCATGTAGACTGCTTTGAAACGTAGGTATCTTCTGCAAGATTCCCTGATTGGGATGTGCAGGTATGCTCCCTTTAAATTGAGTGTTGCCAACCAGGCATCTTTGCCTAGCATAGGAAGCAACTGATGAAGAGTTAGCATCTTGATTTATGGAATCACCAAAAAAGTGTTCAAGTTAGACAGGTCCAGGATAGGACACCATGAGTTGTATTTTCTGGGTATCAGGAAAAGTTTTGAGTAGAAACCTTGTCCCTTTTCCTCTTCTAGTACAGTTTGAATAGCCTATATGCTTAAGAGAGAACACTCGCTTTTGAGCCTCTGCCCACTGATTTGGGAGTAGATCTGGCCAACCGTTTGGGGTTGGTAACGTGTGGAAGTGAAATCTGTATCCTTGGGAAAATATATTTAAAACCCATTTGTCCTGGTCTAATGAGTTCCCAGTTTTTTGCATGTAGAGCAATCTTTCCCCCCAAAGGGGCAGTCAGTTGAGAAGTGCTTGGAAGTTTTAAAGTTAAGTCAATGAGACAGTTTACCATGGGGGGAGTTTTACTACTCCCAGATTTGGAAGTGGGGGCCCCCCACTGTTTAGTCCTGTGCGTACCCTGGGACAGAAGCCTGGGTGTTCTGCTGGATCTGGGTTTGGACTGAGAAGGCCTGGAAGAGGCAGGAAAGGACCAATTTTTAGAGGGCCAATGCCTACTAAATCTTGGAGGTTGTACTTGTAAGAAATCTTTAACAGTTTGCATAGATTTAGCTTTTTCCTCCATCTTTTTAAGAACCTCTTCTGCCTTGTTGCCAAACAGGCGGTTCTGATTTAAGGGAGCATCCAGTAATTTATCTTTAACATAATCTGGCAAGGATTGCTTGTTAAGCCAAGCATGCCTTCTAAGTACAGACCCAAGTGACAGCAGCCCTGCAAGATGCCTCTAGTGAATCAAAACCACATTGCAAAGTATGGTTTCCAACCTGTTCAGCAGAATCATTAAATCCTGTAAATCCTTATTTTCAGCACAATCAGGAATCAACTTCATTTTCTGTTTAAGCAATCCAATATGCTGCTGATACTTTAACATATGAAACTGGCAGTTTAAGGCCCTAATGGTCAAGGTTGCCGAATTGTATATCTTCTTACCCCATCTATCCAGCACCCTGGAGTCTCTATCAGAGGGGGAAGGATTTTTGGCAGTAGTAGCTTTAATGCCCTTGGGTCCCTGTGAAACGGTCTCAGGATCCGCAGTAGTATTTTTGAAAAGGAACTTGAGAGAGTCAGGAATCCTGTAATATCTATCAGGTTTTCTGGGAGCAGGAGGTAAACAGTCAGGGGCCAAGCTAGATTCCAAAAAGGCATCAACAATGTCTAGTACAGGAGGGATACCTAAAGGCCTGTGCTGCGGCAGGAGTAAGAAATCCCTAAGCCTCTTTTTAGAATCAGAGTAAACCTGACATCCCACCGAAAATGCTCCCTAAAAGTATGCAAGTATTCACCAAAAGAGAAATCCTCTGGAGGGGAAGCAGAGGGAATACAGTCCTCAGCATCAGAATCCTCATAGGTAGATAAGGGCAAATCCTGGTCATCAGAGGAAACAGAAATTTCAGATTCCTGGTCAGAAGTATCATAAGCAAACTCAGTCCTAGGTCTCAGAAGGGGAAGGTTGGCTTTGCCTGATTAAAGTTCATAGGTTCATAGCTTGGTACTAGGCTATCAGCCCTAGGGCCTATACAAGCCTAGCCATAAAAGGGACATTTCTTTCATACAGAATTGCACACACACTGAGCTTTTGCAGGATTCAAACCCCTACCTAATTATGTTACGATACTCGAGACAGACACATTAGCAGAGCGCGCTATTCGCCTTCACCCATTCTTATTTGTTTTTTAGGCATAGAGGCCTGACATTGCAATCTGGGCATCTGTTTTCTAGGCATGGTTCGAGTTTTAGGCCTTGAAGAAGAAGATGGCACCAGTTTGATATGCAAATCAGTAGGCCTGAATACATCCTCAGAAGCTGGTGACTGCACAGCGGCTCCGGACCCATCCAAGGTAGAGACATCAGCAGGTTCCACAGTTGAAGCATCTTGCGGCATACTGGACTCCGAATGGGTCTCAGTAGAGGCCTGCGAATCTGAAGTAGCGGGTATCAGGGGCTGCGAAAGCGCCTCACTGAGTACCGGCAAACTGGCGACTGGCTTAGAAGCGTTGTTGGCAGCTTTGGACCTAGGCGGCTTGTCTCTGTCTTTATCTTTGCGTTTTTTCGGAATGTCAGTAGTCAGATGGCTTACCAAAGACATATCTGCATAACTGAACCGAGCAGCAAAATTCTTAGAAGCGAAAATATACCGACGACGGATAGTTTGTTGTTTAAATAAGGCACAAAACCGACAGCGAGGTATGTCGTGGTTCAGTGCCCAGGCCAGGAATACAGTACGAATGGAAATTTTTATGAGTTATTTGCTTCCAGCAATTAATACAATTATTTACTTTTACTGACATTGGTTTAGAGCAAGAAAAAGTTTCCCCTCTGAAACTCGAAAACGAAAATTTCAGGAGTCGGCCGACCGGCACTTGCGAACTGCTTCTGGCACCGCATGGCAAGAGAGACTGATGTAATGGTGTCGGCTGCATGTTTTATATCCCTGACTACCTGACGTCACGGAAGAGGAGACAGCAACTGACGCAGGACCCAAGACTTTGTTAATCAGGCCGACTGAGGGCTACTGCTAGTAGATAACCCAAATGTGATAACTGCAACAGTGAAACATGAAGATCATCAGCCTCTCCCACTTTGGGTCCCGAAAAGGAAATGAAAAGCTGTTCAGATTTACAGATAGGTTTGGTCCTGTCTAGGTAACATCTCAATTGTCTATGTACGTCTAAGGAATGAAGACAATACTCTCCTCCATTGCCAAAATTCGGAAAATAACACTGGTAGATCAATGGACTAGAGAATTCACAAACAACCTTGGGGAGAAAGGATGGGTTCATCCGAAGTGATACTCTGTCTTTATGAAAGACCAGATAGGGCCTCTTGATACACAATGCCTGCAGCTCTGAAACTCTTCTGGAAGAGGTAATGGCTACCACGAACAAAGACTTCCAAGACAAAAACTTTAGGTCACACTTAGCAGCAAACTCAAAGCGTTTCTGAGTCAAAGACTGGAGGATTAGAGTGAGGTTCCATAGGCTGTCTGAGAGGAGGCCTGAGATGAGAGGTCCCCTTGAGGAAAGCCTGGCAGAGGTGTAAAGAGTTGAGGGGTGCCATCTATACCATTGTGGAAATTGCTGCTAGATGTACTCTTACTGTAAAGGCAGAGGCTCCATTATCAAAAAAACTTGGCCAAGTATTGAAGCACTGCAGTAAATGGAGCTGAATACGGGTGTAGCATGTTATCCTTGGACCAGATGGAGAACCTTTTCCATTTACCCTAATAGTCTTCTGGTGGATTGTTTGTGAGAAGCCAGAATGATGTCTCTAACAGGTGAGGAGAGATTAGCTTATCTGGCGACTAGCGGAGGTGGGGAAACTAAACTGTCAGTCAGCTTGAGACTGGACAAATTCTTGTGACTCAATCCTTGGGGGTGAGTAATCAGATCTGGTAGAGGGTCCAGAATCCACGATGGGTATACTAGGGTGAGGCTGAAGAAAGGAGAACCAAACCGGTCATGGCCAGAATGGAGCTATGAGGATCACTTTGCATCTCAACCGAAGAGCTTTCTTTAGAAATTGTGGGATCAGAAGAATGGGAGGATAAGCGTAGAGAAGTCCCGTGGGCCAATAGTGGATCAGAGTGTCCCTCAGTGACTGCCCGTCCGGGGGAAGTAGGGCGAAGTAGCTGCTGCACTTGGCGGTTGATGGGGAAGCAAAAAGATAGCAGCAAGGCTAGCCCCAGTGGCTGAAAATTACAGACACCAACTCGGGGTTGAGGGACCACTCGTGGGGCATGAGGATGCAGCTGCTAAATTTGTCCGCAATCATGTTGGAGCTCCTCAGGATATGCTTTGCTATCAGAAAGTGGTTGGAAGCCATCACCCACTGCCAAATTCTCATGACTTCTCGACACAGGAGGTAAGACTTGGCTCCTCCTTGCTTGTTGATGTACCAGACCACTGAGACACAGCTTGATTGAATTGCAATTGTCCCGTAAGGGTGAGCCAAATGGAAGCCCTGCAACGCTAACAGCACGGCTCTGTTTCAGAACACCGATATGCAGGTGGGCCTCTGAGGTGGACCATGTGCCTTGTACAGTCTTTCCCTAGAAATGGCCCCCCCACCCGATCAGGGAAGCATCCATGGTCACAATGGCTGTGGGCTGGGAGGGTTGAAATGGACAGCTCCAAAGATCTAAGTCTGGTCTCATCCACCAAACTTGGTCTTGTTTGCAGGAGCTGGTTATTCGAATCTTGTAATCCAGGGGATAATAGTTTGGAAACCATTTACACAGGAAGGAGCCACTGCAGGATCCACATATGCTAAAGGTAGTATTGGAATTGATGCAGCCATAGAACCTAGGGCCTGAATAACTTCCCTTGCAGAGGCTGTCTGAGATAGAATCACCTGGAGTTGAAGCCTCAATCGATGGAATTTGTGAACTGGGAGTGATACCAGACAGGATGATTGGACTGGAAATAGGAAATTCACCCTGGGGATCACCTCTGTGGCTCTGCTCGAAATGGGCACAGGAAAATAATTTTCTATGGTGGCAAAAGCCAGGGTACCTTTTTGGCTAGGCTTATATAGGCCCTAGGGCCAATAGCCTAGTACCTACCTATGACCGAGTATTGAACACTGCTTCAAAGAACTCTATTTGTTGTATAGGGATAAGGTTTGATTTCTCCCAATGTATCGTTATTCTCAACAGTTTTGCCAGAGACAGAGTATGGTGTAGCGCCAATATCAGAAGATGCTTGGTGGGGGCAGTAAGGAGCCAGTCTAGATATGGAAACACTCTGAATCCCTTTAGTCTCAAGTGAGCTGTTACCATTGTCATGCATTTCGTGAACACTCCGGGGGTTGTAGAGAGACCGAACGGCAGGGTACGGAATTGGTAATGACTGGCTCCTAGCCAGAAGCGAAGCAGACTCCTGGAGCATTTGTCCATCTTGATGTGGTAAGAAGCATCCCAGAGATCTATAGAACACATCCAATCACCTTCTCTTAAAATGGGAAAGATGGATTGAACCGTGACCATTCGGAATTTGGTTTGGGTGACAGAATTGTTTCAACTGCTGAGATCCAAAATGGGTGTCCAGTCCCCTGTCTTTTCTGGTACCAAAAAGTATCTAGAGTAAAATCCGGATCCGTGCTGTCTAGTGGGACTGGTTGGAGGACTCTTTTTTTGAACCAGCTTTATAATCTTTGAAGCTGCTTCTTCTCTTTGACCGGGTGAAACGTCGGGAAGTTCTCTTGGAAATTTTGGTTGACAAGAAAGGGTATTGGTGTAACCTCTGGTGATAATGTTCTGCTCCCAATGATCGGTGGTGACAGATTGCCAGGCAGCTTGGTGCAGAGAGAAACGACCCCCGACTGCTTCCAGAGATAAGCTATCGGGCTGCCCTTCAGGAGTGCTGACAGGCCCCCTCTTCCGGAACTGTTACCCCCCTCTGCCTCTAGGAGTATCATCACCACGTGCGGCACAGAAGGGACCCTGAGATTTCTTATGCTACATTTTCCCACTGCACTGATTCCTGGAGAAGGTATGTTGAGGGTTGGAAAACCATAGGCGTACGGCAGATAGGATCTTTCTGCCTTGCTCACACCTGGCTAGTGTGTCCCTTCACTTTGGAGTCGAAAAGGGACAAAGCTTCAATGCGAGTGTTTAGAAAAGAAGACTTGAAGGGGTCCCGCGAGGTCACAAATGCACATCCAGGCATGACGCCTCATAATGCCTGAACCCGCTGCTCAAGCAGCCCCTTCAGTCACGTCTGAGAGCAACCTCATGGACAAGTTGGATACCGATTTCAGGGTTGCGAGCTGCGAGGCTATTTTGTCCCTGACCTCGTCAGACAACTGCCCCACGAGCGTCCCAAAGAGTTCGGAGATCAGGTCCCTCTGAAGCCTCGTAAAATGTACCAAGTAATTCAGGGATCATATAGCAAAGGTCCCTGATGCAAAAACATGCTTCCCAAGTCTGTCCACCTCCCAGGATTCCCTGGTGGGCGGGTGGAAAGCAAGACTTTCCTTGGCCAAGTCCTTTTTCATGGCCACCACCATAGCATCAACTAGTAACCATTTGGACCAGTGTGGGTTCTCCTCGGGAGGGGAAAGAATTTTGTCTGGTCTCTGGGGGATCGCCTCAATGGAATCAGGGTTCTTCCACACATGCTACACGATGAGCTCGTCGGCAGGCGGGGTCAACCAAAAGGTAGAAGGCCGGGCACGTAAAGCCTGCAGGAACACGGATGCCTCAAAAAGAGCTTCCAGTCACCTCTCTACTTTAACATCTCCAGGATGTCTCCAAAGGAGACATCAGGAGGTGACTGTGGGGACCCTTCACCATCATTGTAATCCGTGCCTTCCATTAAGGACTCTTTAGGCGAGTTCACGTGCTTCCGCTTACATGTCTTCTTTCTAAGGGGCTCCTCAGTGGGGGTCTCTGAGGAAGACTCAGAAAAGTGGGTGCCCCGAACAGGGGAGGTCTGCAACAGCTGTAGCTCTGGGGGTGAAAACTGGGGTTCTGACATCAAAGGCGTGCTGCCAGAAGCAAGAACCCTCTCCATCATGCAAAAGGCAGGCCCGTCCAAAGAGGGATGGAAGCCATCACAGAGAAAGACAACCTCGGGACCCGGGTCACACCACGCTCTGACAGACCCACCCCCACAGACGAAGCCTCAAGCAGGATCGATACGGATGCAGCCATCAGCCCCGAAGAAGGAACACAGGAGAGGGTTGGCACCGTACGATGGGCAACAAACACGCCTGCTCCCCCCAATCCCCAGATTGAGGAAGGATCGGTTCAGCAGGAACCAAAGACCAAAGGGACAGACTCGAAGCCAGAGTGAGATGCACCGCACACGCTGAGGTGGTGGGGTCCAAGAAGACTGTCACAGCAGGCGGCTTTGGAACCGAGATGGTCGAAGGAGGAGTGTAAGATGGAGTCCGTGGATAGGGTAACCCAAGTTCTGCAGGTGGATGGGTCTTAGAAAATGAAGGAATCCCCCTGGCTACCAACAGCTGTTCAACAAGACGCACCATGTAGTGTTCCCAAAGGCTCCTGGTGGATCTAGTGGATATTCCAGATGGAGATTCAGAACTTTTGAGGAATAGGCTATACGCTTAGCCGAAAAATGGGTCTATGGAGGGGGGGGGTATCGGGTCCATGGTGCAAGTTCTGCTGGCACCAAAGTCTCTAGTTTTGAGACCGGAAGCAAAGGGGTCAGATCCAGTGAGGTCGGTACAACGCTCGGTGCCGAAGTGGCACTCCAAAATGGTCGGTTCCCAAAATGGAAACTGATGGTGTAGTCGAAGGTGTGGCCCGAGTCGAAGTAGCTACAGGTGCGAAGTCGAAATCATAGTAAGGTCTATGATCGGTGCCGGAGGCAGGACCGGTACCAAAAAGTACAGTTGTGTACACTTATCATAAATGTAGATGTTCAAGTGTATTCACTGTTGCAGTCATTACACTTGGGTTATCCTGCTGGCAGGCTACCCTCAGTCGGCCTGAATTCCAAATTCTAGGTCCGGCATCAGTTGCTGTTGCCTCTTCCCTAGTGTCAGTGCGCCGGGGGGTATAAAAGATGCAGCCGACGCCATTTTCTTTAGTTTTTCTTGCCCCAGATGTCAGGTGCCCCCAAAAGAGTAGGCTAAAAATATGCCAGTGAAACATACATGCACCAAAATATATTATACCTTCATCTACAAGCACACACACCATATAGGTTGTATAGATTAGAGAAGTGCAGATAAGTTCCAGCAAAGATATGTGGGATGGTGGGTGGGTAACCAGGACTGCAACAGTGAATACACACGAACATCTACATTTATGGTAAGTGTACACAACTGTACTATGTTCTTAGTGTTTCACTGTTGCAGTCATTACACTTGGGTTGAATCCCAAAGCTATGAGCTAAATAGCATTAGGAGCAGCTATGAGGCCCTGCAGAACTGCAGTGGCAAAGCCTGCCCTGGATTTAGAACAGAGTGGTAAATGATAGTGCTTTGTAAAGGTGTGTAATGAACTCCAGGTAGCAGCCTCAAAAATGTCTGGTTGGTACTCCCCTGAGGAAGGCTGCTGAAGTGGCTGCTGCTCTAGTTGAATTTGGCCTAATGCCCTTGGGCACTGGCTTGCCATGTTGTGAATAGCAGAAACGAATGCAGTGGCCTATCCACTTTGAAATAGTCTGCTTTGAGATAGCCTTTCCTTGTGATCCTGCAGCATATGCCACTAGTAGTTGCTGTCTTTCTGAAAGCTTTGGTTCTGTTCAAGTAGAAGCATAGCTGTCTGTGTATGTCCAAAGAATGCAGAATTCTCTCCCCCTTATTCTGTGGGTTTGGATAAAAAGTAGGCAGATGAATAGTTTGGTTAAGGGCCACACTGGACACTACGTTAGGCATAAATGTTGGGTTTGTCCTCAAAGAAACCCTGTCTGGATAAAAAATTATAAAAGGTTCCACCGCCATGAGTGCCTGTAGCTCTAAGACTCGTCTTGCAGAGGTTATTGCTAACAGCAGAGCTGTTTTCCAAGATAAAAACATTATATCAGCTGTAGCAGCCGGCTAAAAAGGAGGCAGGGTGAGTTTTTCCAAGACATAATTGAGGTCCCATGCAGATATTGGTGATCTCCTTGGAGGCCTTAAGTTTTTGGCTCCTCTGAGGTACTGCCTTAACAAAGGATGTGAAAAGATTGGTGGCTCTGTACTGTAATGAGCCGAAATGGCAGAGGCATGAATTTTAATTGATGAAAAAGATAGGCCTTTGTCCAGCATCTCAGTTAAGTATTGCAAAATCTGAGGAATATTTGGTACAGCTGTGTCAATTCCTTGTGCCTGGTTCCAGGCACAGAATCTCTTCCATTTTCCAGCATTAGATTTTCTGGTACTAGGGCTTCTGGCCTCCAAAATGACATCCATCACAGCTTTAGTGAGAGGTGCGTTTTGTATGACTACATTATCTGCAATGCTGCCAGATTTAAGGTCTTGACTTGGCTGTGCAGGATCGGATTGTTTTGTTGGGACATTAGATGAGGTATTTGAGGCAAGGTCCAAGCCGGGCACTGAGACAAGTTCCTTAGGATTGGATACCAGTACTGGTGAGGCCAGTCTGGGGCAATCAGTATCATCTTTGGCTTCTCTTGCCTGACCTTTAGGAGTACCTTGGAGAGGCAGTGGAGGAAAGGCATATACTGCTAAGCTTTTCTAGCTGAAAGATAGGGCGTCCACTTTCCATGCTTGTCTGTGATAAGTCCTTGTGCAGAATCTTTTTAGTTGGTAGTTGTGAGGAGAGGCAAATAGATCTATATCCGGGCATCCCCATTTCCTTGTTATCATGCTGAAGACTAGGGGATCCAATTTCCACTCGTGGGGATCCATGAGGTTTCTGCTTAGTTCGTCTGCCAGAGTATTTATCTTTCCTGGCAGGAATTGTGCCTGCAGATGTACTTGGTAAGTCAATGCTGTGTCCCACAAAGTCATGGCTAGTCTGCAAACGGGGTAAGAATGGGTGCCTCCCTGCTTGTTTATGTACGACATGACCGTGGTGTTGTCTGTCTTTATCAGTAGTTTTCCCGGATGAAGTAGGTCCTTGAAGGTTGTCAGGGCATTCTGAACAGCTAGCATCTCTTTTTGATTGATATGTAGATGCATTTGGTTTGCGGACCATGTGCCTTGAATACATCTTCCTGTCATGTGGGGCCCCCCAGGCATGATCTGATGCATCCGTTGTTAATGTCTGCCTGGCTGGGGGTAAAGTGAATGGCTGTCCCTTGTTCTGGTGACAAGCCTTCGCCCGCCATCGAAACTCCTGTTGCAGGCAGGGAATGAGGGTAATTATTGTTTCCAGGCTGTGGCAATGTTGAGCCCAAACACTTTTTAGGTACCAATGAAGTTCTCATATGCAGTCTCGCATATGGAATTAGTAGAATGCAAGATGCCATGAAGCCCAAAGCCTGCAGAATTTTTATTGCAGATAACTGGGCCTTTGTTGCCAACAGTTTGAAATATGTAGTCAGTTGCCTTTGTTTGTCTGGCGTGAGATAAGCCATCTGGGCAGTTATATTTAAGCTTGCACCCAGAAATATTCTCTCTTGAAAGGGTACTAGATTTGATTTCTTTTCGTTGACTGTGTACCCTAGGCCTGTTAGAAATCTCTTTACAAACGCCAGATGCTGTAGTAGAATGTCCTTTTCTCTGCTTGAATGAGGCAGTCGTCCAAGTAAGGATATATTTGTATTCCTCTTTGTCTGCAGAATGCAATTACTGGTGCCAGGCACTTTGTGATGACCCTGGGCGAGGTAGATAAGCCAAAGGGCAGTGCAGAGAATTGGTAATGCATTGAGCCAGCTTTGAATCTGAGGTATCCTTCTGCATGTTTGTCTGATTGGGACATGCAGGTATGCCTCTTTTAGGTCTAAAGTCACAAGCCAAGCCTTCTTGCCCAGCATGGGCAGAAGCTGCTGTAGAGTCAACATTTTGAATTTTGGTATATCCAGATATGTGTTTAGAATAGATAGGTCCAGTATTGGTCTCCAGGTCTAGTCCTTTCTTGGTACCAAGAACAGTCTTGAATAAAATCCTTGTCCGTGCTCTTGCTCTGGTACTTGTTGAATGGCCCTCATGTCCATGAGGGATGAGACTTGTTTTTGTGCCTCTGCCCATTGATTGTTTGGGCAGGTCGGGCCAACCGATTGTCCTTGGCAGGGTATGGAAGTGAAACTTGTAGCCCTGTGACACTATGTCTAGGACCCATTTGTCCTGGGTTATGTGCCAATTGTGAGAAAAAAGTGCTAGTTTTCCCCCTAAAGGTGCTGCCAGAAGATAAGTGCTTGGTGCAGGCAGGGGAAGTCATTGGGACCGTTTTCTGTATGGCTGTGATTTGTCTTCTCCACTTTTGGAGGTAGAAGCACCCCATTGTTTAGAGCTGTACGAACCCTGGGGCTGGGATCTGCCTCTTGGGCATCTGTATCTGCCCCTTTGTGGTCTGACACTGGAAAGGACCAATTCTTTGTAGGCCAGTGTCTGCTAAATCTTGGAGGCTGTACCTGTAAGAAATCCTTAACAATTTGCATAGATTTAGCTTTGTCCTCCATTTTCTTTAAAACCTCCTCTGCTTTAACACCACACAAGGTATCATGCTGTAATGGAGCATCTAATAATTTTGCTTCGACATGGTCAGGCAGATTTTGTTCCTTTAACCAAGCATGCCTCCTGATGACAGAACCCGTAACAGCAGCCCTGCAGGAGGCCTCCAAAGAATCAAAACCACATTGCAAAGTATGCTTTCCAACTTGCTCAGCTGCATGCAATAAATCCTGCATTTGTTTTCTGCACATTCAGAATTTATCAACATTTTCTGTTTAAGCAGTGACATAATATATTGCTGATATTTGAGTATATGAAACTGACAATTTAAAGCCCTTATAGCCAAGGTAGCAGAGGTGTAAATCTTCCCCCATCTGTCCAATGTCCTAGAATCCCTGTCAGAGGGGGTAGGGTTTTTTGCAGTGGATGCCTTGACCCCTTTGGGACCCTGAGAGACAGTTTCTGAGTCAGCAGCAGGGTTTTTGAAAAGGAATTTATCAGAGTCAGGCACCCTGTAGTACCTGTCCGGCTTAACAAGAGCTGGAGGTAAGGAGTCAGGGGTCAGACTGGACTCTGAAAATACATCTACAATGTCTAATACAGGTGGAATAGCTAGGGGCCTGTGTTGTGGGAGCAAAAGGAAGTCTCTGAGCCTTTTCTTAGAATCTGAATAATCTTGGCTCTCCCAGTGGAAATGTTCTCTGATGGTATGCAAGGTTTCCCCAAAAGAGTAATCCTCAGGAGGAGAGGCTGAAGGAATAGATTCTTCAGCATCAGAATCCTCATAGGGAGGAAGAGAGTATTCCTGATCAGAAGAGGAAACAGATGAAATGGAAACCTGATCTGAAGATTCATATTCTGTCTCTTGCCTAGGCCTCTTATCAGGAGGGGGATGGGAACACCTGATCAAAGTAATTAAGTCTTCAGCCATTTTAAGCATCTGTTTTTTGGGCATGGAGGCCTGACCATGAGGCTGTTGTACTTGTTTCTTGGTCTTTAAAGGTGCTTTAGTCTTTGCCTTTGTAACTGGAGTCACTTTAATGTACAATTGAGTAGGTCTGAAAACACCCTCAGAAGCCGATGCTTGCTCAGCGGCTCCGGACCCATCTGAGGGAATAGTCTCCGAAGGTCCAATATCTTGAGCTTCCAGCGGTCTAGGTGACTCCATGTGGGAGTCTGTAGCGGCCTGCGGGTCCAACGTTGCGGGCGTCAGGGGCTGCGAAAGTGCCTCACTGAGAACCGGCGACTGGCTTAGAGGAAGCCTCGGTTTTAGACCTCGGATGCCTGTCCTTTTCTTTTTCTTTGCGTTTCTTGTGAATTCCGGTAGTCGGATGGCTATCCGACAGCATTGTGTAATTA
Organism: Protopterus annectens; assembly: GCF_019279795.1. Lineage (NCBI taxonomy): Eukaryota > Metazoa > Chordata > Ceratodontiformes > Protopteridae > Protopterus > Protopterus annectens. The sequence continues at coordinate 1,948,637,766 of NC_056731.1, forward strand.
AATCTTCTGCCAAAATAGTGAAATGCAAAATTGTACCGATGCTTAATAGTGTGTTGGTTAAATCTAACACAAAACCGACAACTAGCAACGTCGTGGTCAGGGCCTAGGCAAGGAATACAGTAAGAATGAAAGTCCTTATGAGGCATTTGCTTCCAACAAGAAATACGATTATTAACTTTTTCTGACATTGGTCTGGAGCAAGAAAAAAGTTTTCCCCAACGGGGTACTTAGCTTTTAATGAAGACTTCGGATCTGAAATTCGAACACGAAAATCTCAGGAGTCGGCCGACCAGCACTTGCTAACTGCTTCTGCTTCGGGCAAGAAAGACTAAAAAAATGGCGTCGGCTGCATCTTTTATACCCCTGGTGCACTGACGTCAGGGAAGAGGCGACAGCAACGAACGCCGGACCTAGACTTTGGAATTCAGGTCGACTGAGGGTAGCCTGCCAGCAGGATAACCCAAGTGTAATGACTGCAATGACACAAATGATGCATCATTTTGAAGCTGAAATTCAGAAGCACAACTTCTACACTGATATGTAGGCTCTGTCTGTTACAGGTGATGAGATATTATGCTTTATCAGTTATGAAAAATAATATATTAATCATATTTCTGTGAATATCTCAAGAAAGGAACATCACACAGTAATGGTTAAGGTATCATTTTAAAGCTGACATTCATACTAACAAATTACATTCAAACTGTATGGGTCTGCATGGTACATTGACCAATATATTATGCTTTATTTTTCCAAAAAGGTAAAAAATATGCACAATATCAGCATCCCTTGCCAAATATTTAATAATGACTGATATACACTATCAACATTTACACTGCTGGAAAAATCAGTGTCTGCTGAACAACTTTTGCGTTTACATTTTTAGTCTAGCTCTTATAGTTAAAGAGTTATGAACATTTGTTTTCTGTATGGTATTACAAATGGATTTTCTGATAATGAGCTCAGGCTGCACTGTTTTTCCTATGGTGGAATTAAGCAGGCAGCTTTTCCTGAGCTGCTCCAAAGTGAATGAGTTAAAGCCCGAAGTGCCCTTCTTATTCGTCATCTTGGTAGAAGAAAACACCACAGCCAACTGTATAATCCAACTATAACGGAGACAACTCCGTTCAAAAATCACAAATGACAAATATAACAATATACTGTATGAAGAAGAGAAGGGAAACACCTGAATAAAGATAAAGGTTAACAGGTTAAACAGGAGAAAATACCAACTATGGTATTGAAGAAAATACCACAAGGGTAAGGGAAAAGACCGTACCAAGAATGGTACTTGAAGTTTACAATGGGTAGAGTGGAAAGGAATAAAGTTAGACAGAAGAAACAACACTAACAATACTAATGGTCTAGTAAAATATAAAGCTATCCAAAATTTTTTACATAAATATCAAAAAAGATTTCATTTAGCTGAGAGCACAGCTGAAACGGGCTTTAGGACTATGCAGCAAACGAGATTTGAGGTAACAGGGAGAAGGGCATTCTGGGTAGAGACTTAACTCGAGAGTTTTTTTGGCTGGCGCTGGCTTGGTAATATGCCGACTAGGTTCCAAGGGCTCCGAACCGTGCCCATTAGTGATGAATGGAAAGAAGATTAACAACATCAGATTGTGAATTTACAAGAAGTGGCGGAGAAAGATTAGAATTTCAAGTGTGTTAAACTGGTGGGCAAACTGTAAAGCATACATCCTACATTATGTCATTCATATTTATTTCATCAGCGAACGGACTGAAGAAACGAAAACTTTTTCTTCTTATTAATATCTGTGCAAAAGTTTCATTATATAATTTGCTAATTTTACTGCAAAGCAGTTTTCTAGAGGGTAGTTAAATGTGAAGTGGGGAGTTTTATCTGTGACTGTTATACATTGCTAAAGATATTAAAGCAAGAAAGTATTTTTTCCTAGTTACAATGTATACAGGCTTTACACTATAAGAAGGTAGGAAAAGCTGGAATGAAGCATGTTAAACTTAGTATAATGCTGTGATTTCAGGACGCTAGGGTGAGAAATTTAAAAAGTGTTTTGATCACATTCTTTCTAGAATTATGATAATCTTCAGTTTTTCAGGCGTGAATATTCTAGATTAATGTTCTTGGTTTAAACTACAGACAATTTTTTTTTAAAGAAAAAGTTTTGAAAAATAAGAAAATTATGAAAGGCACAGAAAATGCTATATTTACAAAGTTACTAATTATTGCTTCCTTTAGCAAATACTCTCAGTGGGAGACAATAAGGCTACATGGTATAAATAATTAGCCGTGAGAATTTGGGAACAGTGTGTTCTGACCAGTAAAGTTACTAGTGAGACACAGGTGGTCTTGCAGGTACAAGCAATCATGAGACTGCCCCCTGAAAACACTGTGCTGACAGAAATGAACAAAATGCAATGGAATTAACACTTAAAGGAACATTGGCAAGTAGTTCAATGAAAAATAAATGACTTTGAAACTGTGGAAAGTGAAAAAAGGATACAAGAAGTTAACTCCCCAGCAGTCTTAACACTTTGATGCATTTAATATAACCATACACGAGTGTATTTAAAGGTACCCAGTGCGCCTTTTCTTAGGGCTGAAAGTTAAATGTTTACTTAAAATATGCAAGCTGTTTTTCACATCTGGGTGAACAGAAATAATGAAAAGAACAGATAGCAATCAGTGCGAGTGGGAACAGAGGCTGCAACATGTGCTGTAGAATATGTAACCTTAATTTTAGAACAGGTAATGCTTGAATGCAGCTGTCAATATAGGGCAACTGGTCCTATTTGAAGGAATAAATATTATTTGAAAATATACATAATTTTTCATTTGCAAGTGAAAACAGTGTGTGTGTGTGTGTGTGTGTGTGTGTGTGTGTGTGTGTGTGGTCCTGAAAATCATTTTTTTGCTTATGTTTTCATTGGAACAAAATTTCTTGAAAAACACGACCCTGGTTCAAATGAAGATTAGAAGCAACTGCGAAAGAGATCAGACTGTCAAACATTGCTGTGTGTGCATCTAAGCTAAAAGCTGGAACTGTACATTCAAAATAATTGTCTATATCGAGAGGGAGAAATAAATAAATATAATGGCTACTCTGTGCATATTGTCATGGAATGTAAATGGCCTTACAGATGTAGACAAAAATCAGAGTATGCAGAATTATCTTAAAAACATCAGGGGGCAAACAGCAATGTTGTAGGAGACATTCAGATAGAAATGAGTGTATGAATTTGACAAAAAAGGTTTTAGGGGTGGAAATTCAGTAGAATATCAGGGACAATGGAAAAAGGTGGAAATAATACTGATGGGGTAGATTTGTGGTAGTAAGGGAGGGTCTGTATCACATCGTCGAACTTGTATAAGATCGAACGATGTAATATCGAACCCAAAAGTCCAAAACGCAAAAATAACGAAGCCACGGCACATCGACTTTTTTCCCAGGGAAAAAATCAGCAGGCCGTTTTTGGGGCTTTGCTATTTCCTCCACTGCGTTGCAATCTCAAAGTTTGTACATTTAAAAAGGGGGGTGTGGGGGGCACAGCCTCCCACTATTTTTAGTTTAAGGTTTATGTTTTTTTTTTTTTTTTTTGTTAGAGAACAGCGATTTTTTTTCCCCTGGGAAAAAAATTGCTGTTCTGTCTGTTCTTTATTGTGTGGTTTCGGACTTTTGGGTTCAATATTACATCGTTCGAACTTACACAAGTTTGACGATGTGATACAGACCCATAAGGGATTACTGGCAGGGGAAGAAGGTTGCACTGGCATGCATTTATTTGAATGCAAGACAATTTTAGGACAAATTAGCTTTCAAGCAAGGAATATATGGGTGGGAACTGGAACAATTTACAATATTGAGAATGCACGTAGAGACCTAGAAGGGAAAACAACAAACGCAAATTTCTGTAGCAGTACATGAGAATATTTGGTATAGAGGACCTGAATGCATTAGTAGGAACTCAGACATAAATTACATATTGCTCAAAGTACAGTAACTGAGCTAAACTGGACAAAAATTATATTGACAGGAGCATGTGCATTTAATAGAAAGCTTTGACATACAACCAATAACAACTTCACATCATGCATGGATTAAAACAAAGATGAATATGCAGGGTAATAAAGTAAGACATGGCTGCTGTCCAACTTACTGGATAAAAAAGAGGAATTTAACAAAAAGGTAAGAGTTATTGATTCGAGAATTAGGGAAGACAGAAATCGCTTTAGCATGGATAGCTTGTGAGTGGGGACAAAATGAAAATGGGGCTTAAAAACAGGGTAAAATAATACAAAGAAGAAATAATATAAATTATTTAGAGAAGATGACAAAGATGTAAGCATTGCAGAACAAGGGGAATTTTATAGAACAAAACATGAGGAGCAATTATAAAGTGCTAAAGGAAAAAATAAGGAAGCATTTGTAATATGCTTGATGTTAGAAAGGTTGCTGTTAAGCAACTATTTTTTGATAACTCCAGACCCAAAATCATTTCTGCAGAACAACTTGGGCATCATAATGACAAATAAGCAAAGATCTAATAGTGGTGTTAGACATTTAAGAAACCTTCAGAAATTTTAAGAAGATATGTATAAAGTACAAGAACATGAAACCAATAAAAGGCACAAATGGAAACAGGAGCGGCCTTAGGTCAACTGGTGCTCTCGGCAAAAGGGCACCATGGTGCCTCTCTCACACCACCTGGTGCCCCCATCCTGGTCCACCTACACCAAATAAATAGTGCCCCTGCTACAGTGGCGCCCTAGGCGGCCGCCTAGTTGGTCTATGCCTAAGGCTGGCTATGAATGGAAATATTTATGGGACACAATTATGCAAAGATTAGAAGATGCTTAACACAGCTAAGGTAAAAAGAGGAAATAAAAGCTGCAATGTATAATACAAACCAACAGGGAAGTCTCCATTCTTGCAGAAGTTTGGTAGTTGGGAAAAAGTGAGAAAGAGATTTGGGAGGTTTTGTATAATAGTATTTTAAAAGGAGGGGGTGTACCAGCTTCTTGGAAGAAAGCTGTCGTGGCTGCAATTATCCAAAGAGAGTAAAGACTCTTCAGACCTAACTTCATATAGACACATTTCAATTTTAATTCATGATTATAAAATGTTCTATACTAGCTAACAAAATGGCAAAAGGGGTTGCCAAAATTGATAGATACGATCACTGTAGTTTTGTGGAGAAGAGGCAAATATTTCACAACATAAAATAGAACAATGATCTACTGAGAATCTGAATGTAAGAAAATGCTGCAATTGCTGGTGGGTCTTGATGCATCAGAGAGAGTCAGATGAGATTTTATAAGCAGAGCAATGGTATCATTTGCAGTCCCAGTCTGAACAACAGGGTTACTTAGGAGGATGAAGAATCATGGGTAATAATTAAGGTGGGAGGGTTCCTCTTCAGCAAACTGTGTTTGAGCAGAGAAAAGGGAGAGGTGCCATCTTTCAACTTATTTGTCTTATACTTAGAGCCAATGGCAAAGAAAATAGAAGACACACAAATTCAAGGATATACACAGTAATCAAGAAAAGTTAAATTTATTTGCAAATGGTATTATGCTGCACTTGAAAAATCAATAAAATGACATTTCAGTGTTGTGGAACATTTTAGACAGTTTCAAGCCTTTTTGGGATATAAAATGCTAATGAAGATAAAATAAACGATATCAATAGACTACACACCCACACATTAATTGGTTTAGCAATACCCATATTTATGGGCACATCAGATGAAGTATTTAGGTGAATCAATAAAAAAAAAGATTCAATATGGCAGCTAAGGATATGTGGGAAGTCTAAAAAAAATCAAACCGGAAGCTACAAGTTCTGAATAGTAAGATACAAGCAATGAAAATGTTTTCAGTGTATCTAGTTTTACACAAATATTTGGCAGGGGAAGACAGCAAGAGGTATGTGGGATAAGTTGATTTTTGCCAAAGAAAAAGGTGGTTAAGGATTAGCAGATTTAAATAGAAACTTTAGCCTATACACAGTTAAAGGTCATACATAAGACAATCAGAAAGTTATATATCAAAGAGGAAAGGGATGATACGGGGGGGGGGGGGGGGAATTCTGAATGATTCTGCAGTGGCATTTTGCTTGCTCCTCAGTCTTGCAGCAAATTTGGTACTGCACTGATCAACACACTAACATTCCTGCCAGTTGCTCAGACACACATACTACTGCATAACTGAAAAGAACTATATTATATGGTGTTGCACTGTATCATTGACCCTTTAGCAATCATACAGCTACTCCTTCCTAGGTTGACCAAAAGTCATCAAATTCCAATACCATCACATGACATCTCACCTGGTGTTTCTAGAGTAACTATGGGTCCTCACTCTGCCTGTGCCCCCCACCTGTAGCCAGCATTCTACCAATAAGCCTGATCCAGCAATTAAATCTCCACATACTAACAGACAACCATTACCTATTACCAAAGGACGAGTCCAGATGAATGCAAACAAGCAAAGGCAAACTTCTCACAAAAACTGATTAACAATACTCATACTATTACAAAATCTACATATTACAAGAGGAACATAAACCTGTATTTCTAAGGTGCTCAAAGAATCACTTATAAAACCAAAGAGAGTGCACTGCTGAGGTGTGACAACACCTAACATCCATTCCATACTTCTTTCACAATGATGACAGACAAGAGTCACCAGAGTGGCTTGTCCAACGCCTTCAGGCTACAACCATAGTTCACGGACTATGTTAAAATACTTGTTTATAAGTGACTCCAGAGTTTGGCAAACTGCTGCACCACTGACAATGTTGAGGAAAGTAATAGTTAGATGCTTCTCAGGTGTTAGAAGCCACTGCATCACCAGGGCATACTAACTTCACTCCAGGAATGAACATGATATGATCACTGTTCATGTAAGTGTGTGAATGCCTTGTGATACCCCCCCCCCCGACTTTATGAAGAGAAATATGATGGAGCTCTGTGTGTGCGCACAGCATAAGCAAAAGATAGCTTAATAACTGCCTTAATTATTGGTGTTATTCTGAACAGGCCCGATATACAAGCTCCTGGAGGGAGAGGAAAGACAGCCCCACACAATTCACCAAGGATGACCTACATCTTACTCATCAAGACATTTATATACTGTACAACACTCACTCTATACCAAAGTGCCTTTTCTGAGTAATGGCAGGCTACTGAGACTGTGATAACAGGAGGTATTGTCAGCCATGCCAGAAGTAGGGCAGTGGATGTGTAACATATGCCAGCATAAACTAGCTGGAGTTTGGTAAAGAATTATATGCCATTTGTGTATCAAACTGATTTGTACAGATGCTTGTGTTTAAAAATATATTTGTAAAGTTGCTTGTGTTAAAATGTACCAACACTGTGCCCTTCTGAAAGAAAAGAAATGTACATGTATTACTGAAACTGAAATGTATATGTTTTAACAGAGGATACTGGAAGAGAAGAGGTTAACACAATCCTGCTGCAGTAAACTTTGAAAAAATAGCTGAAATTAAATTAGGCCAAAAAGATTGTATCTCTCAGTTCTGATGAAGCCAGAGATGAAAAGTCTGTGAGAAGCCTGGCGTAGTAGCTCTGTAAGAGGAGTTGAAGTGTTAAAATGGTTTTATGACTTCCATGAGTAGCAGCAGATCTGAGCAAGGCTCTTATCTGTGTGTATGGTAACACCTAGGTGATAAATCAGGACGGCTTCTAGCAATGGGGGTTACATAGGTACCAGAAGTCAGATGACCAGATGCATGTCATTCTGTACAGAAATAAAGTTTTACTATTGGGGGAAACTGACGTCTCAGGGCCACTCTGTGTTTTTGAAACCTGACCAAGAAGAAAGGCCACTCACCTACTTCATTTTGCCTTGCACTAGTAAGTGACCAGGAACTAGTACTTAGATTTGTCATGAAAATATAGTGAGAATAGTTGAGCATTGTTTTTCTGAAACTGTGTTACTTTTAGTATTTCCTGTGACTGAAACTTTGGTGTTTACTGTAAATAGATATTTAGTATTTTCTTGTTCTTTTTATTTATTAATATTAAATATATTTAAATGTTTCATTGTGGCTGGTCCTTTTAGAAAATATTTAAGCTTTGCGAGTATTTGCATATTTTTGGTGATAACTCTGGCCACCCCTGAAAGCCTTGCGGTTTTGTCAACATTACCATTTGTATTAATATTAATTTCACTCAATATAATTGGATACCTTTTTAAGAGCATTATAGTTAACTGTCTGGTGGCAGTCAATCTACCTTATTAGTCTGGGCAAAGTTGGCAGAGCAGGTAATCTGTGCCAGTCTTTCCCAAGTGTGCATGTGTGTGAAAATTAAATCTCAAAGTGCGTGTGTCAGCTACTTGCAGCAGGGACATGAAGCACTGGTTTTACAGAGAGGGTGCTGGAGGACTTGGCTTGGACACTTGGCTGAGGACCTAACCCTACAGCTGTGCCAGTGGGGAGTCTTATTGGGGACCTGGAGGGAGACAGACACACAGACCCCGGGCTGAGTGTGTGCCCTGTGTGTCTTAAGGGAAAATGCGCTTGATGCAGAGGTCTACATCTGGAAATACTGAGTGTATCCATTTGTATTCCAAGTAAAGTGGTGAGTATTCAGGCTCCTTGATTACTGGCCCAGAGTGAGGACATCAAAGAGGCTACCAACTTAATAAATGCAAATTCAAATCTGGAAAATATCAATGTAAAGTTGCTCAGTGCTATTAGCCTAAGCAGAATTCGTCCCCTTGAGGTCTTCTTAACTTTGGAAAACACTGACATTTGTGTTGTGTCAGAAAAATGGTTACATAACAGTGATGGCCTCAGTCCTTAATTGGCTTCTATGACTACCACTTGTTTAGGACCACAAGTTTAAACAGCGCTTACATTGGTGATGGTGGTGTCTATCTGAAACACCATCACCTCTAGACTTACTGACCAGGATAATGACCTCAAACTCCTCCATATCCTATCAACAATAAATAAAACCTTACACATATACCGATGGACTTCTGAAACCTATCTTAAAGCTAGAATCCCTCTATCTAGGCAAATTCATTCCAGACTTGAGCCAGCTATCAGCACTGCTTAGAGAGCTGACATGTAAAGATGTATCCTGGTCTTGGTTAGACCACCACAAAAGAACATTTGATGTCTTGAAACAGAGAACTGCTAGTCCACCAAGTCTCTAATACTATAATGTTTACAAGCCAGTTACTCTTTCATGTGATGCTTTGAAATTTAGTCTTGGTGCAGTCATTCTACAAGAGGGTCAACCTGTTGCCTATGCATTGAGAACTCTTACCCAAACTGAAATGCAGTATGCCCAGACAGAGAGTTTTTGGCAATTGTGTTTGCATGTTTAATGTTCCATGATTATGCTTATGGTAGACCTACCCAGACTGAAACAGACCACCAACCACTAGTCACTATTCTTAAGAAAGCCTATGCATTCAGCTCCAGCCAGATTGCAATGCATGATGTTGAGACTGCAAAAGTATAATTTCACTCATCTACAAGAAAGGCAAACTTCTTTATCTTGCTGATACATTATCCAGATTGCCCAGAAACACCACAGAACAGCATGAGAATGAGATCCTTGATTTTGAAGTCATGGAAGTGAGAAATCTTTCTTCCACACGTCCTGAGCTGAGAGATCACAGCCACAGATCCAGTTTTACAAAGGCTCAACCATTTAATCAAGGATGGCCATCAAAGCAATCTAGTTTATCTCAAGAAGTGCAACCTTATTTGTCTGACAATGGTATTATTATGAAAGGTCTGAAAATAATTGTTCCAAAGTCCTTGCTACAAGAGTACATTACTATCTTGCATCTTGGTCAGCCAAGAGCAGACTCTACCAAAAGGACGACAGGACTAGTATTTTTGCTTCTATGTCACAAGACATTGAGACAATACTGTTATCTTGTTCGTGTGTGTAATAGTACAAAGTTACATCAACAGAAAGAACTTCAGCTAAACCAGATTCCTCAACTACCTTGGTCGACAGTAGCCACTGACATTTTCAAATGGAATGATCAACATTAGTTGGTGTTAGTAGACTCTTAACTCCAAGTGGTTCAGGACTGACCTACTTCCTAACCTAGCATCCAGTATTGTCATTACTAAGATGAAACGTCATTTTGCAGTCCATGGTAGACCGCACAGTTATTTCTGATAATGGCACACAGTTTACAAGCCAACAGTTCAAAAGATTTGCCAAAGAATGGGATTTTATTCATGTCACACATAGCCCCGAGTACCTGCAGTCAAATGGTTTGGCAGAAAGTACAGTTGTGTACACTTACCATAAATGTAGATCTTCGAGTGTATTCACTATTGCAGTCATCACATTTGGGTAATCTGCTTGCAGTAGCCCTCAATTGGCCTGATTATCAAAGTCTTGGGTCCTGCGTTGGTTGCTCTCTCATCTTCCATGATGTCAGGTAGTCAGGGGTAATAAAGCATGCAGCCGACGCCATTACATCAGTTTTTCTTGCCTCAGATGTCAGGTGCCCGCATAATGGGAAGCAATTATATATACAAGGTTACACCTCCAACAAAAAAGCAAATACACCAAAAAGCTTTAAGCATAGTAAACAAGAACACAGGTATAGCCAATAGAAGTCAGGGGGCTGGAGGGAGGGTAACCAGGACTGCAACAGTGAATACACTCGAACATCTACATTTATGGTAAGTGTACACAACTGTACTATGTTCTTCGTGTTTCACTGTTGCAGTCATCATATTTGGGTAGATTACCAAAGCTAAGGATGGGAGGAGAAAATTAGATAGCATTAGGACCAGCTATAAGGCCCTACAAGACTGCAGTGGCAAAGCCAGCTCTGGATTTAGAAAAAATTGGCATATGGTAATGCTTGGTGAAAGTATGTACAGAACTACAGGTAGCAGCTTCTAGGATGTCCCTGGTAGGGACACCTCTGAGAAAGGCTGTAGAGGTAGATGCAGCCCTGGTTGAATGTGGTCTTATCCCCTGTGGGGTAGGTTTTCCATGGTGCTTATAGCAGAAATGAATGCAATGGCCTATCCATTTAGAAATGGTTTGTTTTGAAATGGCCTTCCCCTCTGCCCCTGCAGCAAATGCAACCAGCAGCTGTTCAGATTTCCTGAGAGGTTTAGTCCTGTCCAAATAAAATCTAAGTTGTCTGTGCACGTCCAAGGAGTGCAGTATTCGTTCCCCTTTGTTCTGTGGATTAGAAAAGAAGGTTGGCAAATGAATGGACTGATTAAGGGCCACCCTGGGCATGAAGGAGGGATTGGTCCTGAGGGACACCCTGTCTGCAAGAAAGATGATGAAAGGCTCCACCACTGACATGAGGGACTGTAATTCAGGCACCCTTCCTGCTGAAGTGATGGCTAAAAGGAAGGCTGTTTTCCAAGAAAGGAATTTCAACTCTGCATTTGCAGCTGGCTCAAAAGGAGGTAGAGTGAGCTCTTCCAACACAAAGTTAAGGTCCCAGGCTGGAGTAGGGGCTCTCCTGGGTGGTCTTAAGTTTTTGGCCCCTCTGAGGAACTGCTTCAGCAGTGGATGAGAAAAGAGGGTGGTTCTGTGTTGTAATGAGCTGAAATGGCTGAGGCGTGAATTTTGATAGAGGAAAAGGAAAGGCCCTTGTGAAGCATCTCAGTTAAGTATTGAAGAAACTGAGGTAAATTGGACACTGCTGGGCTCATCCCGAGTTTGGTTCCAGGAACAGAATCTCTTCCATTTTTCAGCATAGGATTTTCTAGTACTAGGCCTCCTTGCCTCCAGAATGACATCTATCACTTGCTTACTGAGGGATGGTAACCGAGAGATCAGGTAATTAGCCAGGCTGCCAGGTTCAGGGTTTGAAGCTGTGGGTGCAGAATCTGGCCCTCCTGCTGGACAGCAGGGCAGGGGTCTGAGGCAGGTGCCATGGTGCCAGCAGTGACACACTGCACAAAAGGGGGTACCAGTGTTGGTGTGGCCAGTCTGGTGCAATCAGTACTGTCCTTGGTTTGTCCTGTTTGATCTTTAGTAGTACCTTGGAGAGGAGAGGCAGAGGGGGAAAAGGCATAAGCGGATAGGTTTTTCCAGGTGAATGACAGGGCATCCAATTTCCAAGCTTGTTTGTGGGGAGTCCTTGTGCAGAATTTGTTCAATTGGTAGTTCTGGGCGAAGGCAAACAGGTCTATCTTTGGGCTCCCCCCCCCCATTTGTTTCTCAACATGTTGAATATCTTTAGTTCCAGTTTTCACTCGTGTGGGTCCATGAGATTTCTGCTTAGTTCGTCTGCCAGTGTATTTAACTTTCCTGGCAGGAATTGAGCCTGTAGGTGCACTTGGTAGCTTAAGGCTATGTTCCACAGAGCCATGGCTAGTCAGCAGAGAGGGTATGAGTGGGTTCCCCCCTGCTTATGTACCACATAACAGTGGTGTTGTCCATCTTTACCATTAATTGTCCTGGAAGAATGTGGTCCTTGAAGGCTGTCAGAGCATTGGGTACAGCTAACATTTCTTTTTGATTAATATGCAGGTGCATTTGACTTGGGTTCCATTTGCCCTGAATGCACTTCCCTGCCAAGTGTGCCCCCCCCCCCCATGCATAGTCTGATGAGTCTGTTGTTAGGGTTTGGGCAGCAGGGGGTAGAGTGAATGGCAGCCCCTTGTTTTGGTGGCAGGCCTCTGTCCACCAAAGGAACTCTATCTGTAGACAAGGTATGATAGGAATCATTGATTGTAGATCCTGAGAATGTTGACACCACAGGCTTTTTAGATACCATTGTAGTTTCCTCATATGCAGTCTTGCATATTGAATTAAGAGAATGCAGGAGGCCATGAACCCCAGGGCTTGCAGAATTTTCCTTGCAGATAGCTGGGTCTTTGTGGCCAGTAGTTTGAAGTAGACTGTCAAATGAACTTGTTTCGCTGTCATGAGGTAAGCCATCTGGGAAGTTATATTCAAGCTTGCGCCCAGGAATACAATTTGTTGGCAGGGTACAAGATGTTATTTCTTTTCGTTTATGGTGTACCCCAGAGAAGTTAGCAATTTCTGTACAAACGCCAGATGATTCATAGTATGTCCTGGCTTTCTGCCTGAATTAGACAATCGTCCAGGTATGGGTATATTGAATATTTCTTTGCCTGCAGAATGCAATGACTGGAGCAAGGCACTTTGTGAATACCCTGGGTGCAGTAGATAAGCCAAAGGGCAGTGCAGAGAACTGAGAGTGCATGTAGCTTGCTTTGAAGTGTAGGTATCTTCTGCAAGATTCCCTTATTGGGATGTGCAGGTATGCTTAGCTTGCTTTGAAGTGTAGGTATCTTCTGCAAGATTCCCTTATTGGGATGTGCAGGTATGCTTCCTTTAAATCGAGTGTTGCCAACCAGGCATCTTTGCCTGGCATAGGAAACAGCTGATGAAGAGTTAGCATCTTGAATTTTGGGATCACCAAAAATGTGTTTAGGATAGACAGGTCCAGGATAGGATGCCAGGAGTCGTCTTTCCTGGGCACCAGGAAAATTCTTGAGTAAAAACCTTGTCCCCTTTCTTCTTCTGGGACAGGTTGAATAGCCCTGATGCTTAAGAGAGAGAGAACTTCCTTTGGAGCATCTGCCCACTGATTTGGGGGTAGATCTGGCCAACCATTTGGGGTTGTGAGGAGTGGAAGTTGAATCTGTATCCTTGGGAAACTATATTTAAAAACCCATCTGTCCTGGGTAATTAATTCCCAATTTTTTGCCTGCAGGGCAATCTTTCCCCCAAAAGGAACAGTAAGTTGTGCAGGGCTTGGAAGTTTTAAAGTTAAGTCATTGAGACAGTTTACCATACGGGGAGTCTTACTGCTCCCTGCTTTGGAAATGGGAGCCCCCCATGGCTTAGTCCTGTGAGTACCTTGGGACTGAAGCTTGGGTGTTCTGCTGGTTCTGGGTTTAGACTGAAGTCCTGGAAGAGGCAGGAAAGGACCAATTCTTAGAGGGCCAATGAATACTAAATCTGGGACGCTGTGATTGCAGGAAATCTTTAACAGTTTGCGTAGATTTATTTTTTTCCTCCATCTTTTTAAGTACTACTTCTGCTTTGCTGCCAAACAGGCGGTCTTGGTTTAAGGGAGCATCCAGCAATTTAGCTTTAACATGATCTGGCAAAGATTGCTCCTTAAGCCAAGCATGCCTTCTAAGTACAGACCTAGAAACAGCAGTCCTGCAAGATGCCTGTAATGAATCAAAACCACATTGCAAAGTATGTTTTTCAACTTGTTCAGCAGAATGCATTAAATCCTGTAAATCTTTATTTTCAACACAGTCAGGAATCATCATCATTTTCTGTTTAAGCAATCCAATAATTTGCTGCTGAAACTTTAACATATGAAACTGGCAGTTTAAGGCCCTAATGGCCAAGGTTGCAGAAGTGTGTACCTTCTTACCCCATCTATCCAGCGCCCTGGAATCTCTATCAGAGGGGGTAGGATTTTTGGCAGTAGTAGCCTTAATGCCCTTGGGTCCCTGTGAAATGGTCTCAGGATCTGCAATAGGATTTTTAAAGAGGAACTTGTGAGAGTCAGGAACCTTGTAATACATATCAGGTTTTCTGGGAGCAAGACGTAAAGAGTCAGGGGCTAGGCTAGATTCTGAGAAGGCATCAACAATGTCCAGTACAGGAGGGATAGCTAAAGGCCTGTGTTGGGGCAGGAGTAAGAAATCCCTAAGCCTCTTTTTGAAGTCAGAGTAATCCTGGATTTCCCAGCGAAAATGCTCCCTAAGAGTATGCAAGGTTTTGCCAAAAGAGAAATCCTCTGCAGGGGAAGCAGAGGGAAAGGAGTCATCTGCATCAGAATCCTCATAGGTAGATAAGGGTAAATCCTGGTCATCAGAGGAAACAGAAATTTCAGAGTCCTGATCAGAAGAATCAGAAGGAAAATCAGTTCTAGGTCTCAGAGAGGGAAGGGTGGCTTTCCTGATAAGAGTAATAAGGTCTTCAGCCATTCTTATTTGTTTTTTAGGCATAGGGGCCTGACCATGCAGTCTGGGCGTCTGCTTTCAAGGCATGGATTGAGTTTTAGGCCTTGAAGAAGAAGAAGGCATTGGTTTAATATGCAAGTCAGTAGGCCTGAATACACCCTCAGAAGCCGGTGCCTGCACAGCGGCTCTGGACCCATCCAAGGTAGAGACATCCGCAAGTTCCACAGTTGAAGCATCTCTCGGCAGACTGGACTCCGAATGGGTCTCAGTAGAGGCCTGCGAATCTGAAGTAGCGGGTATCAGGGGCTGCGAAAGCGCCTCACTGAGTACCGGCAAACTGGCGACTAGCTTAGGAGAAGCGTCTCTGTCTATCTTTGCGTTTTTTCGGAATGTCGGTAGTTGGGTGGCTTACTGAAGCCATTTCTGGATAATTGAACAGAGTACAAAAATATTTAGAAGCGTAAATAAACAGACGAAGAATAGTTCAAGGTTTGAATAAGGCACAAAACCGACAGTGAGGTATGTCGTGGTCTGGGCCTAAAAGCAAGGAATGCAGTACGAATGAAAATCTTTATGAGGTATTTGCTTTCCACAAGAAATACAATTGTTAACTTTTACTGACATCAGTTTAGAGCAAGAAAAAGGTCCCCCAACGGGGTACTTAGCTTAGTTGAAGACTTCAGTTCTGAAACTCGAAAACAAAAATTTCAAGAGTCTGCCGACTGGCACTTGCGAACTGCTTCTGCTACTGTACGGCAAGAAAGACTGACGTAATGGCGTCGGCTGCATGCCTTATACCCCTGACTACCCGACGTCATGGAAGATGAGACAGCAACAGACGCAGGACCCAAGACTTTGATAATCAGGCCGACTAAGGGCCACTGCAAGCAGATAACCCAATGATGACTGCAACAGTGAAACATGAAGAACTTCGTGCAGTCCCATGTGGGAAACAGTTACTTGAGAAGTCAAAATGAGACAATAGTGATTTTTTTTCCTGAATATCTTAAATCTCAGAAACATTCCTAGTGATAAACATCTTGGTTCACCTGCTCAGAAACTTCTGTCAAGACATACCAGAACCACATTACCAATCAGTAGTCAATTGTTGGTTCCAAGTGTGAAGAACAACAGATCCGTGAAAGCCAATCTGCTGAAGAAGCGTTTAACCCAGAAGTTTTACTATGATAAGACCAGTAAACTGCTCAACTCATTATGAGAAGTGGTAAGGATGCAAACATCCAAAGGTTATGATCGGATTGGTGTCGTGAAGAGAATTTGGCCAGAGCAGAGTCCAGACTATGTTACGAGATCCGGTCGTATCTCCAGACCATGTAACAGATACATAGCAACTTGGTCATGAACACTGTGTTTATCTAACTCCAATGTTTTTACCAAGGGCAATCTTTTTTTAAGAGGGAAGATGTAGATCAATGTGTGTGTATGTACCTTTAAGACGTTATCCAAGTGTATAAATTCTGAGCGCATGCAAGTCTGACTGCCATTTTATAGTAAGGTGTTGAGATGTAAACATGTATGTATGTAAGGTATGTTTATTAACCTGTTCATTTATATTTTATGATGCTCCTATTCATCCAGATGTGTTTCGATGTATTAAAGCATCTAAAAGAAATACCCCGCCTGCTTGTCATCTATGTTAGAGAGGGACGAGCGACAAAAGGCACAGACATACTTGATCCTGTCCTCACAAACACAGCCTTTCTGCACTCCTTCCCTACTGTGAACACCCTTACTGGTCACATACGATCACTGTGCTGTTTTGTTCACCATATGGCCCCAGTACAGGTCAAAGACAATCCTAGACATGTTTAGAGAATCCTACAAGTCCAATTTTTCTGTGTGTGTTCAACAATCCTCCCAAGAGATTTAAATGTGCATTTATTAGGCTGGTAGCCTCAGCAGATTGACCTGGTGACCCAAGATCAAATACTACTGCATACACCCAAACTTTACACTTCCATTTGAATGCTTACAAATGTGCATGTTCCTAGATACCCCAAATAAAATACCAACTTCAGAAACAAACCCTTCTGGTGGAACACGACTATAAACTCTACAATAAAAGGAACACACACGCAACCTTAAAGAGTAGAATAAAAACTCGGTGTGTTATGATCAACCTCAAAAAGGTTCACCAAAAACAAGAGCAAGATCAAATCTTACAGACCTAACTATGAACTAAAAACTGCTATATTAAGCAATGAATAATCTCAAAACAATCTTTAGAAGAATCAGATAAATATCCACAACTGCACAAAGCTCATTTCTAATGGCATCACCCCACTCAAAGCATGAGGATACAGTTTAACATTCTTGCATATAAATTCATCACAGACTTCAACCCTCCAAACTTCCCAAAACACAGCATCCAGTCTTCACCCCCTGCTCCCATACTCACCTCTGAACAAATACTAAATACACACTTCTGAGACCAAAAATCAGCACTATGCGTCTAGATAACATACCTAGTTATTTCTCGATCAGTATCAAACATCCCTTCCCAATCAGAGCTCAGACCTCAGTTTTTTAAACTTTAGTAAACATAACATTTTTAGAAACATGACAAGGGTACACGTTCAGTAAAAGAAAAGGAAACGAACCATTAAAATTTCCATTAACATTTTCAAGCCACGTACGTGCATGTTTTCTTTTTAACAATTTTCTTAAACTCCTGCATTACATAAATTGCTCAGTTTCTGCCTACCCTTTATTCATTGTGTATTGTTCCCACATGTAATTTGCTCCTTCTTCTTTCTAAAAATCACACCTTCAGTTCTTTTAACCTCATTTACAATATTCAGTACTTCAGATACTGTTAAGACTGAGTTCTATGTTTTAGTAATTGCATTTTTTTGGTATGTGACACCATATTGTGCCTTAGCAATTCAGACCCTACATCCCAGCACAAAAAGTAATTTCTTTAGTTACAATCATTTGCTCCCACAGCATTTCTGACTAAGTACTCTGTATGGAATTCTTAAAATCTGCCAATGTACTACAATCTCAAGAAAATATGCCCCCAGCTACTGCTCCCTTTCCCACCATACCACCAGCATTTTCCTTGTAAAATCCTAAACATTCTGGACTTTGTGGTGTACTTGGCAGCCAATCAGATGTCGTCCCACTGTTCCTTTGTAAATTGCCTTTCCAATAATTCTTCCCACCTTTGTAAAGATTCTTACAGTTATTCAGCAATATTTTATACGCTCTTCTAGTTATCCCTTCTTTTAACAGCAGCTTCTGTTCTAAATTCAACTAATAACTCAACCAGGGCTGGTCTTTCACTTAGAACTCTCGTATCACTTTCTTTTTGCCTAACTGTGCTATCAAAATCCCTATTAGGGAAGGCGTTCTCCAACCTGCAGTTCAAACTTCTGCTTCATCTGACCTACTCCATTATCTTCCTCTTGCCTATTTTCTATACCTCTACTTGCAGTCATCCCTGTTGGTAAAATCTCTTTTCTCCATTCCCATGTTGGCTTAGTTTTTAAACTTTCTGCTACCTTCAGCTGTTATTCTCCTTAAGGGACTGTATCTAAAACTCTACTCTCCTTATTTCTTGAACTGCCCAGCCCACCACCATTTTTTACCTCATTCTATGTGGAGAATCAGCTTATCCCACTTAACCCTTGGTCTCTTCAATTCTTCTCATACACAACTTTTCTGGTTTATAAAATACGGCTAACATGTAGATAAAACTAACGGACCGAAATCTATTTTATGTTACTACCCATAAACACTTCACCATTTTATGTCCCTATAAATATGAGTACTACTAAACCAAACCATGTGTAGATATGTAGTTTGCTGATAAAGCCTTTATTTTACCTTCATTTACTTTACATCCTTGAAAGACTTAAAACTGTCTCAAAATGTTCCACAACACAGAAATGTCCTTTTTTCTGGACTTATCAAGTAGAAAACAATAAGCAACAAATAAAGCTAACTTTTCTGGATTACCAAGGACATCACCTATATCCTTGAATCTGTGACTCATCTTATTTGCTTATAA
This sequence comes from Protopterus annectens, assembly GCF_019279795.1. Lineage (NCBI taxonomy): Eukaryota > Metazoa > Chordata > Ceratodontiformes > Protopteridae > Protopterus > Protopterus annectens. The sequence continues at coordinate 1,948,656,726 of NC_056731.1, forward strand.
TTCTGCATATAAAGCAACCGACAAAAGGGCCAGAGGGCACTCCTGGCCTAATTCCTCTGTTCAAGTACAGCTTGCTGCAAAAAAAAAAAAACTCTCCCACTAATTCTTGCCTCTGACCCTTAGAATAATGTGGTCAATAAGATGGGTATTCGATCAGGGAATGTAAATGTCCCAACTATCCTTCTCAAAATCCCATCTATCAAATGTTTTTTCTGGATCAAGACCCACTAACGACCATAGTGTTTTCTTTCTTTGGTGATTCCTTCTGGATTATCACTGTGCAACTTATATTTTCAAATGTGTGCCTCCTCTCCACAAAACCCCACTTATTCACATCTGATAATTTTGACAGCACCTTTTTAATTTCTTAACTAGGATAGACAAACTTTATAATCATGGTTTAAATTTTAAATTTGTTGATTTAAAGTGGGGTCTGAAGGACTTGTACACAGCTTTGGGTAAATACATCCACCAAAACTTTCTGCCACAACAGTGGAAATGACCTCCCACTTACAATACTGATAAACAAAAGCTTCCTGATTTTCATCACTTCCATTCCTCCTGGCTTACAAACTATTTTGATTCCATTCCCCTCTATCTTAGTTATAAATCAATGAGCTTCATTGCTCTAGACACTGGCATAGTTAAGTTTTCAATAAATACCTTTACTTGGTTTCCCTATTCCTCTAAGCTTTATATACATTTTCAGAGTTTTTGAAATATCTCTAATCACTCTGGTTACTTAACGGAATCTGGCAACAGCCCTTTCAACCTTCACTTCAAGAATTTTTGTGCTTTGAAGTTTTAAAAAATAACTGTTTAACATCAACATTTTTAAATTCATGCATACTGCCCAAATATTCCCTTACTTTCCCTTTAGCACTCAGAAATTGCTCTTCTACTTCTGCATGACTGCCTTGCTTTTGCAATACTTAACCTTTGTCGACCCCTCTAAATAATTTCCCACACCTCTACTTAATTTCTACCACATTTTTAAGCTCTCATTTTCATTTTATCCTATTCCTCAGCTATCCGTTCCTGAAGAAATTTCCATAATTTTTAACGCCTTGTAAATCATTTCTACCATTCCTTAAGTTTCCCTCTTTTTACCAAATATGTAGGATAGCCTGAATGTCTCATTTTTACTTCATTATCTGGCATCTTTATTTTAGTCTTTATTAGTACATGATCTGGAGTAGTGACTGGATGTGTTTCACAGGGTATTTAACTGAAAGCTTTGAAATATCCTTTCTTGCCAGTCTAGCCCAGTTACTGTACCTTGGGAAATACGTAAATTATGTTACAAGTAGCTGCAACTATGTTCACATCTTCTATTCTAAATTCTCTCATATTTCTTCAAAAAAATCTACCCTCCTTTGTTACTTTTTCCCATCTAGGTCCCCATAATACATTTTCACTATTGCAAATTAGGTTCCAGTTCCCACCCATGAGTAATATTCCCTGCTTTACAATAGAGGTTATATGTGGAATGCAAATACATGCCAGTGTAATCTTCTTTCCCTGCTAATAAATCTACTGTTGTCTTTTTCTTATTTTTATCACAACTGCAACTCCTTTTATAATCAGTATTAATCCTCTTTTCCTTTGTCTCCAAATAACTGGTGAATGTCCAAACTGAAATTATTCCTTTTCAAATTCACATGCTCATTTCTATCCAAATGAGTCTCCTCCTCCCTACACTTCTTAATACAACTCACTTTTCTTTTGCTTTTTGTCTATACCTATAAAGCCACTAACATTTCATGTTAAAATTGATAAGGCAGCCAGCCATTTGGATAAAAAAAAAAAAAAGGTATTACTTTCACATATTCTACATGACAGGTCTTTTGAATATGAATTTCTAACTTGCAACTTGTACGCACACACAAATGCTTGGCTGGCAGATCTTGTACGTAGTTGCTGCTTTTCATCTTCATTTGAACCGGTTATATTCATCCAGACCTTTTACTTCAACAAAATCATTCAACAAAAAACTAAATACACTTTAAACCCATATTTTAGCTCACAACTAACACACACAACTATATAAACTTTCCAAAAAGGGAAGCTATCCCACTGAATATAGGGACAGTTTTCCCAGGCCGACTACACTCACAGTCTTTACCCATTTTAAAGTTGGACTTAATCATGCTGGAATTGTGTTCTAGAGTCTGCATTCCTTCTTGCACACATCGCCTATATTTGTCCCATCTCTGCTGCCCTCATAGATAGGAAAAAACAGCTAGGATGCTCTCAGTTAAAAGACATTTAACCTTAAGAAAAAGGGCAATGACCAGCAGTTAGGGAATGCTGAGAGGCAGGTGTAAGATTCAAGCCACTAGAGCCAGCTGGTGTTAGAAAAATGTTTCCTTCAGAACCAAATACATTTTTTGATACAAAACAGACTATGTAGGAAATAAAGTTTACCAAAAAGTGAACCTAAAAAACAGAGGAGGAGTCTTCTTCTTATTCTTTTGACAATAAAGCTCAGAGAGAGACTTTGCCAGTGGAACCTTTTCCCATGTTTTAAAGGAAATGCTTGCGAGACAGAAAAAAGCAGAGGGGTTAACTAGGAGAATCACAAGTACCTTGGACTTGAACCAGACTCTAGTGAGATGGAGATGAAGAGGACGACAACCAGCAACAAGGAAATTAATGAATAAATGGGAGACTATAAAGCATCCATCACATTTGTGAAATATGACTTTGCAAGAAAAAGTGGCAGAGAAAGACTGGACTTTTATTAAACAGGTGGGTAGACTGTAAAGCACATACCCCACATTATATCATTAATGTTTAGGACGACACAAAGGTAAAAAGTATCAAGTAAAATTTTTTTTTATTAATCTGTACAAAACATTTCATGATATACACTGAACATTACATGTAGTAAAACAGTTTTGTGTACTGTGTACTCAGAGGTATTTTAAATGTGGGGATGTGGGTGAGTCTCTTTGGTGATGGTTGCACGTGTTAAAGTAAACAAGTACTTTTCTGGCTTAAAGTAATACAGGCTTTACAGTATAACAAGAGAAGAAAGGCTGGGCAAAAGCAAGTTTAACATTAATATGATATGATCTTGGGTTGCTGGTTGGGGTATAAAAGTGCACTGGTTACATTATGTGTTAGAAGACATTTTCTCTTATTTTTACAAGGGTGAATGTCTAGATTAATGTTCTTTGGCTTGCGCTATAAACAAGTGCTTTTTGTAAAGTAGGCTTGAAAAATATGACTAAATGATGAAAGCCATGAAAAATGTCAAGCTTCTTACATCTGCAAAGATATTTCCCCATTAGCATATCTTCAGCAGGAGTCAAAAGCACTACTGCTAAAGCAGCTGTACATTCTGTTCTGAGTAAAATCTACAACAATTTATTTCCTACAATTTGTACATGGAGACAAACTGTCTTGCAAGTGCAAGCTCTTGAGAAATTAGCTTTGCTGAGAGAAATGTAAAATGTAAAAGTACAATAGCAAGCAGTTCAGTGAAAAATAAAGGTTGACATTATGGGAAAAGAATAACGAGAATGCTTGAGAGACAGAAAATCACAAGAGTTGACTAGAAGAAATACAAGAACCTTGGACTTGAATCAGAGTCTAGTGTTAGGAGATAAAGATGAGCAGGAAGACCTGCAGGCTTAATATTTTAATGCAATTAGAAGAAAAGTGTACAATTCAGTTTTATTTAAAGATAACCAGTGTATTTTTTCTTAGGGCTAAAATTTCATGTTTTCTGAAAGCATACAAGCCATTTTCACATCTGGGTAGGGAACATAGATAAGAAAAGAACAAAGAGCAATTAGTTTAAGTGGGAACACAGGCTGCAGCATTTGCTTTAGCATGTGTAACTAATTTTACAATAGGGTAACTAATTTTAGAATAGGTAATACTGTGGGTGTAGCTGTCAATTTGGGGCATTTGTTCCCATCTGGATGGTTATGCTTTTTTTAAAGGTATATATAGTTTTGTGTGCGTGTTCTAATTTAATAGGGAATACGGAGGGTTTTGACAATGTATTTAGTTTTTTGTTTGAGGGTTTTCAGTTAAAAAGTCTTAAAAACTGTGGAACTCTGAAAAACATTTGGTATAGTAGATAAGAATTCAGTAGTAGGAAATGGGACATAATTTACATATTCTTCATCATGGTACAATGACCGGGCTAAACTACACTGAAATTATATTTCACATGAACATGTGCATTTGATTGAAGCTTTGACATGCATCGAATAACTATTTCAGATTATACACCGATAAAAACAAAATAAAAATGCAAGTAATGAAGTGAGAGAGACATACTGGCACTTCTTTACCTACTTATTAAATAGAGAATAATTTGAGGAATGGGTAGGGTCAACAGAATTATTGGGGAAAATAGAAATTTTCAGAAACTAATAGCTGGATAAATTAAAATTGGAATTTAAAAACAGAGTAGAAATAAAACAGAAAGAGATATGGTTAAGTAGTAATAGGAATTAGGGGGCTGACAAAGGTTAAAGTATTGTAGAAAAAGGGGGAATCTCGCAGAACAAGAACTGGCACAAATGCAGACTGCTGAAGGGTAAATAAGGCAATATCTGTATAATATGCATGAGTTTAGAAATACCGCCACTAAGCAACTATTTGATAACTCAAAAGCACAAAAACTTTCAGCACAACAACTTGGGAAACAGAATGTAGAAAAGATTGTTGCCAAACTTAGGAAGCATATAACACGACAAATAGCCAGAACTCCTGTAACGTTATTACAGATATTTTGGAAATTGTATGAAAATTTGTATAAAGCAGAGAAACATGGAAATAAAGAATGTACAAATGGAAGTATTTAAAGAAAACAATTATGCCAAGGTTTGAGGTAGATGAGGATCGACAACTAACAAATAGTTAAGATAGGAAATGAGATGAGATAATGGTGATACGCAAGCAATCTTCAGGAAAGTCTCCAGGCATATATATCATTCATGTAGGTGTTTGGAAACTGGGAAAGAAGGTGATGGAAACCTGGAAGATTACAGTATTTTACAAGGAGGGGAGGCACCAACATCTTAGAAAAAGCTGTGGTGGACGTATTACTTAGACTTTAAAAAACTCATCAGACCCAGCTTCCTATAGATCCATTTCAATATTAAAACATTATTACAGTGTTTAATGTTTAAATTAGCTAAACTAACGTTGCCAAAATTGACAGCTATGGATCAATGTCATTTTAAGGAGGGAAAGCAAACATCTGACATTAACAGAACAATGAAGATCCAGAAGGAAACAGATTCTAAGAAAATACTGCTGCTGTTAGTGGGGCTTGATGCAGATAAAACATTCAATAGAGTAAGCTGGGATTTTATAAGCAAAGGAAGCATTTGCATTACCTGATACAATAAGGTTAATTAAGAGGATATATGAATGATCGGAAGAAAGAATTAAATTGGAAGGAATCCTCTCTAAATGTTGTGTTTGAACAGAGGAACCAGGCAGAGGTGTCCTCTTTCCCTTTTGTGTGCTTTAATATTTAGTGGTATTTGCAAAGAAAATGAGGGACTCAGAAATGCAAGGATATAATTGGCAGAGTAATCAAGAAAAATTGGATTTACAGATATTATTTTGTACCCACTATACCCAGAAGAGGACACCTCATTGTTGTGAAACATTCAGAGATAATTTCAAGCTTTTTTGGATGTAAAATTAAAGATAAAACAAAGGCTATACCCATAACTTATGTACCCATTCATGAATTGGTTTAGCAATACCCATATTTATGGGAACATGTTAAGATGATGTATTTAGGAATATGAATTAAAAGGCTTCTGTTCCGGCAGCTAATGATATGTGGAAAGAGACTAAACAAAAGGGAATACAAAAAGAGTGAAACTGGAAGCTCATTTATGGATATGGATATTAAGATACAAGCACAGTCCCTTTATTTTTATATACAGGTCAGGCATATATTTATCAATCAGAGGAAAAGTTGTGGACAATAATTAGAGAGTTGATGTAATATATCTGGGAGGGAAAGAGGGCAACAGGTAAGTGGGATAAGTTGATCCTTTCAAAAGAACATGGTGCTTAAGGATTACATGATTTGAAGGGATATTTTAGAACTACACAGTTAAGGCTCATGTACAACACAAGCAGAAAGTAATAATTCAAAATACATAGGGACGACAATGAAGCAGGGGAGGTTTCAAGAAATAGAGTGGGATTTTGGATGCAGATTCTTAAGAAGAATAAGAAACATGCATAATACTATATCCATAAAGCAGGAGAAAGTATAAGAGCTAAACCAACACAAGAGTGGAGAAAGTGTTTGCCAACAGGAATGACTTCAAGTAGGAATACAGAAAATAGCAGGAGTGCTGGAATTTACTGGGGAAAACCGGCAAAGAAATCAATGTATTGGAATCAATTAACTACAGAGGAAAAGGTAACAGAGTGAGATGAGGCTAAGAAGACATTTGGCTAGCAGGCTAGAGACTGCTGCTACCAGGGACTGATACTAGAAGACAGATAAAGAGATAGGGAATCCTATGTGAAAGACCTGTTCATGTTGGAGTTTTTAGTTTAATTTTGGGCAGAAGCTGCTGTTAAAGAAAGGATAATTAGTAGGGCATATAAAATATTGCACTATAAGAATCATTCAGAGGAGGTTAGAAAAGATTGGGTAGAAAGACTGGAAAAGCAATTGATAAGGGAACAAAGGGGGGCATATATGTATGATTCCCAAGTATGAAAATAGAGGTGGTTTAATATCTTTGTTTGGAAATGTTTGCACAGGTAATTTTATACCCCAAGCAGTCTTCAAATCATCTTCCCACAGGTAGAGAGCAAATGTTGGAGATGCGATTGGGAAGAAAGAGGTAAGTGGGAATGTGTGTTTTTTGAATGTAATAAGTAGGCAGATTTTAAAAATTCCCTACAGAGTACTCCTATCAGAAATACTGAGTGAGCAAGTGGCTGTAACTAAGGAAATTATTCTTTTGAGCACCGGGTATCCGAATTGTCTAAACTTAGTAAGGCCTTATCAAGCTTAACTCTGCTGGCTGCCACAAAAGCAACAAGTAGAAAAATTAAATACTGTTAATTTAGATTTTAATTTCTAAGTACTGTATATTATAAAAGAAGCAAAACAACTGGAAGAGGGATCTTTAGAAAAAAGGAAGCAGCAAATTACATAAAAATAAGTGGATATTGTGGGAACAAAACATGCACGATGAGGTGGAGTGTGAGATTAAAGGGAAGCGTAAGGTTAGAATGAGGATAGTTACCAGGAAAGAAAAGACAGGTGTTGTATAATGCAAATGTATTGTATATGTAATGCAAATTGAAAAAAAAATTAATATAGGATGTTTTTCTTTTTTGTTAAAGTATGTTTGCCTATGTTTTAAGTACTAATTTAATAAAGGTGTTAAAGAAAGTGTACTGGCAACCCTTAAATGAATAAACTAAAATGTGTTTCCTATATTTAATTTTGAGGTACTAACACTGCTATGGATGTAACTACTTGCAGTTACTACCCAGTGTGTCATGTTTCATTTTACACTTAACTACCTACCAGTTCTCCTTTAAATATAAATTATGATGTTTCATATACATATGACTCAGAGCACAGTAGTCATTTCCTGATTAACAGTCTGCATGTGTAGGCACTCTGTCTCCAATTGCAAGCATTTGTTGATTATAACAAAAAACAAACAAAAAAAAAAAGCTAAAAGCTTCAGAAATGCAAGAAACAGTTTTTTTCAAACATTAGAAAAAGTACAGCTGTGCAAGTAAACTTACCATAACAGTAGCTGTTTGAATGATCACTGCTGTCGTAGCCTTAGCTATAAGTGTTGTAACCTGTCAAGGATACAACAGCCGGCCAGCTTCCAAAGCTTCAGGGCAGCTTACAAGTGCTTCGAGTCAGTCAACTAGAGTTGAGCTGCCTACAAACAGGTTTGGGCACCAAGCCCTTCAGAGCTTTTATGCCAACATAGAAAGGGAAGCTGACCCCTGAAAGGACAATGCTAGGAACAACAAAAATAACTCCCAACCCTGGCATAAGCAACACATCAAAAAACAAGGAGGATGGAGGAAGGGAGAGACCAGCGACTGCAGAAGTGATCATAACATTTACTGTTATGGTTAGTTTACTGTAATACTGATTACTGCTGCAGTAGCCTTAGCTGTATGGGTAAAGAACAACAAGCACAGTATCCACCAACACGTTTAATAAAAGCTCAAATCTCTGACGTCTCGGCCAAAGCCTTCAAGGAGAATAAATCACTCTCTTTCACATAACAATTTATACATCTCAATATAAAATAATTACACAATTAATCAATTACCTCACTCATCAATTAAGTAATGCCTTCCAGTTGAACTCCTCATTGAGCCCAAAATTTTTTTATGTTCTTTAAAGAATGTACAACAGTGGTTGAATGTGAATTTAAAATTCTCTTACCGTAGGGGAAGAAATATTAAAAACATTTTAGTTAAAAGTAAGTTTAGTATACCCTCTTCTGAAATATACAGTGAACCTTCCAAAATTGGAACTTTTCCTTGTGGAAGGTGTAAAGCCTGTAAGCATATTGTACCTTATTTCTCCTCTATCAATAATGTTAAATTCAGTACTAACAATTGTTTTTACTGCAACTCAGTAGGTGTTGTATATTCCTTATGTTGTCCCTGTAATAAATTTTACATAGGAGAGACAAAAAGGGCATTTAAAACAAGGCTCTTAGAGCATATTAGGGACATAAATAATGTTAATGTTGATAGTCCTGTAGCTTTACATTTTGCACAATTTCACAACAAAAGCAGTGTTGGTTTAAAATGCACTGTGTTAGAACAAATCAGTGTCCCTATATATCATAATATTAATGTGAAAACTCTTTTATTACAAAAAGAAGCTTTGTATATTTTAAAATTTAAAACTATGTCTCCTTTTGGGCTCAATGAGGAGTTCAACTGGAAGGCATTACTTAACTGATGAGTGAGGTAATTGATTAATTGTGTAATTATTTTATATTGAGATGTATAAATTGTTATGTGAAAAAGAGTGTTTTATTCTCCTTGAAGGCTTTGGCCGAGACGTCAGAGATTTGAGCTTTTATTAAACGTGTTGGTGGATACTGTGCTTGTTGTTCTTAGCTGTATGGGTACACTACCCTAGAAGCCCCTGGAGAATGAAAAAAAAATACATTAGGCTATGCAAGAACCAAACACCTTTACTGAATTATCAGTGACACAGGTAAGTTTACATTCATATAAAAGTAATCAAACTATATTAACATAAACATTATACTTTACATATATTGCTATACATCATATAACTTAAGCAATATTATACAAATTTTTCAATTCCTGCCTTTTTTTAAACAAGAAACATATTTATTAAATCACTTACGACATAGGCATTCATATAAATGAAAACAAATCACACCAACACAATCCTAGATGGAAGCATTTTACATCACAAACCACACTGACACTCCCAATTTACAAACATTATACATCACTTACAATCTACCCAATCTTTCTCACTCAAACATGAACTAGCTCATTTAAGTCCCGTCACCTTTTAAAGCTCATTCCTCCCTTGTATGTATTGTTCCCACAATTCCAATTTTTCCTATGTAGTTTGCTCCTACCCTTTTCTCAAGATCTCAATTCCAGTTTTACCCCTATTACTACATTCACTACTTCCAGTACAGTTGGTTTAGATTTTGATTTCCATTTTCTAGTAATTGCTTTTTTGACAGCCACCATTATTAGACACAGCAGGGCCTTACCATGTCAGGCAATTTCAAATCTGTATCACAGCTCAGAAAAATCATTTCCCTCGCCAGACCAATCTGTCCAGCATCTGTGACACTGCATCCCACCGGGAATCCTTAAAGTCTGCCAACTCACCGCACTCCAAGAAAATATGTTCCCAATTACCTCTCTTTCTCTTCACACCTCCAAAATTTTCTGTCTGCCTGAGGAAAAATCATCTGGAGTCTACTTGGGGTATAAAAATATGTAAACATTTCCAGGCAAAAATCCTAAATAATCTAAATGTTGTCGCATATTTGGGAGACATACATATATCCTCCCATTGTTTCTTTGTGAATTGCTTATCCAATCTCTCTTCCCAATCCTTTCTAACCTTCTCTTATTGATTCTTATAGTTATCATGAAATATTTCATATGCTCTACTAATTATTCCTTTTTTACTGGCAGCTTCTGTTCTAGACTCTATTAAAATCTCTACCAATGCTGGTCTTTCGTTTAGGACCCCCCCCCCCATTTCTTTCTCTCTGCCTATACTCTGATATCACTGCCTAATGTAGACCTAGACAAGGAATCAAGCTTACAATGTTTGTAAATGTGTGTACAGAGGACCAAGTTGCTGCTTCTAGAACATAACCCTTTCCAAAAGCCACAGATGGAGCCAAGGCCCTGATGTCCTGGGCCTTAACCCTACCTGAAACAGTTTTGTTGTGGTGAGTATAACTAAAGGCAATAGCCTTAGACAACCATTTGGAAAGAGATGGCTTTTTATACCGTCTGAACCTTCTTACCTTCACAAGAAATAATAACTGATCTGAAGATCTGAAAGATTTAGTTCTGTCAAAATTGTACCCAAATTGTCTGTGGACATCAGGAAAAATGGGGAGATGGATAAACTTGCTTAAAGTAAACATGGATAACACTTTCGACATGAGAAGGATTAGTTGTAAAAGAAACCTTGTCCCTGTGGAAAATGAGCGAGGGTTGACTCAATTTAAGACCTTAGAACTCTGATACTCTTACTGGCAGAGATAAGATCAATCAGTAAAACTGTGCCCCATGTTAAGAACCTCAAAAGTCAGCTAGGTTAATGCTCCAAATGGAGTAAATGTTAGCTTCTTTAACACAAAACTAAGATCCCAGGCAGGGGCCACCAGTTTTCCTGGAGGACTCTAGCAAACCCTTTCAAAAATATTTTGATACGAGAATACATTGAAAGAGGAGGATCCACGGGCAGTAAAACGGTTGCTAAACCTTGAAGGAGAAGTACGAGAGGCCATAGGATAACAACTCACACAAATATTGTAAAACCAGAGAACAACTAGCCCTGAATGAGTGCTGGTTATGTTGTTGGCTCCAACTAGAAAACCTTTGCCATTTGCCAATATAAAATTTTCTAGTGGTACACTTTCTTGTTTCCATTAGTAGCTGCTTCATGTCTTTAGTAAACATATGCCTGAAGGTAATTAAGGCCCTATCATCCAGGCAGTCGCCTGAAGTTGACTGGGGTCAGGGTTAGCAAATACTCCTGTTCATATGTGAACAGATCCAGTCTGTGAGGAAGCTTGTGGTAATTACCCCTGGTCAAGTCCAAAAGAAGGAACCACTGTCATATCTTGGCAGAAAGGAGTCACCACAATGATCTTGAGGGATTGATTCTGAATCTTCAGAAGTACTCTAGATATCAGTGTAAAGGGCAGAAAAGTATACAGACACAATCCTGTTCAAGGAAAAGAAAAGCCATCTATCTTCTATGTCTTCTTGTACGGAATCTTGCTGATTGTGAGGAGGCAAATGGGTCTACATGAACTCCCCACAGACAGATAAAATCTTGGAAGATGATCTGACTGTTTCCAATCATGAGGGTCTGCCCTTGTCCTGCTCAGTTTGTCTGAGACACAATTCTGCTCTGACAGAATGCAGGATGCCTGTAGTGTGAGACTGTGCTGTAAAGCTAGATCCCAATCTAACATGGCTAGTCTGTGAACGGGATACAACCTGGTTCTCCCTTCCTGGTTGATGTACCACATTACTGTTGTATTGTCTGTAACAACTTGAAGAGGTCTCAGGGACCAAAGATGATTCACGGAGTTGAGTGCCTTGATCAGGGCAACCATTTTATTTTTAATATTTATGTGCTTGCATCTATCGTTGGTGTCCTACACTTTGCACTTTTATCCCTATTGAAAGTGCTCCCCAAACTAAGTCTGAGGTGTCTGCAGTGAGTGACTACTTTGGAACATGGATGAAGGAGGAACCTGGATTAAGAATATCTGCTGTCTCCACCTACTGACGCCCCTTCTGACAAACTGCAGCACTGTTTTTTGAAACGACAAAAGAATGTTGGTGCTGGGATCAGAGAGACTTCAGTTAACATTGTATCTTTCTCGCATGGAGTCATGCAAGGACTATCATAAGAATCCCAGATACAAGGGCTATCATGAGAATTCCAGAAGCCAGGGCTATTATGAGAATCCTAGATGCAATGAGATACAAAATCCTGATGTATTCTCTCACAGTGACCAAAGTCTGAGTAGAAAATCTTTGAAATAGAACTAAATATAAATCTATTTTTTTTTCTTCCTGTGGAAAAAAAATCCTCTTTGAACTGATGTCTCTTACACCCCAGAAACCCAATCTTGTGTGGAGGAGTAAAAAAAAAAATCTCAATGTTGTCTTGGAATCTCAGCTTACGTAAGAGATCTCTCACCAAATTCAGACATTCCTCACACTTTGAAAAGACTTTGCAAAGATAAGCAAGTTATCTAAATATGGAAAATGTGGATACCCTGTAGCCTGCAATGAGCTATAGTTGGAGCTAGGCACTTTGTGAATACTCTTGGTGCAGTGGATAGCCCAAACAGTAAGGCAGAGAACTGACAATGTGATCCAGACACACAAAACCTTAAACACCTGAAGTCTATATGAATAGGGAAGGAGAGTTAACAGGTTGTGAAGTGACAGCATTTTGAACTTGATTAGGATAAGGAGAACTATTCCGAATGTCAGGTTCTGCTGCAGCTAACTTAGCAAAACATAAAAATAAAGTCCTCTTTCCATTTTTTTTTATCATCTGGGAGGTTTTAAGAATGCAGCCAGGCAAACCTCCACAAAACAGTACCAATGGCTACAGCCCTGGAAGAAGTATCAACAGAGTCATACATATACTGTGAACAATGAGTAGTGACTTCTACAAAAGAAGAAACCAATTTATTTAAAGCCACTTTTTCCTCACAAGAAGAAACTAGACAAAACAGTCTTCATACTTTCACAATTAGGCCAAACATATTAGCCTGACAATTTAAAATTCTGAAAATCAAATTGATGAAGTATATGCTTTTCCCCCATACTTATCAATTATCTTCTCATCAGAAAGAACAGGACTGGAACTAACTAAATGTTTAGCAGCAGTAGAGCTACTGGGTAAGGTTTAGGGCGAGTGTACAAAAACTTACGGCTGAGGAACTTTATACATCCTATCTGACTTTTTAGGGGCAGCTGGCAGTCATGAAAATTGCAGGCAGCAAAACATATCCACCAAGTCTGACAGAAGTGGAGGAACAGTTGAAGTTTCTGGAAATTCCTTCTGTAACATCTCATAGTATTTTCTGTGGGACTGAGAAACCGCTGTTCTCCCATTGAAAACACTAGCACATTCTTGAAAGAGTCTCAGAGAGACAGAGATACCCACCACAGGGAGGATAAGAAACTGAGCTGTCCTCAGAATCTGAATCAGAAATCTGAGGAAAATACCCTGTATTCTGTCCTTTCATCTTCGTGTTCAGTTTCAGAATCTTGAATCTCTTCAAGAGATGAGTTATTACTCCTTTAATATAAACTATTTAAGAAGGATCTATAATCTGAATTAAACCCTAAGACAGACCCAGTAAACTACTCCTATCTAACAGATATACATTTAATTTTCATTTTCTTTTTGACAGGAACAATGGGGGCTAACAGTGTTATTAATAGCAGCGGCGGCTACTGAGGATGGGCACAACAATCTGAAAAAAAAATGGGGGGGCCTTCCCTGTTCACTCTCCTAGGACTGACAAGAGTGGCTTCTCCATGCCCAGTGATAGGACCCCAACAACTGCAGAAGATCTGGCTAACTCCCGATCCATACAGGATGTAGGTGCTAAACCAGAGGGATACAGGGTAAAAAAGGAATGTTCTGAGCTGCAACTAATGTCTACAGCTGAGTCTTTCACCTGCAGCTTAGACAAATTTCCAGCTTGCTGTGGTGGCAAAGGATGTTTGCTTAACTTTTTTTTTATTTTATTTTTATTTTTTGTGGCTGCAAGAAGGACCGGCCATTGGACCAACAGTTTGGTGTCCACAGTCAACATAGTCAAGCCAAAAATGGTGCCTCTTTCCTGGAGAAAACAAGCAGCAAAATATAAAAATAAAATAAAATAAATAAGGTCTTTTAATGTCACTTTTTCACATAAACCCAGAGCAAAAAGCACTTTAAAACACTTTGCCAGCCCTAAAAAGTAAAATAAGCAAAATTTATCTACAGAAAAAAATGGCTTTCAAATACTTTAAGCAACTTGCAAACTGACAGGAAAAAAAAAAAAAAAAAAAGAGAGCTCTCATTTAAAAGTATGACACATCTTGTGACAATCTTTTAAAACACAGACCCCTAACTTTAAAATAACTTTCCTAAACAGGAAAGTGTTCTTAAACATTTTTACAATACAAGTCCCCCCCCCCCCCAAGAGAACTTATCTGTCCAGAAAAGGAACAGCACAACTAAATCACTAACCTTGAAAGTCGCAGAATAGTGCAGTTTTCAGCAGCAGGAAAGCACTGAATGGTTTAACACACAAACCAGTCATTTTACACAGCTCAGCTTCAGCTGACTGTTTGGGTGCATAGAAGGTGCCCTGAAGTTTTGGAAACTGGCTGGCTGAACATTACATCTTTGGCAGAATATACCCCGTACAGTTAAGGTTACTGCAGCAGTGATCAATATGATGAACATCTACCATTTCTCATGCTTTCTATTCAATCCCATTTGCTTAAAAATAATTTCTTCTTGCCTATAGTATAAACTAACAGTGCAACTTTCATCTGTATAAAGCAAGGGAAAATATGTTTTTATACACATATAACAGGACAAAGACAATTCTACACTCTCCCAACAGCTCAAGATCTCAGTATTACACTGCTTATAACTAGCATTTATTTTGTTATAGTATAAATCCCAGATGCATCAGCCAAGAAAAATTACTTTCTTACTTTAATATCAGGGGATTTGAAAGATTTAAGATCTTTAATTTTCTTGGTTAGAAACCTCTGGAGTCTTTCCAGTTGAGAAATATGCTTGGATTTATGCATATCTAAGGGACTAAGGGAGGAGTACAGTGGCAGTATGCCTTCTTTGGATCTTATTTACTGTCATCTGTATACCAGGAAATCATGGCTAGGCCATAGGGTACACATTTTCAGTGAATGACCGGGGAGAAAAGCACCAGATTATATATATAGAAAAATCTATAAAAATGATTATATATTACATTAATACACTATCTTGAAGATTTTCACTTGAAAATTAACCTGGCCAGATAGAAGGGTTTCCTTACTATGACAAAGTTATCCACTTTTAGTAGCTAGGGCTGTTAGATTGGCCTAGAAAAAAAAAAAAAAGTACCATTCATAAGCTATGAGGTAGGAACAACCTTTCTGTCAAACTTTACTAAGCTGCACTTTTCATTTAGTTTGGGACAACTTTTACTACACCATGTTTATTCCAGCCCTTGCTGGAAGCTGTTTTGTATTAGTGGACGAGTGAACAATGGTGCCCAGACTGCAGTCATCAGCAAATCAGGGAAATCACACTTCTGGGATACTGGGTTGGATGCCTGCAAAATAAATACTAAAGCAGTGGATCCAGAACTGATC
Organism: Protopterus annectens; assembly: GCF_019279795.1. NCBI lineage: Eukaryota > Metazoa > Chordata > Ceratodontiformes > Protopteridae > Protopterus > Protopterus annectens. Next base: position 1,948,672,380 of record NC_056731.1, read on the forward strand.
TGTGGGGCACCAGCACCTTTCACAACTTGGGATCTACTGGAAAGCCAATAAGAAATCCTGCGGACGATGTAGTGGTTTAAGTTAAGCTTCTCTAAATTCTTCAATATCACCAACATGTGGGACAGGGTTAAAAGCCTTGGGAAGGTCAAGATAAACAGTGTTGCACAGAATGAACACTGTCCACAGCCCCTGCAACCTTTTCAAAGAAGCTTACTAGGTTCAGCAGACCTGACCTTCACAAAACCTAAATGATTGAGATCTAGATCACTATATTACTTCGTGTCTCATTTATTTGAAATACTGAATTTGATTTTCATCTCTGAACTTCTGGAAAACAGCTTCTGTAATAAAGCTGACAACCGTTTTTTTTTTTTTTTTTTGCTGAATTGCTGGAACTCTCTCCCTCCAGAGTTTTTTTTTCCTTCTCTTGTTCTAGCTAGATTTCTTAGTTTCTCCAAATTTCTTTGCTGACATCCGGTCAGTTTAACAACTATCAAGAAAATGAATTTTACCTAAATTGTTAACTTTTCACTATCGTTTTTAAACTACTACTCACTGGGAGTCCTCTAATCAACCTGCTTTTCAGAGGTCACCCCATCTTAGGATCTTCTATTAGACCTCCTTTTTGTAAACTGCACTTTATTTTATATTACAACACAACATGCATTTAGCAATTGAAACTAAACTATTTACACTATATACATTATTCAGCATATCATTTATAGTCACATTTTGCAGAGTATGTACAAGTTCATTAGAGCACTGCCTAGACTTGCAAAATTAATGACATCAAGTTCTTACACAACCAAAAATATCAGAGGTCCTGATATAACTAAGAAAATAAGTAGTCTGGGCTGGGACACAGGATCTGAATTGCCTAGACATAGTAAAGTCTTAAGTTTAATTCTGCTGGTTGCCAAAAGCAATTACTAAAAAATGGAACTCACAAGTCTAAACCATCTGTATTAGAAATAATGAATATTGTTACAAGAGATAAAAGAACTCGACATGTGATTTTTTTTTAGAAAAGGGAAGGAGCATATTACACAGAAATAAATGTAATTTGGGGGAACAACACACGCAGAGGAATGTTCAGGAGGAGGAGCGAGGTTTAAAGGAAAGCAAGAACTGAGCACTTTGCATAATGCTGGACTGATGACAGTTACAGAGAAAGAAAACATATGGTGTCTAAGGTGTGCAAACTGAAAAATATTACTGTTTTGTTTTCTCTTCTGATGCCTATTATCTTAAGTGACAATTTAATAAAGGTGTTTAAAAAAATATCTTCAGTTATTAGGTTTTCAATCACAGCCTGTCCACTTGACACATACCACAAGCCTGAGTCACAGCTACATTATGTTACATTCTACAAGGCAGGCTGTAGTATGGGTTACAGCAATCACAGACCTAACAGCCTCATCAGCATTGTTTGCAAGGTGATGGAATGCATCACCTTGGAACTCTGGTATAGGTCAGAGGGAACCTGCACTTTAAACACGGTTTTGTAAAAGGAAGATTATACCTAGTAAACTTAGATGACTTATTTGAAAACAGTGGAGGAGTAACTTAACACAACTCGCCTTGATTTAGCTGAGGCTTTTGGAATCGTACTCCATTTATGTTATCAGGCAAAATGGTAAAACACATTATATCCATATGTAACATGTTAGACTGCCAAATTACAGACACCACTCTATTAGACTTAACAACACTATCCCTCCAAGAGATTTGTCACTAGTCATGTACTCCCATCGGTCTACTTTGGGACCACATCCAGTTGGCATCATCGCCTCTGATGTCAAACCTAACATTTAAGGACGCTGGATGACCAAGTTCACAGACAACTGCAAGCTTGCAGCCATCACCAGTTTCCCTGAAGTGGACTGAATCCTCCAAAATAATCTAAATCAAACTGAGTGGCAGAATCACTGAGTATCATTATCTAAAGCGCAAGGGGAAAAAAAAGTACTGTACAGTTTGTGAAACAGGAACTCTTGTGCACCTACCACTTAAACAACTCCTCTTAAAACAGACTCTGCCATTAGTGGCTTAGGCAACTTTGTACATAAATCCCCCCCCCCCTTTTTTATTTACGTATCCACTGTTGCTAGAAAGCCTTTTACCTCACTCAAATGATTTTTAAGGACACCTCTTCTTGTTCATAACAGGTTCCCCTCTACTCAACTCTCATTAGCCCCACACTAGAACACAATATGTCTTTCATTATGTACCTGTCCAAACAACTAACCCAACATGAAAAACTCCAGTGGTTCTTTACTAGACCAATCTCAGGTATGAGCTCTGTATACTACTCAATGTATGAAAGTCCTGTCTTTTGACTCCTACAGGATTATCTACACCTGGCCTACAAAGCTGTTAAAGACCCAGTCCTGCCTGACTTACTTCACAGCCAAAAAACCTGCAGTAAAACAAACACAAGCACAAAGGACTTGCATCTATATTGCATCATACATTGCATCATACATAGGACTTACTAGAGTGACTCATACCTCTCAACTGTACTGATTTTCGCCTCACATTTTTGATCTGTTCCTCATAAAATGTGTGATTTTCTGGCAAATCATTGGGATGAACTGAGGACTGAAGTCACTAAATAATGACACATTTGTGTTTCAGACTTCATATCCTTCAGAAAAAAGCATACTCGTTTATAATAGCAATATTTAAAATCTGTCCCTATTTTTGGGCTTTTGTCCCTCCTCCATTCTGTCAGGCTTTGTCCAGATTTTTTGCGCTGAGGTTGAGAGGTAAGTGACATATCTCTACCAAAAATTCACCAATTCTGGAAGAAACTATCATGCCCTGCACTGCCTGCTAACCAATCAAATAAAAGGGAATTTGAATATATACACTGCACCTAGCCCACTAGCCCTTGTGGACAGGGCAAGTAACTAGCTGAGTGTATCAGTGGGGCTGCAGCAGCTAGGCTTCAAATGAAATAATTGGGCTGCTGCCTAGTAGCAACCCATGAACTTATTAACTAGAGGAAATAAAGTGAGCTCCCAAAATTACAAACATATGCATCCACTGTCAAACTGCAGTGTGTTCTGCTGTAGGAGGGAATGTTCAACAACACTGGCAATGACTTTCGCCACCACTCTAAAGCTCAGTGATAAGGATTTGCCATCAAAATAAGATCCTAGAAGGTGTGATGACAATGCAGCATCCAAATCCATACATGACTTAAAAGGGATATCACAGCTGCCAGTACGCCCAATCTCAGCCCAGATCCTCCACACTGTCTTCATCCAGAAGGCTAAGGCTTTGACATTCTGGGTTCACTGAGATGCATTTCATTCTGAGTTCACAGACAACTACATACTTGCTGCCACCATCAGCTTCCCTGAAGACAAGTGAATCCTCCAAGACAGCCTAAATCAGACAAACATGGTGGCATGACCATGCTCTAAAGGTTAAATAAAGAAATGCAGTACTGTACTCAAGACACCTGAGGGTCCAACTCCACCCTGATAAAGAGAATTCTGAGTCGGGATCAGAGAATACTCGTCCCCATTTATGCAGACACTTATGAGCAGCAACCAGTGAAACACCCGCATTATGGGATGCTGCCAGATGTTCCTTGACAGGACTAGGCACCAGTTATGCAGGCAGGAAACACATGGGTCTCTGCCACAACACAACAGCATTCACAAACAAAAAAGATACATCTTTTGTTCAAAGTGGTGCACAGTAGCGTACCCTGAAGGAACCTCTTGCGTCTCCCCAGAAAAGTACAGTTTTGTACCTACCATAAATGTAGATGTTCGAAGATCCACATTGCTGCAGTCCTTACACTTGGGTAGTCCGCTGTCCTCGGTCGGCCCGAATATCAAAGTATAAGGCTGACGTCGGTCAAGGCGCATTAGACTGACATCAGGATGTCAGGGTACAAATGCGCATGACCGACATCATATCCTCAGTCTTTTCTTGCCCCAGATGTCAGAAGACCCTAAAAAGAAAGGTCAAAACCAAAAGACAGCAAACAACCAACCAACCACCCCTGCAAAAATAATATGTACAAAATATACAAAATACACAATATTTACAACCCAACCCACACAACCGCCTCTAACTACAGAGGGGAAGGAGGGAGGGTAAATTGGACTGCAGCAATGTGGATCTTCGAACATCTACATTTATGGTAGGTACAAAACTGTACTATGTTCTTCATCTCACATTGCTGCAGTCCTTACACTTGGGTAGAATCCCAAAGCAGAGGTAAGGGCGGATGGCAAAACTATAAAGCAGCAGGAGCTGCCAAAATGCCCTGTAAAATAGCAGTGGCAAAACCAGCCCTAGATTTAGAGTAAAGTGGAAGGTGATAATGCTTAGAGAAAGTATGCACTGAACTCCAAGTAGCTGCCTCCAAAATATCTTTAGTTGCCACCCCCCTTAAAAAAGCTGTTGAAGTGGCAGTAGCCCTAGTGGAATGAGGCCTAATCCCAGCTGGAATCTCCTTACCATGGTGGGAATAACAGAAAGCAATGCAAAACCCAATCCACTTAGAAATAGTTTGTTTTGACACAGGCTTGCCCTGAGAACTCAAAGCAAAAGAAACAAATAACTGCTGAGACTGCCTGAACCCTTTAGTTCTGCTCAAATAATATCGCAACTGCCTGTGTACATCTAAGGTGTGCAAAATCTTTTCCCCTTTATTTTGGGGATTTGCATAAAAAGTAGGCAAATGAATAGTTTGGTTTAAAGCCACACTAGAAACCACTTTAGGCATAAAGGAAGGATTAGTACGCAAAGATACCCTATCCTTATGGAAAATTAAGAAAGGCTTAACCGCCATAAGGGCCTGTAATTCAGAAACCCTTCTAGCAGAGGTAATGGCCAACAAAAAAGCAGTCTTCCATGATAAATATTTCAACTCGGCAGTAGCTGCAGGCTCAAAAGGTTGTAGAGTGAGTTTCTCCAACACAAAATTGAGATCCCAAGCAGGAGTAGGAGCTCACGTGGGGTCTTATATTCTTTGCCCTCTAAGAAATTGCTTGAACAAAGGATGAGAAAACAATGGTGGGTCACAGTCATAGTGAGCAGAAATTGCTGCAGCATGAACCTTAATAGAAGAGAAGGACAAACCTTTGTCCAGTAACTCAGTAAGATATTGAAGAGCCACACTTAAATTAGGCTCAGAAACATCAAATTCCTTTGCTGCACTCCAAAATAAAAATCTCTTCCATTTATCTGCGTACACTTTCCTTGTACTAGGCCTTCTGGCTTCCAAAATAACATTCAAAACTTGCTGTGGAAGTTGAGACCCTCCAGGGTTCAAAACAGAATATGCCAGGCTGTTAGGTGAAGAGAGTGAAGTTTGACATTGAGTAAATGACTGTTCTTCTGAGACAGCAGGTGTGGAATCGAAGGCAAAGGCCATGGAGGCTCCGTACCAGACTTCTCAGTAATGGGTACCAGTGCTGTCGAGGCCAATCTGGAGCTATTAAAATCATCTTTGGCTTGTCCTGTCTGACCTTTAGGAGTACCTTTGGGAGGAGAGGCAGAGGTGGAAAGGCATACACATGAAGATTGCTCCAATTGAAAGAAAGAGCATCCACTTTCCAAGCTGTGGGATGAAACCTTTTTGTGCAAAACTTTGGCAGCTGGTAGTTTAGTGGAGAAGCGAACAGATCTATGTCTGGAGTTCCCCATGACACTGTCAATTTCTGAAATACATGAGGATCCAATTTCCACTCGTGGGGATCCATAATTGTCTGCTCAACACATCTGCTAAGGAGTACTGTGCTCCGGCAGAAACCTTGCCTGAAGATTTAGCTGTAAACTGAGAGCAGTCTCCCACAGAATCATTGCTTGCCTGCATAGAGGATAAGAATGTGTTCCCCTTGCTTGTTGATGTACCACATGACAGTTGTGTTGTCTGTTAGAATCAACACCTGCCCTGGAAGAAGTAAATCCTTGAAAGCTATTAATGCAAATTGGACTGCTAACATCTCCTTCAAGTTGATATGTAGATGTTGTAGTCTGGCAGGCCACGTGTCTTGTATCCACTTTCCATTTAGATGAGCTCCCAAGCTTTGTCTGAGGCATCTGTCGTTAGAATCTGACTCGCCTCTGGCCGGGTCACAGAGAGTCCCTTGTTTAGGTGACATTCCTGAGCCCACCACAAAAATTCCTTTTGAATGCAAGGTATTATCTGAATGACAGTGTCCATATCCTGGCAGTGCTGTGTCCATACATTTTTGAGATACCATTGTAGCTTCCTCATATGCAGTTTGGCATTGGGAAGCACCAGAATACAAGATGCCATGAACCCCAAGGCTTGAAGGACTGTCCTTGCAGTCAGCCTGGACTGATGAGACAATTGATGGAAGTAAAGGGAAAGATACTTTTGTTTGTCCGGGGTCAAAAAGGCCATCTGGGATGCTGTATTCAGTCTTACACCCAGAAAGCACATGTCCTGAGAGGGTACTAGACTGGACTTTATTTCGTTCACAGAATACCCCAGGCATCTTAGCACTGCTATCACATATTGCAAATGATGAAGAAGTTCGTCCCTTCCTTGAGCCAGAATCAGGCAATCGTCCAAATAAGGATAAATCTGTATTCCTTTTAGCCTGAAGAAAGCTATCACTGGAGCCAGAACTTTCGTAAACACTCTGGGCGCAGTAGATAAGCCAAAGGGCAATGCAGAGAACTGATAATGAGAAGTCCCAGTCCGAAAACGCAGATACTTCCTGCAACTTAGTCTGATAGGAACATGAAGGTAAGCCTCCTTGAGATCCAGAGTTACCATCCAGTGATCTTTGCCCAGCAGAGGTAAAAGGTGTTGTAACGTCAACATTTTGAACTTGGGAATGTCCAGATAAGTGTAGAGGATAGATAAATCCAAAATTGGTCTCCACGTGTTCCCCTTCTTTGGTACTAGGAACAGGCGAGAATAAAATCCTAGGCCCACTTCTGGCAGAGGGACCGGCTGTATGGCCCCTATTTGAAGTAGCAGAGAAATTTGTTTGTGAGCCTCTATTCTTTGCTGAGGAGGAACGTCTGGCATGCCTTTGAAAGGAGGCAAGGTATGGAAATAAAACTTGTAACCTTGGTGTATGATATCCAATACCCATCTGTCTTGGGTAATTAAACTCCCAATTTTCCTTGAAAAGTGCCAACCTTCCTCCCAAAGGTGCTGCCAAACGAGAAGGCTCTGGCAGCTGAAAGGGTAGGTCATTGGGTCTGTTTACGAAAGGACTGACCCCTGCCCTCACCCGAAGACTGTGCAGGTGAACTCCCTGTTCTAGGCCTGAAAGAGCCCTGAGCTCTGCCCCTACCACGTCTAGATCTACCCCTAGACTGGGAATCATAAGAAGGATACGTCCACCCCTTGGTAGGCCAATTCCTACTAAACTTTGGAGGCTGAACCTGCAAAAAATCTTTAACAGTCTGCATAGACTTAGCCTTGTCTTCCATTTTCTTTAAGACTGCTTCCACAGGTGAACCAAACAACACATCAGACTGTAAAGGAGCATCTAAAATCCTTGTCTTAACATGGTCAGATAAATTCTGATCCCTCAGCCAGGCGTGCCTGCGAAGAACTGACCCAGTGGCAGCCACCCTAGACGAGGCCTGTACAGCATCAAAACCACATTGCGAAGAATGCTTACCCACCTGTTCAGAAACATGTACCAAATCTTGTAATTCCTTACACTCAATACCTTCCGTCAGAGCAGCTACCTTAGACTTCAATTGAGAAAGTAGATAGTTTTGGTATTTCAACATGTGAAACTGGCAATTCAAAGCCCTCATAGCTAGGGTGGAAGAAGTATAGACTTTCTTTCCCCATCTATCCAAAGCCCTGGCCTCTTTATCTGGAGGAACCGGATTTTTTACAACAGAAGCCTTGACACCCTTAGGCCCCTGACTAACAGTTTCTGGGTCCGCCCTAGGACTCTTAAAAAGATACTTATGAGCTTCAGGCACCCTGTAATACCTATCCGGTTTAACAGGAGCAGGAGGCAAAGAATCAGGATTAAGAGAAGCCTCTGCAAATACATCTTCCACAACATCCAGAACAGGAGGTATAGCCAAAGGCCTATGCTGGGGTAAAACAAAATTCCCTAAGCCTTTTCCTGGAATCAGAGAAGTCCTGACCTTCCCACTTAAAATGTTCCCTCATGGAATGAAGAGTTTCTGAAAAAGAAAAATCCTCAGGAGGAGAAGCAGAAGGAGTAGAATCATCCACATCAGAATCAGAATAAGGAGAATACTCCTGCAAGTCTTCAGCCGAAGACTCTGAAACATCCGAAGCCTGTTCAAAACACCCCAACTCAGGTTCCACCCTAGGTCTCTTATCAGGAGGGGGCAAAGAACCTCTAATCAAGGTAATCAAATCTTCTGCCATTTTAAGCATGTGCTTCTTGGGCACAGATCCTGAAGAACTAGGAGTGACACCAACAGAAGCTAAACCTGGCCTGCCTCTGGGAGAAGCCTTGGAAACAGAAGGAGAGGGCCTAACCACCCTAGGAAGGGAGGGGAGTACAGTAACCTGAGAAGCCCCTTCAGCCTGACCTGTCTCCTGAGAGGCCACATCCTGCAATAACAAAGTCTCCCCCTGGGACTCCAGAGAAACCTCCGGCGGAACCCCCGGTTCCACCGACACCTCTAAAGAACCGGCGTCCGGTACGGACGACTCTTCTTGCCTGGGCTTAGCTGCTTTGTCTTTGCGCTTCTTCGAAGAAGCGGGCGTCGGAGCATCCGACGGCATATTATAATTGCACCGCTTCCCGAAGACTAACCTGGCACAATCCAACCGTCACTTAATAGTGCGCTTATTGAACCTAGCACAAAAGCGACACCCAACAACGTCGTGCTCAGGCCCTAAACAAGGAATACACAAAGTATGATAATCTCTATGCGGTATCTGTTTCCCACAAGAAATACAGTTATTCACTTTTTCTGACATCCGGTAAACCACTGAGGCAAGAAAAAACTAAAATATTCCCCAGCGGGGTACTTAGCCAACTTTGACTCGGTCTGAAACTCCGAATTCGAAAAATTTCAGAACGCCGAATGGCACTTGCAACGCTGCTTCTGCATCGGACCATGCGGCAAAAAAGACTGAGGATATGACGTCGGTCATGCGCATTTGTACCCTGACGTCCTGATGTCAGTCTAATGCGCCTTGACCGACGTCAGCCTTATACTTTGATATTCGGGCCGACCGAGGACAGCGGACTACCCAAGTGTAAGGACTGCAGCAATGTGAGATGAAGAACATCTCATGTTCCAGAAGGTATCCATTACGTTAAGCAATGCAAAGGCAAGACCACTGACTTGATATACTAAAATGAAAAAAAAAAAGCTGAAGGTTTACAACTGGATGAAAACCACCTGTCTCTCCTGGAACAAAGGAGAGTGAGAGTAGAACATTTTGCCTAGTCTAGCTCTAACCAAGAAGTCAGTGGAGGCACAATTTAATTCCTGAGTGCTTTGAAGAGCTGCTCCTCACAAATAAGTCTAAAGACATGGCCTTTAACATACAATGTATATTCATCAGTTCTTTGGAATGACCCCACCCCCACCCCCCAGGATGGACAAACTTGAGGGACACTTCCACAAAATCGATCCTGGACACGAGTTAGATAACCAGAACCACCCTCCTAAGGTGAGTTAACTAATTAGAATCACCCTAATAGGGAACGCGCCTTGCACAGCCAGTCTAGACAAAAGGGCAGTCTATACTGAGAGAGTGCTAAGGGGGATGGAATAAGCAGAAAGGCATTACAAAAACCCTCCACTATGATCATGTCTGTTTCTGCTTTTGGAAGTCCTCAAACAGACCTTGGAAGGTCAGCCTGTAGATCAATGTGTGTGCACGTATCTTTAAAAAGCCATCCAAGGGCTTGCACAAATATATAAATACTGAGCACATGCAAGCCAGACTGCCTCTTTGTAGTAAGTTGTTGAGTGTAAGCATGTATGTGTATAAGGTCTGTCTGATCATCAGTTTGTTTATATTTTATGATGTTGCTATCCATCCTAATGTGTTTCTAAGTAATTTCTATGTAATAAAGTATCTAAACAAATTACCCCGCCTGTTCGTCATCTATGTTAGACAGGGATGAGCGACATGGTGTCAGAAGAGGCATGGCTAAAATGATTTGTTGCCAGAAATAATTTCTCCAGTTTGAGTCCCAGAGGCATCTAGCTGGTATTGGAGGAATTTATTGGAGTGGATCATCCCTACTGTACGTATAATTTAAAAAAGGGTCGGAAACTAATTTCAGATCTTAAAACTTAAAATAATTTCTTATTCGCAAAATATGAAACAAAGCATGCAGAACGCTCCAAACGATATTTAAATAAACCGAAATGTCTGATACTGATAAAAATATTTGAATTACGAAAATATTTGAAATAAGGTTCGAATTGCATAAAATGAAAAAGATAAAAGGAAACAACCGCATTTTTGCTAAGCACATACTTTTCGTATTAAAGATGTCCGAGTTAACAGAAGTATATAAAGTGTCCGCACATTTGTACAGTATTATGGCAAAGTTATTTCACAAAATCCAGCTATTTCAGAGCATATTTCACAAAGTACAATATTTCAGGGTGTTTATTGTGCATTTGAATGTTGCTACGAGCTCTCTTACAGCACAGCTTCTTCGTACATAATTGCAAGAGCCATATTTTCAGTGTGTTTGTGCATACTTTGTTGGCATGGCAGACGGATTTCAAAAACCCAGTGCACTTGTGTTCGACAATACTACTGCAGAGAACTGGAGAGCATTTGAGCAAGAATTCATTTTCTTGCAGGCTGGATTTTCTGATAAACAGATGACAGTATAAAGGGATTTATTCTAATTAATTTAGCTGGGTCAGATGCCAATGAAAGGGAGCATTCATTTGTGTATGCACCTGCTATCTTTGCAGGAGAGGAAGAAAACTGTCATACTGTTGTACCGGCTGAATCAAGGGAGGACCCTGAGTGCTTAAAACGTAAATTTAGAGAAATGTGCAACTCCCAGACAAACATTAAAATGGAAAGGCACTTATTTTACACAGGGGATCAAAATCCTGCTGAAATTTTTGCAGCACATATAACTTATTTAAGAAATAAAGCTAAAATGTGCAGATTTGTTGATTTAAAGGATGAGTTGATGAAAGACAGACATGTGTTGTACTGGGGATGATGCGCTAAAAGATTTTACTTCGTGACGGTGATTTAACTTTGAATAAGGCCACTGAGATTTGTCAGATACACAAGCTCACAGAAAAGCACACACATATGCTTACACATGAGAAATGCATGCTTCCAGTAACTTCTAGAGCTCATGCTGCTAGTATGCAGCATGTGGTTAAAAGAAATAGGCCTAAGCACATGGCAGCAACTGTAGCCCCTGCAGCACCCACTGGTAAACCCCAGAGCTTTCCATCATGTTCCAGAGTTTGCACAGTCTCAGTGAAGCATAAGAGTTGGTCAGTAAACTCAAAGCATGGCCCTCAACCTAGTTTCATTGCCAATTGTCGTAACTGTGGTGGAAAGCATGAATCTAAAAAGGAAAATGTTTAGCTTTTGTTCAGTAATGCCATAAATAAGTGGAATCATTTCAAGAGGTTTTGTAAATCAAAAGGTACACTTTCTTTTATTAAAAGGGAACATTTCAAGAAACAAATCTCTTGGAAAGCTGTGACCCTATGTCAAGTACTTTTTATGTTGATGATGTGTCAGTGCTTAAGATTTATGGACAAAGAATGAAAATTTTGTACTATTCGGATAAATGGAAAACGCATACAGCTCAAAGCTGACACAGGTTCCAAGTGCAATATTATGTCTGCAGAAACATTTGCTACCATATGTAATGGTAAAAGGCTTGATTTGGTAAAGTGTGCGAAGCTTGTTGCTTATGGTGGTAAAGAAATTTAAAATGAAGGCTCAGTAGTGCTTTCATGTTACTCTGCTGGGAGAAGTTACGACTTATTTTATGTGGTCAAGAGGCACGTCCAGTCATTATTAAGGATCAGAGACAGTTTAAAAATGGGACTGCTTTTATTTAATAAGGAATTCCCATTATGTTAACTCGAAAGACCACTATTCCAATTGTACCCAACATATTTTTCTACCTATGCTAATCTTTTCAAAGACAAACTAGGCAAGGAAGCTTCCAATTGTATACTCCATGAAGTTGGATCCAGATGTCAGTCCCGTTATCAAGTCAGCCCTGAATGTTCCAATAGCTATGCAGAATACAGTCAAAGCTGTGCTAGATAAAATGATGCAACAAGGTGTGGCTTGTCCAGTAGGTGAACCAATCAAGTGGGTATCTTCCATGGTTGTAGCTCATAAGAAAAGCTCAGACGACGACAGAATATGTATTGATCCACAAGATTTGAACAAAGCAGTAAAAAAAAGACATCATCCAATGTGCACAGTCGAAGAAGTCACTGCTCTTATGCCAAATGCCACTATTTTTCTGCCTTAGATGCAGAGAGTTAATTTTGGCAAATTTTGCTGGACAACAAATCCTCATTGCTAACTACTTTCAGTACTCTGTTTGGAAGGTACAGATTTTTGAGAATGCCATTTGGGATAAATTCTGCCAGTGAAGTCTTTCAGAGTGCAATGGAGCAAATTTTTTCTGGATACCCTTGTGCTACTGTAGTAGACCTCATACTAGGAGGTAATCGCGAAGCTGAGCATGAAAAACCTCAGAAAAGTTCTGGAAAGAGCACACCAAGTGAATCTTAAGCTCAATCCACAGAAATGCAAATTCAGGCTACAAGAAGTCGCTTATATTGGTCATTTATTTAACGGTTCAGGCCAATGAGCAGACACTTAGAAGCAAACAGCCATTCCCGAGATGAAGCAAACAGCCATTCCCGAGATGCCAGCTCCAGACAATGTTCAAGCCCTGCAACATTTTCTTGGCGTGGGTTAACTACCTAGGCAAGTTCATTTCAGACTTGAGTCAAACATCAGCACCAGTCAGAGAGCTAACACGTAAAGATGTACCCTGGTCTTGGTTAGAACAGCACCAAACAGCATCTGATGTCCTGAAACAGAGAACTGCCAGTCCACCCACTCTCAGATACTATGATGTCCACAAGCCAGTTACTTTTTCATGTGATGCACTTGTTGCCTATACATCGAAAACTCTTACCCAAACTGAAAAGCGGTATGCTCAGATGGAGAAAGAAATTTTGGCATTTGTGTTTGCATGTTCAAAGTTCCATGATTATGTTTATAGTAAACCTATCCAGATCGAAACAGACCACCAACCTCTAGTCACTGTTTTGAGGAAGCCTATGCATACAGCTCCAGCCAGATTGCAATGCATGATGAGACTGAAAAAGTATAATTTCAATATTGTCTAAAAGAAAAGCAAACTTCATCTTGTTGATAAATTGCCCAGATTGACGAGAAACACCACTGAACAGCATGAGAATAAGAACCTTTGATTCTGAAGTCATGGAAGTCAGAAATTTTTCTTCCAGGTCTTGATGAGCTGAGAGAAACACAACTACAGATCCAGTTTTACAGAAGCTCAACTACTTTATTCAACTAGGATGGCCATCAAAGCAATCTAGTTTACCTCAAGAAGTGCAACCTTATTTTCCAAACTGAGATGAGATCTTGTCTGACAATGGTATTATGAAGTGTCCGAAAGTAATTGTTCCAAAGTCCTTACAAGAAGAGTACATTACTATCTTGCATTGTGGTCACCCAGAAGCAGACTCTACCAATATAGAAGGGGGAGAGGTCTAGTATTTTGGCCTTCTATGTCACAGGATATTGAAAGTACGCTATTATCTTGTGTGTGTAAATAGTACTAAGTTGCATCAACAAAGAACCACTTCACCCAAACCAGATTCCTGAACAACCTTGGTCGACAGTAGCTACCGACATTTTCAAATGGAATGGTCAACATTATTTGGTGTTAGTAGACTCTTACTCAAATTGGTTCAAGATTGACCTACTTCCTTATCTAGCATCCAGTACTGTCACTAATTACCAAGATAAGCATCACTTTGCAGTCCATGGTAGTTCACACAGTTATTTTTGACAATGGCATACAGTTTACAAGCAAACAGTTCAAAAGATCTGCCGAAAAGCGGGACTTTACTCATATCACGAGTAACCCAGAGTATCCACAGGCAAATGGTTTGGCAGAATGTGCAGTTCAAAGTCCAAAACAGTTACTAAAGAAGTTGAAGAGAGACAATAGTGATGTTTTCGTGAATCTCTCGAATCTCAAATATTCCTTGTGATAAACATCTTGGTTCACCTGCCCAGAGACTTCTGTCGAGACAAACCGAAACCACATTACCAATCAGTAGTCAATTGTTGGTTCCAAGTGTCAAGTACAACAGGTCAGTGAAAAATAAACTGCTGAAGAAGTGTTTAACCCAGAAGTCCTACTACGATAAGACCAGCAAACCGCTCAATCCATTACGAGGAGATGTGGTAAGGGTGCAAATGTCCAAATGTTATGAGTGGATTGGAGTTGTAAAGAATATTTGCTCAGACCTGAGATCGTACAATGTGGAATCACAAGGAGTAGAGTTTAGGCAGAATTGGAAACATTTGATGCCGGTGTCAGAGCCTAAACCACAGCACATAGCCTATGAGAAAAACTAAATGAGTGAGTTGTCCAGTGTTCCAGTTCCAGAGAATATTCCCGTTCCTGTGATGAATCCTGAAGTTCCTGATACGAACTGTTCACCAAAGACTGTCCCTGTTGCTAAACCCAGTCCAGACTGTTATGTTACCAGATCCGGTCGCATCTCCACACCATGTTACAAGATACACGGCAACTTGGACAAGAATGTTGCGTTTGTTTCTAATGTCTATAGTAATGCATGTGCAACTCCAATGTTAATTTCAACTAAGAGCAATCTTTTTAAGAGGGAGGATGTAGAGCGATGTGTGTGCAGGTATTTTTAAGAAGCTAAGGGCTTGCACAGGTGTATAAATACTGAGCACGTGCGAGCCTGACTGCCATTTTGTAGTAAGTTGAGATTTAAGCATGTATGTCTGTAAGGTCTGTCTGATAATCAGTTTGTTTATAATTTAGGATGTTGCTATCCATCCTGATGTGTTTCTATGTAATAAAACATCTAAACAAACGACCCCGCCTGTTCGTCATATATGTTAAAGAGGGACGAGAGAAACAGCCTAAAAAGGATAATTTCTAAGAAGGGTCGAGAATGGTCCAACAGCTAGTCTATAAAGGCCAAAACAGGGTACTACGCAAACACATTCGCTCAACCTGCTGCCTTAGCTGTAGAATCTGCACAGTGAAAATTACAATGGATTTCACAGCAGCCCACTGTAAAGCCCTGATAATGGTCTTAACTGGATCCTCCTTGACCTGAAAGACAGACAAGTCTGCCAGACTCTCCAGTACATCGTGCAATAGGGAAGACAAGAACCAGGACAAAAACATCATTAAAGTTTGTGTCCTTCAAAAACTTGAACATCTAGCCTTCAACCCTACCTTCTCACATAACTTTGGCACCAGCCAGGGATTATGTAAAAGACCCTCCTGCTAGCCCTCTATATGGTGGTACCTTTAACAGCTAACATTTTTAAATTAAGGCAAGCATCAGGTGGAAAAAGTAACACCTGAAAGGTTACAGACTCTACGGCACTGAGTGTTGGTCTTGAGATATGACCTGTCCAAATGGCAGAAGATAACCTGTGGGTTCAGGGGGATACTTACATTCTCTCAGTCCAAAGAGTGACATCAAAACATGCATTGGATGGAGGCACTCTCAAACATGCACATCTCAGACTATAGCAATACGAAAGAAAAATATTACTCGCACACCAAACTGCAAAGCTATCAATAAAAAAAAAAAGCTTCATCACAACAGAAATCTCCCAGCTTCAGATGTCATATTATGAATCAACCACGTCAGATGATCTAAAAACCCAATTAAAAGCAATGAAAAAAAAATCAGTTTTAAAACTGTGTTACAGTGCAATGAAAAAGTATTTGCCCCCTTCCTGATTTCTTATTTTTTTTTTTGCATGTTTGTCACACTTAAATGTTTCAGATCATCAAACAAATTTAAATATTAGACAGATAACCCAAGTAAACACAAAATGCAGTTTCTAAGTGATGATTTTATTTATTAAGGAAAAAAAACTATCAAAACCTACATGGCCCTATGTGAAAAAATAATTGCCCTCTTGTTAAATCATGAAGTAACTGTGGTTAATCACATTTTTGGGAAAGTTGAGTTCAATTTCACTAGCCACACCCAGGCCTGACTACTGCCAGACCTGTTGAATCAATAGAACAGAAAGTGAAGTAGGCCAAAAGATCCCAAAAAGGAAGACATCATGCCGCGATCTAAAGAAATTCTGGAACAGATGAGAAACAAAGTAACTGACATTTATCAGTCTGGAAAAGGTTACAAAGCAATTTCTAAAGCTTTGGGACTCCAGCGAACCATGGTGAGAGCCATTATCCACAAATGGAGAAAACATGGAAGAGCGGTGAACCTTCCCAGGAGTGGCCGGCCTACCAAAATTACCCCAAGAGCACAGCAACGACTCATCCAAGAGGTCACAAAATAACCCAGAACAACATCTAAAGAACTGCAGGCCTCACTTGCCTCAGTTAAGGTCAGTGTTCTTGATTCAGCCATAAGAAAGAGACTGGGCAAAAATGGCATGCATGGCAGAGTTCCAAGGCGAAAGCCACTGCTGACCAAAAAGAACAAAGGCTCATCTCACTTTTGCCACAAAGCATCTTGATGATCCCCAAGACTTTTGGGAAAAAATTCTGTGGACTGATGAAACAAAAGTTTAATTTTTTGGGAGGTATGCATCCCATTACATCTGGTGTAAAAGTAACACAGCATTTCAGAAAAAGAACATCATGCCAACAGTCAAATATGGTGGTGGTAGTGTGATGGTCTGGGGCTGCTTTGCTGCTTCTGGACCTGGACGACTTGCTGTGATTGATGGAAACATGAATTCTGCTCTCTACTAAAAAATCCTGAAGGAGAAATGTCCGACCATCAGTTCGTGACCTCAAGCTGAAGCGCACTTGGGTTCTTGCAGCAGGACAATGATCCAAAACACACCAGCAAGTCCACCTCTGAATGGCTTAAAAAAAGCAAAATGAAGGTTTTGGAGTGGTCTAGTCAAAGTCCAGACTTGAATCCAATTGAGATGCTGTGGCATGACCTTAAGAAGGTGGTTCATGCTTGGAAACCCTCCAATATGGCTGAATTAAAACAATTCTGCAAAGAAGAGTGGGCCAAAATTCCTCAACAGCGATGAGAAAGACTCATTGCCAGTTATCGCAAAAACCTGATTGCAATCGTTGCTGCTATGGGTGGCACAGCCAGTTATTAGGTTTAGGGGGCAATAACTTTTTCACATAGGGCCATGTAGGTTTGGATAGTTTTTTCCTTAATAAATAAAATCATCACTTAAAAACTGCATTTTGTATTTACTTGGGTTATCCTTGTCTAATATTTACATTTATTTGATGATCTGAAAAGTGTGACAAACATGCAAGAAAATAAGAAATCAGGAAGGAGGCAAATAGTTTTTCATTGCACTGTAAAATTACATCTCATATATTATTATTCCTAAGAAAAATATATTAAGATTTTGAATACATAATACTATTACTACATGGCAACAATTAACTTTATAACCTGGCCACTTTTTTGTGGGATACAACTGATAAAAATATATTTGTTTAAATTAGAGGGGGATAGCTAGGATTCAACAACAGATGCTGCTGTAACTCTATACTGCAACTGGTCTTCCCAGCTGTCACACCTTTCAAAATCTGCAACCTTCTCCATAGGTTCAAAGGTGTTTACTAGGCCAACGACCACAAGGGCCTTTTAAGCCTAGCCATGCATCCCAAATCTTTCACAAGTTCTGATACCCTTAAAAAGTAAGTATGGGCCTAGGAGATTAACCATTTACAAGTTACCTGTGTCTATTAGAGACACAAGTGCCAAACCAGGGATGAATTTCCAGTTTCACATCCAATTGTCCAAGTTGCACTTGAATTGGGTTAGGGAGGAACTCTGCTTCACATGGATGGGGAGCCTGTTCCATAGACAGGGTAGTCTCTGGGATACATAACCTACCTCTCCAGCTGGTTTTATTTATATCACAGGCAAGGTTTAAGTCTTTAAAATGGGTAATTCTGGTGCTGTTTGTTTTGTGGATATGCAGGAGGTCCACGAGAGTGGGGTCTGACAATGCTCTGTATGCCAGGCATAGACCTCCCCTCAAAAGCCTGTAGGAGACAGAATACAGGGGATAGGGCCTTGAGGCAGTCTGCATAAGACATTTTACTTATGCCCTGTATTCTTTTAGTGAGGAATCTCTGTGGATGTTCCAATTGTTGGATATGCCCGGTTAGGTACATACCAAAGGGGGCACTGTACTCAATGATAGGGCTGATGAATGCTGAATACAATGGAACAAGGACTTCCTTGGACTTGGATGTTATAAGCTGCACAACATAGAATGATTTCCTCACCACTGCAGACATGTGATGGTCAAAGACTAGATTACTGTGTGTGTCCCTAAGTCCCTGACTACTGCGTCAAGTCTAAGGGGTGTGTTTGTCAATATAATAGCTACCAGGGATGGATGACTTCCCAAAGAAAACTATTATGCATTTCTTGGCATTTAGTTTTAGTCCATGGCTCTGACACCAGTTGTTTGTCTGTGTTAGCCCCTCCTGGATAACATTTGTGTCAGTGTGAGATTCAACAATAACTCCTAATTTGCAATCATCTGCAAATTTAGTCAGCCAGAAACCACTAACATTGGCCTTAACGTCCGAGAAGTAAATGCCAAAAAGGAGTGGTCCAAGGACTGATCCCTGAGCTCCACTTGTGACCAGCCTCTCTGTAAAGGGGGACTCCTCAATTCTAACTTCCTAGGTCCTGTCTGTGAACCAGTTGGCTATCCACCGGGTGACATACGGGTTTGTACCTAATCTCGAGTATGTCAATAATGTCCAAGTGGGGTATTGTGTCAAATGCCTTGGCCAGGTCAAGGTAGGCAGTGTGAACGATTTTGCCTTCATCCATTGCTTTGGTGAGCTTCTCAAAGAAGTCCACCAGGTTGAGTGGGCATGATCTGCCCTTGACGAAACCAAACTGGGTTGGGTCCAGTGTCTGGAGGTTCAGTACATCTCTACTGATCATCTCCATGATAATTCTTCCCATGACTTTACATACAAGACTTGAGACTTATGGGTCTGTAGTTTCCAGGGTCTGTAGATGGCCCACCTTTATGGAGAGGGATGACTGTTGCCTTTCTCTATTCATGAGGCATGAAGCCTGTTTGGAGGCTACAATTAAACAGTAATTCTAGAGGCCCTGACAGATCATGTTTCTTGCTATTTAGACGGCATCCTGGGATATTGTCTGGGCCCACTGATGCAGTGTTCTTGGTCTTACAGAGAGCATTAAGGACCTGTTCCCTAGTGATAGCAGGGGGTGTTATATTTGATGATATTTCCTGAGGGAAGGTTGAGGGGGAAAGTTGGAGCTGAATTTATCAGCCAGGAGGGTTTGCTACATCCTCTGGCTCAATAAAGGTGGCTCCATTTACAATGAGCTCTGCACACAGCTGTGTACTGCCTTTCAGGTTGTGGATATAGCTAAAGAATGCTTTGTGGTTGTTCTTGGCCTGGGAGATCAAACTTACCTCAAATTTAGCTTTGGTAGACTATTTGACCTCTGAGTTGTTGACAAGAGTGCTTTTATCCTGCTGGGTTACTGCACCTCCTAATTTTTGCCACAATTTTCTTCCTTCTGTTACACAGCTTACTGATTTTGTGATTCTACCAGGGTGGCTTGTTTTTTAAGTTAATTCTGTACTTTTTCCTGGTGGGTACAGCTGCTTGCACACAGCTATTAACATGCTTGTACAGGGTTTCTGTAAACAGTTCTGCATAGGCAGCAGTGCTCTCAGGGTTTATGGGGGCTTGAAATTTTGCCAGGTTCTCACTTAATAGCTGGGGTTAGCCGGAAAAGAGTTCCTGAATACTCCAGTTTTATCTGGGGGTCTAGGTTTCATTTTTACTTCAAAGACGACAATTTTGTGGTCTGACCTTACCAGGAAAAACTTTACAGTAGGGGGTGTGCAGCAGTCTCCCATATTAGTCAGGATTAGAGCCAGTATGATTCCACCCCTGGTTGGTGTATTGACTATCTGGTCCAGGGAGTTTGTTTACAAAATCCAGGAATCTCTGTGCATGTACATTTGGTGTCGTACACGATTTCCAGTTAATAGTGGGGTAATTAACTTCTTGCACCCACTTTAAATCCTTACTAAAATCACACTTCAAAACTTGTCAGATATGCCCTTGCAACCCCCCCCCCCCAATACCATCCACTCCCCACACCCACTACCTCTCTCAGCCCCCATCAACAACCTACTCTTATAGCAAGCTTGGCTACTCATGTTCCCAGCTACCTACCACATAATACTAACTTCTTGTAGCAACAACTGCTAATGGCTGTTATGTACCTCAAAAACAGATTGTATCAATTGTTCACTGATGAATCTCAGCTGCATCTGTAACCATGTTTAGTATATGTCACCATATTTTAAAATAGTACTATGTTCTACAGCTGTTTTACATCTGTTTTCTTCTTGTCTTGCATCCTTAACTGGACTAAATGTCTATATTTAAATGCTGTTTTTTTTTTTACTGTATAATGCAAATAATACTTAATGTGGAGCTTTTCTCCCCGGGCCTCCGCTGAAAGCGGACATGTGTCCAGTCGGACTCTCCCGGTCAACAAATGTAAATAAATAAAATAAAAATTGAAGTCACCCATGAATATGGCACTGGGTTAGGTGGTTAGTGTTTCTAAAGTTTAAATACATGATATGGGTTTCCTGGGTCATAGAGGGGGAACCTATAGCTTGCAAGGAAATGGTATTGGATTTTGCCTATGATGATATGAACATGGAGCAGCTCATGTCTATTGTTTGTTTGACCAGCCTTGAAGTATATTTATTTTTGATGTAAATAGACACCCCTACACTTTTAGTCCCTGCCTGTGAAGTAGCTGGCTTAAATGTGTGAAAAGCATTACAACCTTGCACTGTTGGTGTGCTCTCTGCAGCTTTAAAGCATGTCTCAGTGACTGCAGATTACATCAGCATTCTCTAGGACAAAGAGAGCTTCTAGGGAGTGGAGCTTTTTTGTTACGACTCCTAGCATAGCATTGAGCAGTAATACCTTTAGATTTTCTTGGGTTTGATTTGCTATGTCGGAAGTACTTTCAGTTTGTCATTGCCTAAAAAAGGCACTATGGGGGAAGACAATGTTTCAGCTAATATTCAAAAGCCTAGAAGGGAGGGGTGCAGACCATCCTTGGCAAAGCAGTGTGGTCTGTTGACCATCTCCTTCCATGCTGACAAATACTGCATCCCCTAAAAATGACACCAGAAACTAAGCCAATTATTAAAGTCAATAATCTTTTTTTCGTATTTTGGCATCATCTTTGTAGAGGGTAAAATGCTGCTCAATGCTAGGCTCATACCAGCCTGACACATTTTGAGAGCTCCATAATATCTCTCTTCATATAGTCTAGGGAAGTACGTCACAGGTCACTTATTCCCAACATGGACCATGATTGAGTTGTATTGGCAAATTGTGGTCCAATGACCTGAGTGCCTGTGTAATGTGGCTGGATCCTAGCCTCTGTAACCTCATGAATTCTTGCCATGCTGACTTAATCTACTACTATATTCAGGAACTTGAAGGGATATTCCTCTCAAAGAACCTCTCTCATGACCACCCTGCACAGCCTATTTGACCCTTAAGATTTTTCTTCTACCATTCAGGATGGCAGCTGGAAAAGTGCAAGTGACTGTTTGAAAACTTTTTCTGAAAAAGGCAATGTTCATCAAATTCAATCTTGATTAATTGATAAAAAAATCCCAAGAGTCCTTCAGTATGTGCTTCTTGTGAAGAAAAAGATATTTATGATCTCTGTCCACCAGAATCGTAAGAGGTTCAGTTTTAGAGCCAAAGATGCCACAAATCAGTTTTAAAGAGGATTCTAGATTTGTATGCATCTTCTGCATTCCAAAATTGAAGGCATAACAGGCTGCTTGACCCTTAAAAAATTCAACAGTTTGACACTGAAAATCAAATTCATGACTCAAATTATCCAACAAATAATCTATTTTTTTGTAAGCAAAATTCACCTAATTTGTAGACACTTGTCTGAAGTAAGTACAATCCTTCAAGCAGCCAAGGATCTTTCCAGAATAATCATAAACACTCACTATGACTATCCCTCACCCTGTCTGGCTTCATTATTGTAATGAACTTGTCAGATCATCATGTTTAATGTCTTTCTATCATCATCATCTGACAAATTAGAAAAATGTTATTGGAGCTGGTTACACAATCTATGAATCCTTGTTCATACTTCTAGACTAAAATGGGAAGCTACTCGACTTTTTTCCTCTACTTCTACCCACCTCACTGTTAGAAAACTATATCGCCAAATTCAGCTTCCTAGAGTGTACTTTTAGTTCTATCAAATTACCCGCTACAGATACCTTTTCAAGGGGACAAAACTGAAACTCCTTTGAAACAGTGTAATTAGCTCTTTACTAATTTCAGAATGACTGCAATTATGCATCTTAAAATTTCTACGCCCAGAACAAGTACCTTGGGAAACTTCAGCTAATTCTGGTATCTCCACTCTGTTCTTTGTCATTTTCAGATAAGGAGACTGAAAATGATTCTGCACTTTCTGATGGCCATCACCATTCACAGTCCATCTAGTGATACCTTGCTTGTTGATGTTTGGAAGCTAATCTCTGACGCATTGGGTGATCTAATAAAACAGTTTTGCTCATCCACTCCTCCACTATCAGCTGAGATGGTATCATTATTGTTTGGAAGAGGATTCTTATTTCCCCCTTCTCCTCAGTTCAGGAAATGCTGTTTTTTCCTTATAGTCCTCCTCATCCCTCTGTATTTTCTTTTCATTTTTATTGTTACTATATTCAGCAATCACCTTACCAAGCATCACTTTATAACTGTTTTTGTAAGCCAAAAACAAGAAATCATGTACAATCTCACTCTATAGCTTAATGGCATTGATCTATTCAGAAAACTGTCATTTTCCTTATAAAAATGGTCATAAGCTCAAAGCCCGTCTTACATAAACCTCCAACAAGCCTCTGTGAACAAGACGATACAATACAGACCACTTGGAAGCTTCCATACCCGCAGTCCCTAGCTTCATTCTAAGGTTTGTGCAAACTTTAAAAAGTTTGTGTAACAGCAGATGTTTGGGAACTATCAGTGCTTCAGCAGTATTCACAACATTGGGAAATTAACTGCACATGGACATCTGTCTGGTCAGTACAACATCCACTGCTTTATGGATGTGCTGGCTTTTTCCTATACAGGGGCACATACCTATTTAGCATTTAATGGAAGCAGTCAAGAGTGCACCTTATTCTTTTTTGGTTAGGGACGATAATGGGTAGCTGTCTGCTTTTTTTTCTTTTTAACCCAAATAACAACACAAAGTGGAATAGAGCAGAGAATTAATAACTTCTAGCAGAGAGGTCCACACTGCAGCCTCTGTACAGCTCGAATCATGGATTACAGCAGAAGGAACACAGTCCTTGTTATGTGCTCCCCTGGAGCACAGGAAAAAAGATGGGATGGTGGGTGACAGCAACACTACCCCAAGATACTAGACCATCCCAAAAAAGATCAGGTGAAAACATATGGGGGAAGGTGGGTGGAAGTTATTCCTGCAACAGTGATCCTTCTTGAACATTCTACTGTTAAGGCAAGTGTACTCTCACAGCTGTACTATATTCTTCACATGAATCACTGCTGCAGTAGTCTTCATGACATTTGGGAAGATTACACAGGATAGTAGTGCCAAAGCCTGCCGTGTTCCTGGTCTTGATACTCAGTTGAAAATGAATTTATTAAGAATGACCTTGTTCACACGATACCATCAGAAAAAGAAAAATATTACAATATTAGGTCAGAAATAGATGGTAAATGTGATTAGTTGGTTAATAAAAAGATAAAAAAACTGGAGAGAGATATTAAAGATTATAAAAATAATTTGAGCTACCCTAATCCCAAATCATACAAGTTTTGGGAGAAAAATGGAAGTGAACAATATGTTTTAAATGCTGATGAGTGAGCACTTGTGGGGGAACAAGTGAATGACTTAGATGATTTCTCGGACTACCCAGCTTTGAGACGGCCAGCAGGAATTAAAAGTAAAGGGAACAATCAATACCAACAAAACTACCAGACAAATTTTTGGAGAGGAGGGAAAAGGGGGAGGTACTGAATGTAGTTGGTATCCCTCACCACAACTTGGAAAAGAATGATGACATGACAAAACAGGATGAAAATAATGAGTTCAGGTTTACAAAAAATGGTTACAGTATATACAATTTTAGTGATACAGAGTTGAAGGGTGAGCATTTCAGTCTGTTATCCAAAGGACTGAAGTTCATACCTTTTAAAAAAGGAGATGTTACAACAACCGTATTAGACGTAAAAATGTTTACAAGAAAAATTAACTTAGGTTTACATTTCCCACAAGACAATGCTAACTTCCAGAATGGACAAACTAAATTAAAGAAAAGGAATGATTTTAACCCCCCCCCCCCCACACACACACACACACACCCTCAAATTAAGAATTTTGAGCTTGTGGTAGAGAAAGAGATTCAAAAAGGTTATGCCAAGGTCAAATATAAAGCAAATCTGAACTTTGAAGAAAAAATGTCTTGTCTGACCTTAGGAATAACAGAAAGGTGAGTTATGAAACCAGACAAGGGAGGGGGTACAGTTATAATGGACACACATATAGGAAAGCAAAATGAATGACATTTTGATGGATACAAGTAGATATACAAGTGTGTCCAAGAATGAAATAAACATAGCATATAGAAGAATTGACATGGCTTTGGAAGACTTACATTTGGAGGGTTTAAATAGACCAAAATACCCTTATTTTTTTAAAAGTGGAGTATCCCAGGATACCCGCCATTTTTGTAATCCCTAAGATTCACAAGAATAGTACGGAACCCCTGCTAAGACCTATTGTACCTGCAGAGGGTTCCAAAACTCTCCCTTCAGCAAAATATGTAGACACCAAGTTAAAAAGGTTGTGGTTAAAAAGTAAAAATATTCTTAGGGATTCCTGGGATTTTCTGAGACAGTTAAAGCAGACCATGTACAATGAGGAAATTTCTTTTTTGACTATTGATGTTGACTTGTTTTCCAGTATTCCACATGCAGAAGGCATGAAATTACTGGAAGAAATCATTTTTGAAGACGAGTTAAACACACAATGAGAGTCTAGTATGTTTACAGTTGATGGAATTAATTTTAAAATATTCCATATACTTAAAGGTGAATTTTATCATCAAACCAAGGGAGTAGCAATGGGGGCAGCATTTGCCCCTACATATGCAAATCTTGTCTTAGCTACATGGGAAGAAAAAATGGTCCTAAATTTAATATATAGGAACTGCTGGACCATGAACAAAAGGTTTTTGGATGACAAACGTATCTTATGGGTTGGGTTGCCAGAGAGAAACTACCTGATTTTATTACTTACTTACTTGAACAGTACTACCTCATTTTTAGAATTCACCTATAAGGTATCTTATGACAACCTGCAGTATTTGGATGTGGAAATCTGTAAGGAAAACAATGAGTTAAAGTTTAAATATATAGGAAAAGCACATTTTCAAACTCATACTTTCACCTTAACAGTGCCCATCCTATGCACTATAAGAAAAATATAGTGAAAGGTCAATTTATAAGATCATGTAGGATGACCAAGTAATGTGGAGTTTGATAAAGAAATATGTTTTCTGGAGAGGTTGTTTAAGGACAGATCATACCCAGAAGACATGACTGAACAAGCTAAAAAAGAAGTGTGTGAAGGTAGGCTAGGCAGATTCAAAACAATTTTGGGTCTAGATGAAGAAACAGGGTGTCCTGTACAGGCTGTAAATGTGGAACCATTTGAAAAAGCACTGGTTTTAGAATACAATGGGAGTGCTAGTTTGATTAGGAAAGTTATTGAACAAGAATGGGAAAGACTTATTGGATTTACAGACCTGGACAAAATTCCTAAGAATAAGTTAAAGATTGTTCACAAAAATTCATATAACAAAGAATTTACTGGAAAAAGAATGTGAACCAGAACAATTTAACAGAAAGAAGGTAGGTACATATAGATGTGGGCATTGCACACAGTGCAGTTATATAGTAAATCAAGAAAAACTGTTTCTCGAGAGTAGGAATGTTTGGTTATATGGAAAATACCACCACAATTATGACACTAGTGGTTTAATTATGAGCACTGCTATGATGTACAAACAAGAAAGGAAACTAATGCTCTGTTTAAACACAAACAAGTTTGTGAAAAAGCCCACTACTTATTTTTTGTATTAGAAAGAGTAAAGAAAGACATACAGGGTGGTCCATGGGAAGAAAGGATAAAATATAGGGAACTATGGTGGCAGGTCACGTTACAGGCCAATATGCCTCCAGGACTGATCGAAAATATCTCCATAGTTCCCTTATTAAAAATTAAATCTGCTAAGTTATGATTAATTTTTGTTACATTTTGTTATAAGTACATGGTTGAACCTGTTTTTTTTTTAATATCTTTATAATTCTCTTGTACCTTTTTATATAAATATTTTTTATGCAAACTTATTCATACCTTTCAAACAAGATGGTGTTATATATATTTTTATGTTTCAAGGATTCGGGTTCTAATACAGAATGCTGTTATTGAGGTCTTACACATGTAGTACTTAAAAAGATCACTAGAGGGAGCTCAAATGCAAGTTTTATTTAGTGTTAATTCATCCATTTCATATGTAGTTTTAATAGGTTCATAGGTTGGTACTAGGCTATCGGCCTTAGGGGCCTATACAAGCCTAGCCATAACAATTTCCTGAATATTTCTTCCCACAATATTTACTTCCCTGGACCCCTGTCTAGCAGGGAGACTGACGTGATCCCTGGGGTGAATTTTCGATCTCCCATCCAATCGTCAAGGTTCCTTTTGAAGAGGGCCAAGGAGGCTCTCTGTTTGACATGTATGGGCAGTCTATTCCAGAGTATGGGGAGTCTCTGGGTCAGGAACCTATCCCTCCAGCATGTTTTGTTCATTGTGATGACAAGGTTTAGATCACTGGAGCGCGTGGCTCTGAGGGATTGGGATTTCTTTAAGCGGAGCATGTCCAACAGCTCAGGGTTTAACATGGCCTTGTATGTTAAGCAGAGAAAGCCTCTGAGTAGACTATATGCCACAGAGTATAGTTGGAGTTTTTTTAGTGAGGTATTTATGAGGTAATAGGAATGGCTATTTATTTTTTTACTCTAAGCTATTTATACATTGTTTTTGAAGTTTTAAGAAACTGTATATGATTTTTTAACATGTTTTAACATTTATTAATAGGTTTTAGGTGAATGTGTTGTACCAGTGTGTTATTTCAGATAAGCAGGCTTGAATATTCAATTTTCACTGTACCTTTAAACTTTGTGTCTTAGTTAATTGAAATGATGGGAACTAGAGGTAGAAAAGGGGAGATAAAAGGATTTTGGTTACATGAAGTCCACATCTGATGAAGGTTTTAATGAAAACATACTGTATAAAGAGAGTGTTTATGTTTATTTTTTGGCTGAATAAAGTTGGAATTATCCTTATATCAGTGGCCGAGTTAGTCTTCTGGGTGCCTTGGACTACTTCAAGTATTTTTTGGTGCCTTTGGCATTTTATTTCTGTGTTTTTATAGTTTCCAGGTCCTGAGAATGTTGGTACCAAAGGCTTTTTAAGTACCACTGAAGTTTCCTCGTATGCAGTCTGGCATATGGAATTAGTAGAATGTAGGAGGCCATGAACCCTAGAGACTGCAGGATTTTCCTTGAGGAAAACTGGGTTCTGGTGGCCATTTCAGTGAAGTAGCCTGCCAGACAGGCTTAGTAAGGAATGTCATCTGGGATGCTGTGTCCAAGCTTGCTCCCAGGAATACAATTTTTTGACTGGGGACTAGTTTGGATATCTTTTCGTTGATACGTGTGCCCCAGGGGGGTTAGAAGGTCCTTTACAAATGTCATGTGCTGCAACAGCTTTTCCTGACTGTTTGCCTGTATTAGGACTGTCTGCCTGAATTAGGCAATTGTCTAAGTAGGGGTAAATTTGAATACTTCTCTGTCTACAATAGGCAATGGCTAGAGCCAGGCATTTTGTGAAAACTCTGGGAGCAGTGAATAACCCAAAGGGAAGTGCAGAGAACTGATCATGCATAGATCCTGCCCTGAAACGTAGATATTTCCTGGAGTCCCTTACTGGGATGTGCAGATAGGCCACCTTTAGGTCTAGGGTGGCTAACCAAGGCATCGTTTGACAGCATAGGGAGAAGCTGCTGTAGGGTGAGCATTTTGAATTTTGGTACCACCAGGAAGGTGTTCAGAATGGATAGGTCTAAGATTGGGTGCCAGGTGTCCTCTTTTCTGGGTACCAGAAAAAGTCTGGAATAAAAACCTTGGCCTATCTGCTCTGCAGGAACAGGCTGAATGGCCCTTATGGAGAGCAAGGACAACATGGTTTTGTGCCTCTGCCCACTGGTTTGGAGAAAGATATGGGAACCCTTTGGGGGTTGGCAGCATGTGGAAATATAATTTGTACCCCTGGGATACTATGTTAAGGACCCATCGATTGTTGGTGATGAAGGTCCAGTTTTTTGCATGGTGGGCAAGTTTTCCTCCTAGGGGCACAAGCAATTGGGCAGAAGTGAGGGGTGGAGTTGAGAAGTCATGGTGTATTCTTTCCATAAGGGGGTGGCTTAGCATCACTGCTTTAGAAGTGGAGGTACTCCATTGCGTAGATCTTTGCATACCCTGAGACTGTAATCTGGGGGGGTGTTTCTGCTGGGTCTAGTTTGAGATGTCCTTGAGGGTGTTGGAAATGGCCAATGTTTTGAGGGGCAATGCCTACTAAATCTTGGAGGCTGCACTTGCAAAAAATCTTTGCCTGTCTGCATAAACTTAGCCTTTTCTTCCATCTTTTTCAAAACCTTTTCTGCTTTGGTGCGAAACAGATTGCCCTTGTCCAGAGGAGCATCCAATAATTTTGATTTGACATGGTCTGGCAAGGTCTGCTCCTTAAGCCAGGCATACCCTCTAAGTACAGAACCTGTGACTGCTGCCCTACAAGATGCTTCTATGGCATCAAACCCACACTGCAGGGTATGCTTGCTAACTTGGCTTGCAGAATGCATAAGCTCCTGTAATTCTTTATTTTCTGCACAGTCAGGAAAGGTAGATACATTTTGCTTAATAAGTTCCATAGTATGTTGCTGGTATTTCAGCATGTGGAACTAACAATTTAATGCTCTAATGGCGAGAGTTGCAGAGGTGTATATTTTTTTTACCCCATCTGTCTAAAGCTCGGGAATCCCTGTCCGAGGGGGTGGGATTCTTAGCTGTAATTACTTTTATTCCTTTAGGTCCTTGGGAGATGACCTCTGGGTCAGCAGTAGGATTTTTGAAGAGAAATTTGAGAGAGTCAGGGACTCTGTAGTACCTGTCAGGTTTACTTGGAGCAGGGGGTAAAGTATCAGGAGTTAGACTGGTTTCCATAAAAACATCATCCACAAAGTACAGTTGTGTACACTTACCATAAATGTACATGTTAGAGTGTATTCACTGTTGCAGTCATTACATTTGGGTAATCTGCTGGCAGGTTGCCCTCAGTCAGCCTGAATAAAAGTCTTGGGTCCTGCGTCAGTTGCTGTCTCCTCTTCCACGACGTCAGGTCGTCAGGGGTATAAAACATGCAGCCGACGCCATTTTAATCAGTTTTTCTTGCCCCAGATGTCAGGTGCCCCCAAAATGGGGAGCAAAAATATAGAAACTGTAAATATATAAATGCACCTTAGAAACATAAAATTTACCTTCAACTAAAATAAATACACCACAAAGGCTTTTGAGTATAGTGAAGGAAAGAAAAGGTATAGAATGGGGGATGGCGGGTGGGTAACCCGGACTGCAACAATGAATACACTTGAACATCTACATTTATGGTAAGTGTACACAACTGTACTATGTTCTTCGTGTTTCAATGTTGCAGTCATTACATTTGGGTAGAATCCCAAAGCTAAGGATGGGAGGATGGAACTAAACAGCATTAGGAGCAGCTATAAGGCCCTGCAGGACTGCAGTGGCAAAGCCTGCCCTAGATTTAGAGATAGAGAAGAGAGGTAAATGACAATGCTTGAACAGAGCTCCAAGTAGCAGCTTCTAGAATGTCTTTGTTTGGGACCCCTCTGAGAAAAGTTGCTGAAGTAGAGGCATCCCTAGTGGAATGGGATCTGTTTCCCCTTGGGCACAGGTTTACCATGGTGCAAATAGCAGAAACGGATGCAGTGGCTTATCCATTTAGAAATAGTCTGCTTTGATACAGCCTTCCCCTCTAATCCTGCAGCAAATGCTACCAGTAGCTGCTCAGACTTTCTTAGAGATTTTGTCCTGTTTAAGTAGAATCTTAGTTGTCTGTGCACATCCAATGAATGCAGAATCCACTACCCCTTGTAGTGTGGATTTGGGAAAAAAGTTGGCAGGTGAATGGTCTGGTTAAGAGCCACACTGGATACCACCTTAGGCATAAAGGAAGGGTTGGTCCTGAGGGCCACCCTGTCCAGGTAAAATATAATGAAAGGCTCTACTGCTGAGAGCCTGTAGTTCCGAAACCCTTCTAGCTGAAGTGACTGCCAGAAGAAAAACTGTCTTCCAAGACAGAAATTTTATACCTGCAGTAGCTGCTGGTTCAAAAGGAGGCAGGGTGAGTTTTTCCAACACAAAATTGAGGTCCCATGCAGGAGTTGGTGCTTTCCTGGGAGGCCTTAAAATTTTGGCCCCTCTGAGATACTGCTTTAGCAGTGGATGAGAAAAGAGGGGAGGCTCTGTATTGTAATGAGCAGAGATGGCAGAGGCATGGATTTTTTTGAAGAAAAGGATAGGCCCTTGTCAAGCATCTCAGTTAAGTATTGTAAAATCTGAGGAATATTGGGTCTTGCTGTGTCTATTCCTTGTACTTGGTTCCAAGCACAGAATCTCTTCCATTTATTAGCATAAGATTTTCTAGCACTAGGCCTTCTGGCTTCAAAAATGACAGCCATCACAGGTTTACTGAGAGATGTGGTTTGAATAATTAGCTGATTAGCAATGCTGCAAGATTCAGAGTTTGGAGCAGTGTGTGCAGAATGTGATAGTTCTGCTGAGACAGTAGATGAGGTGTTTGAGGCAAGTACCACGGAGGAAGGTGTGACATATTCCTTAGAAGCGGGTACCAGTGTTGGCGAGGCCAGTCCGGAGCAATTAGAATCATTTTTGTTTTTTCCTGTCTGACTTTTGGTAAGACCTTGGAGAGTAGAGGCAGAGGGGGAAAGGCATAGACTGACATGTTTTTCCAGCTGAAGGATAGAGCATCCACGTTCCATGCTTTTTTGTGATGAGTTCCTGTGCAGAATTAGTCCAACTGATAGTTTTGGGGAGAGGCAAATAGATCTATGTCTGGGCTTCCCAATTTCTGTGTTAACATGCTGAAGATTTGTGGATTCAGTTTCCATTCGTGCGGGTCCATAAGATTTCTGCTTAGGTCGTCTGCCTGAGTATTTTGCTTTCCTGGCAGGAACTGAGTTTGAAGATATATTTGATAAGTCAAGGCTGTGTTCCACAAGGCCATGGCTAGTCTGCAAAGGGGGTAGGAATCGGTAACCCCCCCTGCTTGTTTATGTACCACATAACTGTGGTGTTGTCCATCTTTATCAGTAGTTATCCTGGATGAAGCAAGTCCTTGAAGGCTGTCATAGCATTCTGAACAGCTAGCATTTCTTTCTGGTTGATATGCAGATGCATTTGGTTTGGGCTCCATTTGCCCTGAATACATCTCCCTGCCAGGTGGCCCCCCCCCCCAAGCATAGTCTGATGCGTCTGTAGTTAGTGTCTGGGTGGCAGGGGGTAGAGTGACTGACCGTCCCTTGTTTTGGTGACATGTCTTTGTCCACCAAAGAAACACCTGTTGTAGACAGGGAATGAGAGGAATCAGTGTTTCCAGGCTGTGACAATGTTGACTCCATAAACGTTTTAAGGTACCATTGAAGTTTCCTCATATGCAGTCTCGCATATGGAATTAGTAGAATGCAGGATGCCATGAACCCCAAAGCCTGCAGAATTTGTCTTGCAGATAACTGGGTTTTTGTTGCCATTTGATTGAAGAATGTTGTCAATTGTATTTGTTTGTCTGGAGTGAGTTAAGCCATCTGGGCAGTTGTATTCAAGCTTGCACCCAGGAACGTAATTATTTGAGAGGGTACCAGTTGTGATTTCTTTTAGGTTATGGTGTACCCTAGGCATGCTAGAAGCCTTTTTACAAACGCCAGATGTTGAAGAAGAGTGCCCTTGTCCTCTGCCTGAATGAGACAATCATCCAATAAGGATACATTTGAATGTTTCTTTGTCTGCAGAATGCAATTATTAGTGCCAAGCACTTTTGTAAAGACCCTTGGCACAGTAGATAAGCTAAAGGGCAGTGCAGAGAATTGGTAATGCAAAAAACCAGCTTTGAAGCGGAGGTATCTTCTGCAAAATTCCCTTATTGGGATATGCAGGTTTGCCTCAAGTCTAGAGTCACTAACCAAGCATTCTTGCCTAGCATAGGTAGTAGCTGTTGTAAAGTCAACATTTCGAATTTTGGAATGTCCAGGAACGTGTTCAGAATCGATAAGTCCAGTATTGAATGCCATGAATTGTCTTTTCTGGGTACCAGGAACAGTCTTGAATAAAATCCTTGTCCTTTTTCCTTTTCTGGTACCGGTTGAATAGCCCCCATATCCATGAGGGACATGACTTGTTTCTAGGCCTCTGCCCACTGGTTTTGTGGCAGATCCGGCCATCCGTTTGTAATTGGCAAAGTATGGAAATGAAACCTGTACCCCTGGGACACTATGTTTAATACCCACTTGTCCTGGGTTATTACCTGCCAATTTTGAGCATGAAGTGCTCGTCCCCCCCCCCCCAAGGGGGCTGCCAAAAGATAAGTGCTTGGAGATGGTAGAGGAAAGTCATTGATACTGCTTACTGTAGGGTTGTGCTTTACCTCCAGATTTGGAGGTGGAAGCACCCCATTTCTTTGACCTGTAAGATCCCTGCGATTGATATCTGGAGCCTTTTGAGCACCTGGGTTTGCCCTGAGTGGCTCTGTTGGACACAGGAAAGGACCAATTTTTAGTAGGCCAATGCCTACTGAACCTGGGTGGCTGCACTTGCAAGAAATCTTTTACAGTTTGCATAGATTTAGCTTTGTCTTCCATTTTCTTTAAAACCTCTTCTGCCTTATTACCAGAGTATCATGCTGCAAAGAGGCATCCAACAATTTAGCTTTAACATAATCAGGCAGATTTTGCTCCTTGAGCCAGGCATGCCTTCTTATCACAGATCCAGTAACGGCGGCCCTACTAGAGGCCTCCAAGGAATCAAAACCACATTGCAAAGTATGCTTTCCAACCTGTTTTGCTGAATGCAATAAATCCTGTAACTCTATTTTCCACACAATCAGAAATCATTATTTTCTGTTTCAGTAAGCCTATAACATGCTGTTGATATTTAAGCATATGAAACTGGCAGTTTAAAGCCCTGATTGCCAAGGTTGCAGACGTATAAACCTTCTTACCCCATCTATCCAGCACCCTGGAATCTCTACCAGAAGGGGCAGGATTTTTGGCTGTAGATGCCTTTACACCCTTGGGACCCTGAAAAATAGTCTCAGGATCAGCAGCAGGATTTTTGAAAATAAATTTGTGGGAGTCAGGAACCCTGTAATATCTGTCTGGTTTACTAGGAGCCGGAGGCAGGGAATCAGGAGCCATGCTTGATTCAGAGAACACATCATCAACAATGTCTAAAACAGGAGGTACTGCCAAAGGCCTATGCTGAGGAAGAAGGAAATCCCTCAGCCTCTTTTTTGATTCAGAGAAGTCCTGACTTTCCCAGTGAAAATGTTCCCTTAAGGTATGCAAAGTCTCTCCAAAAGAGTAATCCTCAGGAGGAGATGCAGACGGGATGGATTCCTCTGCATCAGAATCCTCATAAGGTGGAATAGAAAATTCCTGATCAGAAGAGGAATCAGAAGAAATGGAAACCTGATCTGAAGATTCATAATCAGTGCCTTGCCTAGGCCTCTTAGCAGGGGTGGGGTGGGGGGTTGGGAACCCCTGATCAAGGTAATTAAATCCTCAGTCATCTTGATCATTTGTATTTTAGGCATAGGGGCCTGAGCAAGTGGCTCGTGTGTTGGTTTTTTAGACATAGAAGTTGTTTTTGACCTTGTTTTGTTGATTGCGTCGGTTTAATATAAAAATGTTGAGGCCTGAAAAAGTACAGTTTTGTACCTACCATAAATGTAGATGTTCGAGGATTCCCTTGCTGCAGTCCTGACTATTGGGTATAGTCCGCGTCCCAGTCGGCCCGAATACCAGAGGGTCATGGCGCCTTAGACTGACGTCAGTACGTCAGGGTACTAATGCGCATGACCGACGTCATTTCCTCAGTCTTTTCTTGCCCCAGATGTCAGAAGACCCAAAAAGACAAGTCCCAAAAACAACCTGCACCAAAAAACATGTACAATATATACAGTAATATATACAAAAACTATAAGCATGTAAACTCACCTACACAACCACCCTGAAACACAGAGGGGAAGGAGGGAGGAATCCTCGAACATCTACATTTATGGTAGGTACAAAACTGTACTATGTTCTTCGTCTTCCCTTGCTGCAGTCCTGACTATTGGGTAGAATCCCAAAGCAGAGGTAAGGGAGGCTGGCAAATTATAAAGTAGCAGGAGCTGACAACATGCCTTGTAAAACAGCTGTGGCAAAACCAGCTCTAGTCTTAGAGTATATAGGCAGGTGATAATGCCTAGAGAAAGTATGCACTGAACTCCAAGTAGCTGCTTCCAGAATATCCTTAGTTGCCACCCCTTAGAAATGCTGTGAAGTGGCAGTAGCCCTAGTGGAATGAGGCCTAATCCCAGCTGGAACCTCTTTGCCATGATGGGAATAACAAAATGCAATGCAAAAGCCAATCCACCTAGAAATAGTTTGTTTTGACACAGGCTTGCCCTGTGAACTCAAAGCAAAAGAAACAAGTAACTGCTGAGACTGCCTAAAATCTTTAGTCCTGCTCAAATAATAACGCAATTGCCTGTGTACATCTAAAGTGTGCAAAATCTTTTCCCCTTTATTTTGAGGATCTGCAAAAACGTAGGCAAATGAATAGTTTGGTTTAAAGCCACACTAGAAACCACCTTAGGCATAAAGGAAGGATTAGTACGTAATGAAACCCTGTCCTTATGAAAAACCAAAAAGGGCTCTACTGCCATAAGGGCCTGCAACTCAGACACCCTTCTTGCAGAAGTAATAGCCAACAGAAAAGCAGTCTTCCATGACAAATATTTCAATTCAGCAGTAGCTGCAGGCTCAAAAGGTTGTAGAGTAAGTTTTTCCAACACAAAATTGAGATCCCAAGCAGGAGTAGGAGCTCTACGTGGGGTCTTATATTCTTTGCCTCTAAGAAACTGCTTGAACAAAGGATCACGAAAACAAAGGTGGGTCACAATCATAGTGAGCTGAAATTGCTGCAGCATGAATCTTTATGGAAGAGAAGGACAAACCTTTGTCCAATAATTCAGTAAGATATTGAAGAGCCACACTCAAATTAGGCTCTGAAATCTCCAAATTCTTTGCTGTACTCCAAAATAAAAATCTCTTCCATTTTTCTCACTCTCCTAGTACTAGGCCTTCTAGCTTCCATAATCACATTTAAAACTTGTTGAGGAAGCTGAGACCTACCGCTTCAACACAGAATATGCCAAGCTGTGAGATGAAGAGATTGAAGCTTGACATTGAGCAGATGACCGTCCTTCTGAGATAACAGATGAGGAATCAGAGGTAAAGGCCATGGAGGCTTCTTTACAAGACTCCTTAGAAGTGGGTACCAGTGTTGCGAGGCCAATCTGGAGCTATCAAAATCATCCTTGGCCTGTCTTGTCTGACCTTTAGTAATACCTTTGGAAGAAGAGGTAGAGGTGGAAAGGCATAGACATGAAGGTTTTTCCAACTGAAAGACAGAGCATCCACTTTCCAAGCTGTGTGATGAAACCCCTTTGTGCAATACTTTGGCAGCTGGTGGTTTAGTGGAGAAGCGAACAGATCTATGTCTGGAGTTCCCCATGACACTGTCAATTTCTGAAATACATGAAGATCCAGTTTCCACTGTGGGCATCCATGATTTGTCTGCTTAATACATCTGCTAGGGAGTTCTGTGCTCCTGGCAGAAACCTTGCCTGAAGAGTCAGTTGCAGGCTTAATGCAGTCTCCCATAAAATCATTGCTTGCCTGCATAGAGGATAAGAATGTGTTCCCTTGCTTGTTGATGTACCACATGACAGTTGTGTTGTCTGTCAGAATCAACACCTGCCCTGGAAGAAGTAACTCCTTGAACGCCATCAATGCAAACTGGACTGCTAACATCTCCTTCATGTTGATATGTAGATGCTGTAGTCTGGCAGGCCACTTGTCTTGTATCCACTTTCCATTTAGATGAGCTCCCCAAGCAGTGTCCGAGGCATCTGTCGTTAAAATCTGACTCCCCTCTGGCCGGGTCACAGAGAGTCCCTTGTTTAGGTGACATTCCTGAGCCCACCACAAGAATTCCTTTTGAAGGCAAGGTATTATTTGAATGACAGTGTCCAAATCTTGGCAGTGCTGTGTCCATACATTTTGAGATACCATTGCAGCTTCCTCATATGCAGTTTGGCATTGGGAAGCACCAGAATACAAGATGCCATGAACCCTAATGCTTGAAGGACTGTCCTTGCAGTCAGCACGGACTGATGAGATAGTTGATGGAAGTAAAGTGACAGACTCTTTTGTTTGTCCGGGGTTAAAAAGGCCATCTGGGCTGCTGTATTCAGTCTCACACCCAGAAAGCACATGTCTTGAGAGGGTACTAGACTGGACTTTATTTCGTTCACAGAATACCCTAGGCATCTTAGCACTGCTATGACATATTCCAGATGCTGTAGAAGGTGTTCCTTTTCTTGAGCCAGAATCAGGCAGTCGTCCAAGTAAGGATAGATTTGAATGCCTTGAAGCCTGAAGTAAGCTATCACTGGAGCCAGAACCTTTGTGAATACTCTGGGCAGTAGATAAGCCAAAGGGCAATGCAGAGAACTGATAATGAAAATCTCCAGTTCGAAACCGCAGATACTTTCTGCAACTTAGCCTTATAGGCACATGAAGGTAAGCTTCCTTGAGATCCAAAGTTACCATCCAGTGATCCTTGCCCAGCAGAGGTAACAGTTGCTGTAACGTCAACATCTTGAACTTGGGAATGTCCAGATAAGTGTTGAGGATAGATAAATCCAAAATTGGTCTCCACGTGTTCCCCTTCTTTGGTACTAGGAACAGGCGAGAATAAAATCGAAGCCCCTTTCTGATACAGGGACTGGCTGAATGGCCCCTATCTGGAGTAACTGAGAAACTTGCTTGTGAGCCTCTTTTCTTTGTGGAGGAGGAACATCTGGCATGCCTTTGAAAGGGGCATTGTGTGGAAATAAAATCTGTAACCGTGATGAATGATATCCAGCACCCATCTGTCTTGAGTGATTAAATCCCAATTTTCTTTGAAAAGAGACAATCTTCCTCCCAAAGGAGCTGCCAGACGAGAGTCCACTGGCAGCTGAAAAGGCAGGTCATTGGTTCTGCTTTAAAGGACTGACCCCTGCCCTCACCAGAAGTCTGAGCAGGTGAACTGTCTGATCTAGGCCTAAAAGAACCTTGAGCCCTGCCCCTACCACGTCTAGACCTACCCCTAGACTGGGAACCATAAGCAGGATATGTCCACCCCTTAGCAGGCCAATTTCTACTAAACTTGGAGGCTGCACCTGCAAAAATCTTTAACAGTCTGCATAGACTTAGCTTTGTCCTCCATTTTCTTTAAAACTGCTTCCACAGGCGGTCCAAACAACACATCAGACTGTAAAGGAGCATCCAAAATCCTGGTCTTAACATGCTCAGCTAAATTCTGATCCTTCAACCAGGCATGTCTAAGAACAGAACTAGTAGCAGCCACCCTCGAGGAGGCCTGAACAGCATCAAAACCACACTGCAAAGAATGCTTACCCACTTGTTCAGACACATGAACCAAATCCAGCAATTCTTTACACTCAATACCTTCCGCCAAAGCATCCACCTTAGATTTCAATTGTGAAAGGAGATAATTCTGATATTTCAGCATATGAAACTGACAATTCAACGCCTCATGGCTAGAGTGGAAGAAGTATATACTTTCTTACCCCACCTATCCAAAGCCCTTGCCTCTTTATCAGAGGGTACAGGATTTTTAACCACAGAAGCTTTAACACCTTTAGGCCCCTGAGAAACAGTTTCTGGGTCCGCCCTGGGACTCTTAAACAAATACTTATGAGCTTCGGGCACCCTATAATACCTATCAGGCTTAACAGGAGCAGGAGGCAAGGAGTCAGGGTTCAGAGAAGCCTCTGTAAAAACATCCTCCACCACATTCAACACAGGAGGAATAGCTAAGGGCCTATGCTGGGGCAAAACAAGAATTCCCTAAGCCTTTTCTGGAGTCAGAGTAATCTTGGCCTTCCCATTTAAAGTGCTCCCTCATGGAGTGAAGAGTCTCTGAAAATGAAAAATCCTCAGCAGGAGAAGCTGAAGGAGTGGAATCATCCACATCAGAATCAGAATAAGTAGGAAACTCTTGCAAGTCTTCCACAGAAGACTCTGAAGCGTGAACACTGTTCAAAACTATCAAACTCCTGTTCCACCCTAGGCCTCTTTTCAGGTGGGGCATAGAACCTCTAATCAGAGTAATCAAATCTTCTGCCATTTTAAGCATATGTTTCTTAGGCACAGAGCCCGAAATGCTAGGAGAAGCCCCCACAGAAGCTGAACTTGGCCTACCTCTAAAAGAAGCTTTGGCAACAGAAGGAGAGGGCCTAACTACCTTGGGAAGAGAGGGAAGAACAGTTACCTGAGAAGCCCCCTCAGCCTGGCCTACCTCCTGAGAGGGCACATCCTGTAACAGTAAAGTATCTGCCTGAGACTCCATAGAGACTCCTGGCAAAACCTCTGGTTCCCCTGGGCCTTCTAAAGGACCGACATCCGGGACTGCGGTTCCTCACCCTAGGCTTCACTGTTTTGTCCTTGCGCTTCTTGGATGAAGCAGGCGGAGCATCCGGCGGCATATTATAATTGCAACGCTTCCCAAACACTAACCTAGCACAATCAAGCCTCCTCTTAATAGTGCTTGTTAAATCTAGCACAAGAGCGCAACCAACAACGTCGTGCTCAGGCCCTAAACAAGGTATACACAATGTATGATAATCCCTATGCGGTATCTGCTTCCCACAAGAAATACAGTTATTCACTTTTTCTGACATCCGTTAAATACTGAGGCAAGAAAAACCAAAATGTTCCCCACGGGTTACTTAGCCAACTCTGTTTTCGGTCTGAAACTCCGGTTTCGGAAAATCTCAGAACGCCAACCTGCACTCGCAAAATTGCTTCTGCATCGGACCATGCGGCAAAAAGACTGAGGAAATGGCCGGTCATGCGCATTAGTACCCTGACGTACTGACGTCAGTCTAAGGCGCCATGACCGACGTCAGCCTTATACTCTGGTATTCGGGCCGACTGGGACGCGGACTATACCCAATAGTCAGGACTGCAGCAAGGGAAGACGAAGAACATCACCCTCAGAAGCCAGTGCCTGCTCAGAGGCTCCAGACCCATCCTAGGGAGAGACATCCGCGGGTTCAATACTTTGCGAATCTCACAACATACCTGACTCTGAATGGGTCTCGGCAGAGGCCTGCGACTCAAAAGTAGCGGGTATCAGAGGTTGCGAAAGCGTCTCATTGAGTACCGGCAAACCGGCAACTGGCTCAGGAGGAGCTTCGTCGTTGGTTTTGGACCTCGACAGGCTCTGTCTTTTTCCTTGTGTTTTTTGTGAACTCTGGTAGTCGGATTGCTAACCGACGACATTTCAGGGTAATTAAATCTTGAGCCAAAATATTTAGAAGCAAAAATATACAGACGCTTAATAGTGCATTGGTTAAATTTAGCACAAAATCAACAGCAAGGCACATTGTGATCAGGGCCTAGGCAAGGAATACAGTACAAATGAAAATCCTTATGAGGTATTTGCTTCCCACAAGTAATGCAATTATTAACTTTTACTGACATTGGTAAGGAACAAGAAAAAGTTTCCCCAATGGGGTACTTAGCTTTAGTTTGAAGACTTCAGTTCTGAAACTCAAACAAAAATTTCAGGAGTCGGCCGACTGGCACTTGCGAACTGCTTCTGCTTCGGGCACTGCATGGCAAGAAAGACTGATTAAAATGGCGTCGGCTGCATATTTTATACCCCTGACGACCTGACGTCATGGAAGAGGAGACAGCAACTGACGCAGGACCCAAGACTTTGTTATTCAGGCCGACTGAGGGCAACCTGCCAGCAGATTACCCAAATGTAATGACTGCAACAGTGAAACACGAAGAACATCATCCAGAACAGGAGGGATAGCTAAGGGTCTGTGCTGTGGTAGATCTAAAAATTCTCTTTTTGGACTGAGGATAATCCTGGCATTCTCAATGGAAATGCTCTCTCAAAGTATGTAGGGTTTCCCTAAAAGAAAAATCCTCTGGAGGGGAGGCAGAAGGAATGGATTACTCTGCATCTGAATCCTCAAAGGCAGATAAGGGCATGTCTTCATAATCAGAAACCTCAGAGTAGTCGGACTCTTGGTGAGATAAAGCTGCTGGGGACAAGTCTCTTTCTTTTAGCAGGGGAAGGCTGGCTTCCCCTAATCAGCATCATCAGGTCTTCTGTCATTTTAAGCATCTGAGATTGTGGCAAGGAAGCAGGCGCTTGAGATTGGGTCGTTTTTTTAGGCGTAGCTCGTACTCGACCTTAGAAACTCGGTAGTTTTAGAAAGAATTGAAGATGTGAAAGAAGTCATCGGTTTGTTTTGAATATCGGTAGTGCGAAGAGCTTCTTCAGAAGCTGGTGCCTGCACAGCTGCTCTGGACCCATCCAAGGTAGAGACATCCGCAGGTTCCATAGTCAAAGAAAAGTCTCGCGGCATACCGGACTCCGAACTGATCTCGGTAGCGGCCTGCGAATCCATCAAAGTGGGCATCAGGGGCTGCGAAAGCACCTCACTGAGTACTGGCGAACTGGCAACTAGCTTAATGGAAGCATCGTCGGCAGTTTTGGACCTGTACAGTCTGTCTTTATCCTTACATTTTTTTGAAAGATCGGTAGTCAGATGGCTTACTGAAGCCATTTCATAATACGGAGATCAAGAATGAAAGTATTTAGTTACAATAAGGGCCCGATGATGAATAGTTTGGGTGTTGAACAAAGCACAAAACCGACAGCGAGGTACGTCGTGGTCTGGGCATAAACAGGTGACACAGTAAGAATGGAAATCCCGGTGTGGTATTTGCTTTCCAAAGGCGAGACAATTGTTAACTTTTTCTGACAACGGTTAGAGCAAGAAAAAAGGATCGCCAACAAGGTACTTAGCTTTAGAAGACTTCAAGATGATTCAATTTCGGAAATGAAAAAATCAGGTAGCGGCTGACCAGCACTCGTGCAAACTGCTTCGGGCTCCTCAGCAAGAATGACTGATGTAATGGAGTCGGCTGCCTGTTTTTATACCCCTGACGACCTGACGTCAGTACTGAAGCGACAGCAACCGACGCAGTAATACTAAGCCTCTGGTATTCGGACCAACTGAGGGCTACCCCTGGCAGGATAACCCAAGTGTGATGACTGCAACAGTGAAACACGAACATCTGCAGAGTCCATCTCTATGAAGACACTAGTCACAAGCAGATGTTCCTTTTACGCATTTACTTCTCTAAATTTGCAGATGATTGGAAATAAGGAGCAGTCAAAGAATGTTCCACAAACAAAGGTTCTCCAAGGAGGACAGACACAAACCAACAACTTGTGTCAGAGCCCTGGACTAAAACTAAATGCCAAAATATGCATAACAGTATTCTTTGGGAAGTCATCCACCTCTGGTAACTATCATACTGACGACACACTCTAAGAGTTAACCCAGTAGTCAAGGACTTGGGGACACACAGACAATAATTTAGCCTTTGACCATCATGGGTCAAAAGTAGTGAGGAAATCATTCTATTTTATGCAGCTTACAAATGTATGGCATCTAGGTCCAAGGAGATCATTGTTCCACTGTATTCAAAATTCAGACATCTCATTGAGTACAGTGCCCCCTTTGATATGCATCTAAATAGGGATATTCAACAACTGAAGTGTCCACAGAGGTTCTTCACTAAAAGAATACAGGTCGTAACATGTCCTATGCAGACCACCTCAAGGCTGTATCCCAGTGTTCTGTCTCCTACAGGCTGTTTTTAGGGAGATCTATGCCTGGCATACAAGTCACTGTCAGACTCCACCTTACCTGCCAAACACTCAGCACCAGAAAGTACAGTTGTGTACCTACCATAAATGTAGATGTTAGAGTGTATTCACTGTTGCAGTCATTACAACTGGGTTATCCTGCTGGCAGGCTACCCATAGTCGGCCCGAGTTCTAAAGTCTAGGTCCGGTGTCGGTTGCTGGCGCCTCTTCCCTGACATCAGTGCGCCAGGGGTATAAAAGATGCAGCGGACGCCATTTCCTTCAGTTTTTCTTGCCCCAGATGTCAGGTGCCCCTAAAATGGTAGGCTAAATTATGCCAATAAGCATGCATATACAAAAATCAACTTTTCCTTCATCTACAAGCAAATATATGTGGTATAGGTTGTATAGAATAGAGAAGTACAGATAAGTCCCAGCAAGGTAAAAAGGGGGATGTTGGGAGGGTAACCTGGACTGCAACAGTGAATACACTCAAACATCAACATTTATGGTAGGTACACAACTGTACTATGTTAATAGTGTTTCACTGTTGCAGTCATTACAATTGGGTTGAATCCCAAAGCTAAGGTTGGTGCTAAATAGGATTAGGAGAGGCTATCAGGCCCTGCAGAACTGCAGTGGCAAAGCCTGCCCTGGATTTAGAGTAGAGAGGTAAGTGACGGTGCTTTGTTAAAGTATGCACTGAACTCCAAGTTGCAGCCTCTAAAATGTCTTTGGTTGGTGGTACTCTGAGGAAGGCTGCTGAAGTGGCTGCTGCTCTGGTTGAATGTGGCCTAATGCCCTTAGGCAATGATTTGCCATGCTGTGAATAGCAGAAACGAATGCAGTGGCCTATCCACTTTGAAATAGTCTGTTTTGAGATAGGCTTTCCTTGTGATCCTGCGGCATATGCCACTAGAAGTTGTTCTGTCTTTCTGAAAGCTTTGGTTCTGTCCAAGTAGAGGCGTAGCTGCCTGTAAATGTCCAAAGAATGCAGAAGGCTCTCACCCTTATTCTGTGGGTTTGGATAAAAAGTAGGCAAATTAATTGTTTGGTTAAGGGCCACACTGGACACTACCTTATGCATAAATGTAGGGTTTGTCCTTAGAGAAACCCTGTCAGGATGAAAAATTATGAAAGGTACCACAGCCATGAGTGCCTGTAACTCTGAGACTCGTCTAGCGGAGGTAATTGCTAGGAGCAGAGCTGTTTTCCAGGATAAGAATTTTATATCAGCTGCAGAGGCTGGCTCAAACGGAGTCAGTGTGAGTTTTTCCAAGACATAGTTGAGGTCCCATGCAGGTATTGGTGCTCTCCTTGGAGGTCTTATGTTTTTGGCCCCTCTGAGGTACTGCCTTAGTAACGGATGAGAAAAAATAGGTGGTTCTGCATTGTATTGAGCTGAAATGGCAGAGGCATGAATTTTAATTGATGAAAAGGAAAGACCTTTATCCAGCATCTCAGTTAAGTATTGCAAAATCTGAGGAATATTTGGAACAATCGTGTCAATACCTTGTGCCTGGTTCCATGCACAGAATCTCTTCCATTTTTCTGCATACGATTTTCTGGTGCTAGACCTCCGGGCCTCCAAAATAACATCCATCACTGCTTTAGAGAGAGGTGCGTCTTGAATGGCTACATTATTCGCCATGCTGCCAGGTTTAAGGTCCTGAGTTGGCTGTGCAGTATCATACTGTCTTGTTGGGTCAATAAGTGAGGAATTTGACAATGTCCACGCTGGACATTGAGACAAGCTCTTTAGGACTGGTACCAGTGCTGGTGGGGCCAGTCTGGGGCAATCAGTATAATTTTTGGCTTCTCTTATCCGACCTTGGGGAGGAGAGGCAGAGGAGGAAAGGCATATACTGTTAGGTTTTTCCAACTGAAAGATAAAGCATCCACTTTCCATGCTTGCTTGTGATAAGTCCTTGTGCAGAATCTCTGTAGTTGGCAGTTGTGAGGGGAGGCAAATAGGTCTATGTCCGGGCACCCCCAGTTCCTTGTCATCATGCTGAAGATTTGTGGATCTAATTTTCACTCGTGGGGATCCATTAGGTTTCTGCTTAGTTGGTCTGCCAGAGTATTTATCCTTCCTGGCAGGAATTGT
The DNA here is from genome assembly GCF_019279795.1 of Protopterus annectens. Classification (NCBI taxonomy): domain Eukaryota; kingdom Metazoa; phylum Chordata; order Ceratodontiformes; family Protopteridae; genus Protopterus; species Protopterus annectens. The sequence goes on from NC_056731.1 coordinate 1,948,717,038, forward strand.
GCTTGCAGATGTACTTGGTAAGTCAGTGCTGTCTCCCACAAGTTCATGGCTAATCTGCAGAGGGGGTAGGAATGCATGCCCCCCCTGCTTGTTTATGTACCACATGACTGTAGTATAGTCCGTCTTTATCACTAGTTCTCCTGGATGAAGTATATCCTTGAAGGCTGTCAGTGCATTCTAATCAGCTAGCATCTCTTTTTGATTGACATGTAGATGCATTTGACTTGCGGACCATGTGCCCTGAATACATCTTCCTGCCATATGGGCCCCCCAGGCATAATCTGCTGCATCTGTTGTCAATGTCTGCCTGGCTGTGGGTAAGATGAATGGCTGTCCCGTGTTGCGGTGACAGGCTTTTGCCCACCATCGAAACTCCTGTTGCAGGTAGGGAATGAGGGTAAAGTACAGTTGTGTACCTACCATAAATGTAGATGTTAGAGTGTATTCACTGTAGCAGTCATTACACTTGGGTTATCCTGCTGGCAGGCTACCCGCAGTCGGCCTGAATTCCAAAGTCCTGGTCCAGCGTCGGTTGCTGTCGCCTCTTCCCTGACGTCAGTGCGCCAGGGGTATATATGATGCAGCTGATGCAATTTTCTTCAGTTTTTCTTGCCCCAGATGTCAGGTGCCCCCAAGAAGGTAGGCAATACATATTGCTTATAAAAAACATACATTAAAATAAACAATACCTTCATCTACAAGCAAATACACCACATAGGTTGTATAGGATAGTGAAGTATAGATTAGCCCCAGCAAAGAAAGGGGGATGGTGGGTGGGTAAACCTGGACTGCAACAGTGAATACACTTGAACATCTACATTTATGGTAGGTACACAACTGTACTATGTTCATTGTGTTTCACTGTTGCAGTCATTACACTTGGGTTGAATCCCAAAGCTGAGGTTGGGCGGCTGGGTCTAAATATAATTAGGAGTGGCTATGAGTTCCTGCAGAACTGCAGTGGCAAAGCCTGCTCTGGATTTAGAGTAAAGAGGTAAGTGATAGTGCTTGGTAAAAGTGTGCACTGAACTCCAGGTTGCAGCCTCCAAAATTTCCTTGGTTGGTACTCCTCTGAGAAAGGCTGCTGATGTGGCTGCTGCCCTGGTAGAATGTGGCCTAATATTCTTAGGCACTGATTTGCCATGCTGTGCACAGCAGAAACAAATGCAGTGTCCTATCCATTTTGAAATAGTCTGCTTTGAAATAGCCTTTCCTTGTGATCCTGCAGCATACACCACAAAAAGTTGCTCAGTCTTTCTGAAAGCTTTTGTTTTGTCCAAGTAGAAGCGTAGCTGCCTGTGTATGTCCAAAGAGTGCAGAAGTCTCTCCCCTTTATTCTGGGGATTTGGATAAAAAGTTGGCAAATTAATTGTTTGGTTAAGAGCCACACTGGATATTACCTCTGGCATAAATGTTGGGTTTGTCCTTAGAAAACCCTACCCGGATGAAAAATGATAAAAGGTTCCACTGCCATTAATGCCTGTAACTCTGAAACTCTTCTTGCTGAAGTTATTGCTAGGAGCAGAGCAGTTTTCCATGATAAGAATTTTATCTCAGCTGTATTGGCTGGCTCAAAGGGAGGCAGTGTGAGCTTTTCCAAGACAAAGTTGAGGTCCCATGTAGGTATTGGTGCTCTCCTTGGGGGGGGTCTTATGTTTTTTGCCCCTCTGAGGTACTGTCTCAGCAGTGGATGTGAGAAAATAGGAGGTTCCGTATTGTAATGAGCTGAAATGGCAGAGGCATGGATCTTAATTGATGAGAAGGATAGGCCTTTGTCCAGCATCTCAGTTAGGTATTGTAAAATCTGAGGAATACTTGGAACAAGCGGTTCAAGTCCTTGTGCCTGGTTCCAAGACTTGTGGATCTAGTTTCCACTCGTGAGGGTCCAAGAGGCTTCTGCTTAGTTCGTCTGCCAGAGTATTTTTCTTTCCTGGCAGGAATTGTGCCTGCAGATGTACTTGATAGGTCAGTGCTGTGTTCCACAAAGTCATGGCTTGCCTGCATAGGGGGTAGGAATGTGTGCCCCCTTGCTTGTTTATGTACCACATGACTGTAGTATTGTCTGTCTTTAGCAGTAGTTGTCCTGGATGTAGCAGATCCTTGAAGGCTGTCAGGGCATTCTGTACAGCTAGCATCTCTTTTTGATTGATATGAAGATGTATTTGGTCTGCGGGCCACGTGCCCTGAATACATTTTCCTGCCATGTGTGCCCCCCAGGCATAATCCGATGCATCTGTTGTCAGTATCTGGCTGGCTGTGGGTAAAGTGAAAGGCTGTCCCTTGTTGTGGTGACAGGCCAGTGCCCACCATCGAAACTCCTGTTGCAGGCAGGGAATGAGAGTTATTGTTTCCAGGCTGTGGCAATGTTGAGTCCAAACACTTTTTAGATACCATTGTAGCTTCCTCATATGTAGTCTTGCATATGGGATTAGCAGGATGCAGGATGCCATGAAGCCCAAAGCCTGCAGAATTTTTCTTGCAGGTAGGTGGGTCTTTGTTGCCATCATTTGAAAGTAATGAGTCAGTTGCCTTTGTTTGTCTGGCGTGAGATAAGCCATCTGGGCAGTTGTATTTAAGCTTGCACCCAGGAATATTATCTCTTGGGAGGGCACTAGTTTTGATTCCTTTTCGTTTACTGGGTACCCTAGGCAAATTAATAATCTTTTTACAAATGCCAGACGCTTTAGTAGAATGTCCTTGTTCTCTGCTTGAATAAGGCAGTTGTCCAAGTAGGGATATATTTGAATTCCTCTTTGTCTGCAAAATGCAATTACTGGTGCCAGGCATTTTGTGAAGACCCTGGACACAGTAGATAAGCCAAAGGGCACCAAGAAAAGTCTTGAGTAAAATCCTTGCCCCTGCTCTTGCTGTGGTACTTTTTGAATGGCCCTCATGTCCATGAGAGCAGAAATTTGTTTTGTGCCTCTGCCCACTGATTGTGTGGCAGGTCTGGCATACCTTTTGGCCTTGGTAGGGTGTGAAAGTGGAACCTGTAACCCTGAGAAACAATATTCAGAACCCATTTGTCATGGGTGATCATGTGCCAATTTTGTGAGAAAAGTGCTAGTTTTCCCCCTAATGGGTGCTGTCAAAAGGTAAGTGCTTGGCATTGGTAGAGGAAAGTCATTGGGACTGTTTACTATAAGGTTGTGATTTGTCTTCTCCGCCTTTGGGGGCTGAAGCACCCCATTGTTTAGGTCTGGATAAGCCTTGGGGCTGAGATCTGCCTCTTGAGAATCTGTATCTGCCTCTTTGTGGCCTGTCTGACACTGGAAAGGACCAATTCTTAGAAGGCCAGTTCCTGCTAAATCTGGGTGGCTGAACCTGTAAGAAATCCTTTACTGTCTGCATTGATTTTGCTTTATCCTCCATTTTCTTTAACACCTCTTCTGCCTTAACACCAAACAAAGTATCATGCTGTAATGGAGCATCCAATAATTTTGCTTAACCATGATCAGGTAAACTCTGTTCTTTTAACCAAGCATGCCTTCGAATGACAGAACCTGTAACTGCGGCTCTGCAAGAAGCCTCTAATGAATCAAAACCACATTGCAAAGTATGCTTTCCCACTTGTTCAGCTGCATGCAATAAGTTCTGCATTTCCTTGTTTTCAGGACATTCAGAGCTTGTAAGCATTTTCTGTTTTAACAAAGACATTAGGTATTGTTGATATTTAAGCATGTGAAACTGGCAGTTTAAAGCCCTTACAGCTAAAGTAGCAGAGGTGTAAACTTTTTCCCCCATCTGTCCAGTGCTCTAGAATCCCTATCAGACGGAAAGTACAGATGTGTACACTTACCATAAATGTAGATGTTAGAGTGTCTTCACTGTTGCAGTCATCACTGTAGGGTTCTTCCTGCCGGCAGGCAGCACTCGGTCGTCCAGAATCCCAAAGTCTGGGTCCAGCATCGGCTGTGTACTCATCCTCCCTGACGTCAATGCGCCAGGGGTACAAATCTCCCAGCCAAAGCCATGTTCTCCAGTTTTTCTTGCCCTAGATGTCAGGTGCCCAAAAATAAAGGCTAAAAGTAAAACAAAAATGTAACATACAACAAACCCCATACCCTGTAGCAAATACACCTCAGAAGAAGGGTGAAGCAGGGAACCACACCAATAAAAGTATAAGAGGGGACAGGAGGGTGGGTAACCCAGACTGCAACAGTGAAGACACTCGAACATCTACATTTATGGTAAGTGTACACAACTGTACTATGTTCATTGTGTTTCACTGTTGCAGTCATCACTGTAAGGTTGAATCCCAAAGCTGAGATAAAGGGTGGTGGTTATAGAGTAGAAGGGGTGGCTAGAAGGCCTTGCAAGACTGCAGAAGCAAAGCCTGCCCTAGACTTAGAATAAAGAGGGAGATTATAGTGCTTAGAGAAAGTATGCACTGAACTCCAAGTTGCAGCTTCCAAAATATCTTTGGTAGGGACTCCCCTGAGAAAGGTAGCTGAAGTAGCAGCAGCTCTGGTAGTGTGAGTCCTAATTTTTCCAGGGATTTGCTTTCCATGATGAGAGTAACAAAATCTGATTCCATGAGCAATCCATTTAGAAATGGTCTGTTTTGAAATAGCTTTGCCTTGGGAATTTGCTGCATAAGAAACAAACAGTTGTTCTGTTTTCCTGATATCCTTAGTTCTGTCCAGGTAAAAGCTAAGCTGCCTGTGTACGTCCAAAGAATGCAAGATCCTCTCCCCCTTATTTTGTGGATTAGGGAAAAAAGTTGGCAGGTGAATAGTTTGGTTTAAAGCCACTGTAGAAACCACTTTAGGCATGAAAGTAGGGTTAGTCCTCAAGGAAACCCTGTCTTGATGAAAACTAATGTAAGGTTCCACAGCCATGAGCGCTTGTAACTCCGAGACTCTCCTGGCTGAAGTTAAAGCCAGTAGGATAACAGTCTTCCATGATAAATACTTTATATCGGATGTGGCAGCAGGCTCAAAAGGTGGCAGAGTAAGCTTTTCCAGTACATAACTGAGGTCCCAAGCAGGAATGGGTGGAGTCCTAGGGGGCCTTAAATTCTTTGCTCCTCTGAGACATTGTTTCAGAAGTGGATGTGAAAAAATTGGAGGATCTGTATTATAATGTGCAGAGATAGCTGAGGCATGCATTTTTATGGAGGAAAAAGATAAACCCTTATGCAACATATCTGTTAGGTAATGTAAAATCAATGGAATATTTGGAATGTGAGGATCCGATTCCTGAGCCTGCATCCAGGTGCAAAATCTCTTCCATTTATCTGCATAAGATTTACTAGTGCTAGGCCTTCTGGCTTCTAAGATGACATCCATAACCTGTTTGGTAAGGGTAGGATTAATTATAGACCCTGAATATGCCAGGCTGAGAGTTTTGATATGAGAGTGCAGGACCTGGCCCTGATGTCGAGACAAAAGATTTGGAATCTGAGGTAGAATCCAAGGAGGTTCCTGGGAGAGATTTATCAGCGTTGAGTACCAAAATTGTCGAGGCCAATTCGGGGTTAGTAAGATCATCTTTGGTTTGTCCTGTTTTATTTTTAATAACACCCTTGGTAGAAGAGGCAGTGGTGGGAAGGCATACTCAGAGAGGTTCCTCCAGCTGAATGAGAGAGCATCCACTTTCCATGCTAGCTTGTGATATGCCCTTGTGCAAAAAGTCTGTAAACGGTAGTTGTGGGGAGATGCAAATAGATCTATGTCCGGGCAACCCCAGGCTTCTGTAATCATCTTGAATATTTGGGTGTCTAGCATCCACACGTGTGGGTCTGACAGATTCCTGCTCAGGCTGTCTGCCAGAGTGTTTTGTTTCCCTTTCAGGAATTGAGCTTGTAGATCCACTTTGCAAGCTAGTGCTGTGTTCCATAGAGTCATGGCTAGTCTGCAAAGGGGGTAGGAGTGTGAACCCCCTTGCTTGTTTATGTACCACATAACTGTGGTGTTGTCTGTCTGTATCAGTAGCTGCCCTGGCTGTAAAAGATCCCTGAAAGCCAAGAGGGCATTCTGTACAGTTAACATCTCTTTTAAATTGATATGTAGATGCTTCTGATCCTCTGTCCAAAAACCTTGCAGGCCTTTCCCCTGCAAGTGGGCTCCCCATGCATAATCCGAGGCATCCGTGGTTATCACTTGGTAGGCTGGAGGTAGACTGAAGGCTTCCCCTTTGTTTTGAAGACATGCCGTGGCCCACCAATGAAATTCCTTTTGCAGGCAAGGCAAGACAGCAATCACTGTTTCCAGACTGTGACAATGCTCGGACCATACACTTTTTAGGTACCATTGTATCTTCCTCATATGCAGTCTTGCATATGGTAGGAGCAGAATGCAGGAAGCCATGTAACCCAAAGCCTGCAGGAATTTCCTTGCAGTTAGCTGAGACATTAACGCCAGGCTTTTGAAAGTTGAAGCCAGCTGTAGTTTTTCTGGCGTCAGGAATGCCATCTGGGTTGTAGTGCTTAAAAGAGCACCCAGGAAAGTTATCTGTTGAGTGGGTGCCAAATTTGACTTTTTTACGTTCAAAGTGAATCCCAGGCACATGAGTAGATTCTGAACAAATTCCAGGTGCTGGAGTAAGATGTCCTTGCTGTCTGCTTGAATAAGGCAATTGTCCAGATAAGGGTAAATCTGAATTCCCTTGAGTCTGCAGTAAGCTACTACTGGTGCCAGGCACTTGGTAAAGACCTTGGGCTCAGTAGACAAGCCAAAGGGCAGCGCATAGAATTGGTAATGTTTCGAGCCTGCGCTGAACCTGAGGTATCTTCTGCACTCCTGTCTGATAGGAATGTGTAGGTAAGCCTCCTTTAAGTCCAATGTCACCATCCATGCATTTTTGCTCAACATTGGCAGGAGCTGCTGCAGAGTAAGCATCTTGAACTTTGGTATCTCCAGGAAAGTATTTAAGACTGACAGATCCAGGATGGGTCTTCCAAGTATTTTGCTTTCTGGGAACTAGAAAGTCTTGAATAAAAGCCTTGTCCAGTCTCTGAATTTGGAACCAGTTCTATGGCCCTCATAGCCATGAGGGTCCTCACCTGTTTTAATGCCTCCGCCCAGGGGCAGCTCGTGGCATCGGACTGCAGCATCCTCAGCTAAAAAGTAAAGTGTGAGAAAAAATGTAAAAAAAAAAAAATGTAAAAAAAAACTTTTGTTTTGTTTAAACAAACCGAGTCCATGACTGAAGTACGCCAAGATAAGACTTTAACCGTCTCGGGCTGCGGCGGTTTTAAACAGCTTTTTTTTTTTGTTTTCATTGCAGCCCAGAGGAGTAATGAAGGCATCATTGTGATGCCCAGAAGTCTATGCGGTTCCAAACCGCATAGAATTGGAAGGGGCTCGGACTGCGACGTCCGCAGGCACGTCATGACGTGCTTGCTGGGCTAAATGCTGCTGATTGGTTGTCGCTCCCTTCCTGGGCTTTATGTGCTGGGAAAAGAGCGAGAATCAATCAGTCAGTTGTCGGCTTCCTTTGTGGATTGACCTTTTTTAAAATTTTTGTTAATTTTTATTTGTTTTGGCATTGGATAGAATCGGATTTTACTTTTTATTTGGGTGGATTTTTGTCAGCTGTGCTGCAGCCTGTGCTAGAGAAGGAAGAACAGAAGAACAAGAAGAAAGAAGAAGACAGAAGAAGAAAGAAAAGAAGAAAAGAACAGAGTGAAGGTGCAGAATTAAAGTAAGTATTGTAAAACTGTGTACTATGTATATTTAGGCATTTTTTCATTGTGAAGATCTTTCAGCATATTATTCTTCAGTACACTGAATTTTTGGTGAGATTGCTTTGTTGGGGTTTTCTTTGCCATTCCAATATGGTATTAATTTGTCTTGCACCCCCATTTCTTAAGAAAGAACTTTAGCTGTTCTGCTGCTTTAATCAACAAATTCAGTCTATCACAAACATTCTCTGTTTCATCATCAGTAGAGTGCCATGATCAGGTCTCACAGATGGCAGTGGGAACACCTATTTTAACTACATGATGTTTAGGGTTTTGTGGCATCTAAGCAAATCAATGCCTCAGCAAGCAGAGGATTAGGTCCAAAATAATTATTTAAATAAAAGGTGGATGCAGACAGCTATGTTACCTTCTAGTTTGTTAGTCAGGGCTACTATCATAAAGTGCTCATCTACGAAAAAAAATAATAACAACATTCTGGACAATATTGATAGCTGCACTCCTATAGTCACCTCACCCTAGAGTCACATAAAGGGTAAATAGGGCAAATAAGGTTCTAAGCAAGGGACCCATCTGGGGAGGGCATGGGCTTCTCTTCATGAAATTAATTGTAGAAAATCTCCCTTTCATTTTCACTGAACATTTCCACCACCATATTGCAAGTAAGTTAATTATTGCTTATTTAACATTCAACAATGCACTTGTTTCAACACGAAACATCAGCATTTGAAAACATAAAAACATGCTTGGGAAAATAAGTACACTTACATACTCTAATCTTAAGATTTGCAACATGTTAAATGCCACCTTATATGCATGTCCCACTATTAGTGAACTATGTGTTCAGCTTATTCAACTGCTCCATTACCAGTGGTCTAGATAAGGGTTGATAACCATGGCTTTCATTTGTATATTTATTTACTGAGGGTTTTTGCCCTTTTCAGCCAAACTCTATGCTGTACTGAAGTCAAGGCAAGGTGATGGTAGGTATGATACAGCATAAAGTACTTGGAGAAATAGTACGAAGGCAGCAGTATTACAGTACAACTGATAACTAAAAAAGAAAAAAATAAAACAAACAGTGAATGTGCCAGCTGTAATATAGTAACTCAACAATATCCTGTGCAAGGCAGAATGAGTTTCTCTTGTGCTGCTGTACCAGTAAGACAGATTTGATGAAGAAACAATTAAACTACATTTGACTCAAGACATGACCTTCTTGGATCATGTATTTCATCAATTTAAAGACACACACACACATGCATGTACATACACACGCAGACACACACACACACGCTCATGCACACACACACACGCACAGACACACACGCATGCATGCACATACACATACACATACACAGACACACACACACACATGCTCACACACACACACACACACATACAGACACACACGCTCACACAAACACACGCACACACACACATGCATGCACACACAAAAACACATAAAATCAAGGTGTGGTCTGGTCATATAGGAAACAGCAACTGTGGTGGAATATTTTCCTCTCCACTTTTTTTCATTTTTATTGGAGTAAACCTGCTAGGCACAACTGTCCCTTTTTCAGGGGTAACACAGAAATACTGTCTGGCAAATGGCAAGTAATTTTCTCCAACTCACATGAAAGGCTAATGAAGACTGAGAGAATCAAACACAAGGCAATGTCATGAAATTCAGTATCAGATCGCAGCCTTAAGCTTCTGTGTTAAAATGCAAGACACATATGGGAAGGTGATTCATTGACATTTACTGTAATGTCAGATCAGGCTTCATTGCCTAATTAATTCTTTGAAGTGCTCTCACAAAACTGTTTGCATGTGTTTTCAAATGGCAAGTCACTACAAGCCATTTTCTTCTCTTGACCACTGGGACTAGCCTAACACTGACAACACAGCCTTGTCTCAGTAAAGAATATGAGTGACGTTGCTTTTTACAGTTGTATTATGTTTTGTTACTGCGTCCTTGGGACCTTTATTCATAGGGCGCTGTGTCTACCTGTTCAATTGTACATTTTTGTTTTTTTGATATTATTTTTGGGTGATTATGATTAATATTGTGTTATTGTCCCTAATTCGGAATTCCATGTATGGTGAGCACTGAGCAGTAATACAATAAAAGGCTACATAAGTCATAGGGCAGGCGACAGCTAAAAGTTATGATATTTTTGTATGCAAACACTGAATTGCTATTTAAAAGTAGAACTGGCAGAACCACTCATGAAAATTGTTGTAGATCTGTATGTGTTCTAGGAGATGTGGCACAAGTCAACAAACTCATTATTTTTAGCTTTTTGCAGACCAGTTCTGCTATGTGGTTAGATGCTGAATCAGCATGCCTCCTAGCTGCTAATGTTATTTTTGATTTCTGAGAATTATGTGCTATATTAAAATGTGGATGGGCAGCCATTCCTAACTAAGAAAGCATTTCCTAAGCTGCTTTACTAATTTGGAAATTTCTGTACAGCAATCACTGCAGGGTTGATAAATTCATTACTGCGGAACTCTGACTTTTTGCATTGTAGTTTAGTAACCGCAGAATCTTGTTTATTATTTTTAATTAAATTGTAAAGCTGTCAAGCTCACTATGCAGAAGTCCTTATTTTGAATGGTGACCTTCAACACTATCTGGTTCAGTATTTATTAAGAGTCAAAGAGTTTTACAATTGTCAGATGCAAAAAGTATTGTGACATGCAGGAAAAAAATGTTAGCAATCATAACATTAGCCTTCTGTCCTAATCTAACAGACAAAGTCCTACTATAAGGTTGTCACTTTTTCAAATGTCGAAAGTGAGACATTTTTTGTAGAAATGTCAGATTTTGCAGAACAAAAGACACCCAGCCAGTACAAAGGATAAAACCCTCACTTTTTTTGCCAAAATAAAATCTTATTCTTGCAGCATTTGAGTTGATTATGCTATTTCATATAACATTTAGGTATTTCAGATACAAAAAACTGTTTGATGCAACTATTAAAGAAAATTTAGGAAATATTTTTGTCCTAAAATCTCAGAACATTTGTCATTTTTTCGATTTTTTCACAGGACAACTGCCCAAAGAGGGACTGTGCCTCACATAGTGGGAGACATGCTAACCCTATCCTACTAGATATTACATTTCCTGATTCACATATTAATTCATTCTTTATGTCTGCTTTACCTTCTCCAGTGATGCAAGAAAACATACGTTTTTCAGAGTGCTCAAAAGGCATAGTCAGAGGTGCACTGCTGGAGAGAATGCTAGTCCCTTTGCAAAATGCACAAACTCTTACATGTATGCACATTCATATAATGTATGCACAGGTGTTATCATTAAGGTCAGTAGAGGACTATATTGCCAGACAGAGATTCAAAGACAGAATTCATTGCTTTGCATGAAGTGAGCATAATTAAAGTAGTAAAAAAGTTGCTTCTCAAACATAAGGGTTATTTTTACTTTGTAAATAATAATAAATCTTTTAGTGAAAATGAATACTCATGTTTTGGTTACATGAACTTAATTGTCTTAAAGAGATAAAATCACTCTTTGTTTTTAATAAATATCATCTATCTAAAGATTTTTGTTCAATATCAAGCATGTGTGAGGAAACTGACCCTACACAAAACTGAGCACTATTAATGTTCCTCCAATAAGGTGGTGAAGAAGCTTCTTGATCGTGTGTCTCTGACTGTAAGCATACTCATAGTGTAAACCTATGAACTTATAAGGAGTAAGGAGGACACATTTTTAATATATATGGTTTGCATACAGAAATATGAAGCATTGACTCTATATTTTAACAGACCACTATGGCAGACACTGAAAAAACAAAAAAAAACACAAACACACACACACATTTAGACATAGATCTAGATATATATTTTTAAGACAGACTACACATGCATAAACATGAACACTACTGTGCTGGAAATATAGTCCTGAATGCTTAAACAAGTTGTTCTTTGATTACGACCTTGCATAGAGTTACATCAGAGTTTCAGTGCCCCACTGCCTATGGAGATGTTGCAGCATTTTGCCTCAAGCTCAAAAAATTTGGAATAATAAAAAAATAAAAATATCATCATCTGCAAAAGGAAGAGGAGTTATATGTCAAAAATAAATAATATATTATTTGCTTACATTTGTGCACATGATCCACTTATTTGCAGCTAGAGGCAAAATAATTTCTTAGACCTCTCTCATACACCAGTGACATTGCATTATGTTCTACATTATTTTTATTATTCACTTTCTTCTTAAAACTGTCATTAATATATAATTTACTTATTTAACTGAACAAATCCTTGTAGATCATTTTTCATAAATGACCTAGAGTGGATATACTCTATTTAATCAGATGCTTTTTTGTAACATTCACTTGAGAAGAGCAAACTGAACACAGAGATCAGCAAGACACTTTTATTTAGACCTTAAAATAAGATGTGATTTTACTAGTAGTAGTAGCTGATCTCTGGTGGTACATAATGGGTGTATTTCTGCACTGTCATGAGATGCAATGGTTTAGCCAAAAGTATTTTGTTTTGAGCTGCTGATCTGCCTTTGCATACTTTTATTTAGACCTTAAAATAAGATGCGATTTTACTAGTAGCTGATCTCTGGTGGTACATAATGGGTGTATTTCTGCACTGTCATGAGATGCAATGGTTTAGCCAAAAGTATTTTGTTTTGAGCTGCTGCTCTTGCCTTTGCATAGTTTTATTTAGACCTTTAAAATAAGATGTGATTTTACTAGCAGCTGATCTCTGGTGGTACATAATGGGTGTAATGTGGAACACTGTTTTTTGTCAGGCATCTAAAACTGTGTATGAACTTGCAAGGTCAACAATTGATTTAAAAAAATAAGGCTTACTTCAGGGAGTCAAAGCTATGGAGACAAAGAACATACAGATCCCTTAAAACAGAGCATTTCCTAATTATATTAGAACTTTCTTAAGAAGCTTTTGTTTCATTTGTTCATAGGTTCATGCTAGGCTAATGATCACAAGGGCCTTTTTTAAGTCTAGCTATGCCTCCCAAACATCTGACAAGTTCTGGTATTCTGGTGTAAGCAGGGACCTGGGAGATGAAACATTTACAAGCAGGGACTTGGGACATAAACCATTTACAGGCTGCCTGTGTCCATTAGAAACAGTGTTGCCAAATCAGGGAAGAATTTCCTATTCTCCATCCAGTTGTCCAAGTTGCACTTGAATTGGGTTAGGGAGGAACTCTGCTTCACATGGATGAGGAGTGTCTGGGATACATATCTGTCTCTCCGGCAGGTCCTATTTGTATAACAGGCAAGGTTTAATCTTTAAAATGAATACTTCTGGTGCTGTTTGTTTTGCAGGTATGCAGGAGGTCTATCAGGGTGGGGTCTGACAATGCCTATATGCCAGGCATAGATCTCCTCTCAACAGCCTGGAGGAGACATGATACAGAGAAAAGGCTCTGACACATCTGTATAGGAAATGTTACTTACTCCATGTACCCTATAACATTACAGATTTCTTAATTGGGGGATCTTTAAGGATTTTCTGCTGAGCAGTAATGTATGTAAAACTGCTTTCCTTTCTGATCATACAAAATTTCAGTGTTGTGTCCACAACAAAATATTTGTATATTTCTCTGGATTTCCCATAGTAGCCTGTGGATAGTGGCTCTCTAGGAGATAACTGACAATTGAAGAGCCTATCAGAAAAATCTGCAGACAGTAACTCTGCTTTTACAGTTCATTATTGTTGTGGTAAATGAAGTAGGTCATTTTATACTACAAAATCAACAGGATGTGTAAGCGCTGTTGAGTTTGTTGCAATACAGGACTTAAACCCAATTATTTGAAAATAATGATTTTTGGACATTGAGTTTGCATGTCAGTCAGGTAACAGGCACTTATGTTTGTGTGGAAGAAGGAAATCGCCATAAAACTTTGCAACAAATTCTTTCTTTTGTCTGCATGTTTTCTTCCTTGGATAATTATGCATTTTGATTGCTTTGCAGAGAGATATAAAATACAAGCATTACTTTGTTCTTACAAGGGGGAATAACAACTGAATTAAGGAAGGCGAAATCAGTGAAATAACATTTATGCTATTCAACTGTCTGTGTGGCAAGCGCTACTAGCCCATTAAATGCAATGTATTGTTCCTAAGGGAGAAACAATTGTCAGGCAAATGCTTAATTTGTAGTCTGTCATATGAGATTGGTGAAAAACAGAAACTTAAGTTCATATGAGGCTATTATTCCTTCAAGGGTACTACTGCAAATGCTCATGGGACAGTAAATTATTAGCTGTGACAAAACAGGTCTAGCCTACTTCACCTTTAAGTATGGCATACGTAGCCTGACTATAATAACCTTGTTAGTGTCAACAGAAGCTATCTCACTTCTGTACCTTATAGGGTTACCACCTGTCCCACTTTGCGAGGGACAGTCCCTCTTTGGGCAGTTGTGTCCTGCAAAAATGTGAAAATATGGCAAATGTCCTGAGATTTTAGGACAAAATTATTTTCTATATTTTATGTAATAGTCACATAAAACAGTTATTCTGTATCTGAAACACCTAAATGTTATAGGAAACAGAATAAAGAACTAAAATGCTACAAGAATAAACTTTTATTCAGGCAAAAAAACTGAAGTTCTGTCCTTTGTACTGGCCGTGGGTATGTTTTGCCCTGCAAAATCTGATGTTTGTAGCACAAATGTCCCACTTTGGGAATTTGGAAAGGTGGCAACCCTAGTACCTTACAGTTTGCTCTGTATCTACAAGAGTACTGTATGTCTAAATTTTGAACCTCATCTGGCTAAATTGGTACAATAAGACAGTTTCTAATGATCATTTTTGTCTTATGATTGAGTCCCTGTTTTGACCAAAGAACATTTATAAATGATTTTTTACTGCTGTTCTGTATAACAGATTTTTTAGCTGCTATGAGGCACACTCTAGTCTAGGAAATTCCTGCTGTGTGAGTTGTAATATTGGGGTTGTCAGTTGTCCTATTCAGCTTGAAATACTCCAGCAATTGAAAATAACGAGAAACTACTAACTAGTGACAGTGTTATTGGCATTGCTTGCAGAGCAGTCTAATACACTGTATTAGAAGTTATGAAATGTACCCAAGAATTTATACAATTATGAGCAATTTACTTATGAGTTAATTGCTTTTGGCACTGTAATGAGACAAGGGTGTTTTCAAACTTATAGCAGGTTGGGTGAGAAAGCAGTGGTAATTAGACAATAAATATTTAAGTTAGTGCTGCAGAAATAAACTGAGACACTCATGGAAGACTGGCAATATAGCTGGTATCCAGCAGGAGATTTCAGTTTGGCACACCAGATATATTCTCACTTATCCATTAAAAATAAATAAATGGAATGCTTTTGCAGGTAGAATGTCAGGCCAGAATGATACAGTCATTTGAGCAGGTAACCACACCTTTTATTTATTTTTTTAATTATAAAAAGATCTGCTGGAAAGTTATCTGCTCAGATTTTTTTTTGCATAAACCCGGTGCTATTTTACAAGTTGGAAAACTAAGCAACAGTGATGAGCATTTCTGCAACATTCTGAGGTTCACTGACAGGTGTTTTGAGTTTCAGATTTCATACCCTACAGAAAAGTCATACTGATGCAAGACCTACTGAACTTTCTAAGTTTGTAAGAGCAGCATTTAAAAAATTGTCTGTATTTTTTGGACCTTTGTCCTACTTTTTTTGGACCTTTGTCCTACTTTTATTTATGGCCTTTATCCAGATTCCTTGCTCTGAGGTCGAGAGTATATGAAATGTGTCAGGGCCATCGCCATCAGCCAGAGACGTTTCAAATTGTGACATACTTGTTGTACCCCCACTCCCCCATGTAGTGACTTTAGATGCGTCCAGGCAAGGAGCACTTACAGTATCCAAGGTAGACACACAAGTACAGTCATGGCTTTTAATCTGTCCTTTATTTTCCAGAATGTTCTGGTTTTCTGTCATTTTTATACTGTTGATTTTGTGTATTCAGAAAATGCATTTTGTTGGCTGCTTGTTTTCTTATACTTTATTTTGACTGGCATTCCAGTAATGTATTTAAAAAGTAATTTATTTTTTTCATGCCTCGCAGCCTTTGCTTCACATCTAGATATTAAGTAAGCTGTCATGTAGCCAAGGCATTGAAATATTGTTTTCTTCTCCACTTCATTTTTGTTTTGATTGGACTCTCATAGTGATAGCTTGTTGGCACACAGGGAAGCAGTGTATTTAAAGTACCAGTTTTTGTGGTTTTGAGCACAGTGAAAGAATGCTAGCAAATGTAATTTTTCCTGTAAGAATAAATGTTTACACACTTCGCAGTCTTGGTTTCTGCACCTAAAGTAGCAAAATGCAAGGTAACTTGAGTGTGTGTGTGTGTGTGTGTGTGTGTGTGTGTGTGTGTGTGTGTGTGTGTGTGTGTGTGTGTGTATGTATATATATATATATATATATATATATATATATATATATATATATATATATATGTATGTATGTGTATATATAATATATGCTTTAAAGTATTTTAAGCTAATGTCTTGGAGATGAACAAATTTAATGATTGACTAATGCAATGGATTAATACACTCCAGTGAATCATGCTGGCTTCAGGCTACACCTGGCAAAACAATACTGTCTGAGGTAGTTAAACATTCATTTGGCCCTCCCCCTCTTTCAGACAAGACCCACTTCAGATTGCACCAACTTTACAGAAAGGATGCAGATTAATTATACACAAGAGATAAGAAATTATACAGTGTTAAGACTCTTAACTTAAGAGCAGAATAACCCTTATTAGATTCTGGAAGATCAGAAGGCTGTGGATTCTATTCCCTCCCCAAGAATAGCAGCACAAAGTAAATGGCTTTAAGTTATAAAATTATTTCACACTCTTAAATGAAGTTGGAGACTGTGTGTCTACAGGCTGAATAGATTGGTAGTTACAGCAGGAAGAAAATGCTGACTTTTATGGGTTTATGGCAGTCCAGGTGTGTACCCTGCCCTGAGGATTAATGTTTCATGTGTTTGTTTTAGTGTACTTGTGATCATATTCCGTGGTTAACTTAGCAACAGCAAGCAGTCCAGTGACACATTTATCTAAGTTAGCTGATGTGCTTCCCTCTTAACAAACTTGCAGTGTTATATTTTACTTTGTTGTACTCTTTAACATTTTCCCAGAACATGACGTCTGAGTGTAATTAACAGTATTTTTTTAGGGGGTGGGTCATTAGCACTACTACTGCACTTATATATATTTTATTTATATATATATATATATATATATATATATATATATATATATATATATATATATATATATATATATATATATATATATTGCCAGTACATTGAGAGTAGCTATAATTATAAGAAAATGAAAAACATAACATTTTCAATTAGGGTAGAATGCTTGCATTACAATAATCTAAAAATAAGCAGGCAGTGCACACATGCATTGTGTTTTAAATCAGTATCTGTGGTACTTGAATACTTCAGAATCAGTACATGTGAAATGGAATGCCTGGAATATCATTTCTGTTATGTGTGTATTGGTCTGGGACTGCTACTCTGTATGCATCCTCCTTTTCTGGAAAATAAAATTAAAAGATATTGTGCATACAAATAAGGAAATGACTGCATGTGAAATGCTTGTACATGACTATGGTGGTTACAGTATGATATTTTTGGCCATTTTTAGGAGTCTTTCTTTCTGGAGGTTAGGACATCTGTTGGGGCATTTTAGATCATTTTGTCAGAAATAGCCTAGGTCTCTGAAATGAAATAGCCTGTAGTTGACACAGACACACCACCAAATAAAGTAAGATTATGTGCAAGTTCTTGGCTATTCTGATGTGAAAGAAATGCAACCATGGGGATTTATTTCACTTAAACATTGTAGGCTGAAAGCAGTTTCTCTGGGTAGGGAGTTGGGATGGGGGGCAATGCTTGTGTGAATAGCTGCAGTTCTGTCTACATTTGCAACAGTAATGTACATTTCACTGAAGTAAGATCGACCAGAAGCTGAAGCTCTGAAATCGGAGTGTGGTTTGTATGTGTGTGGTGGTGGTGGTGGTGGTGGTGGGGGGGGTCAAGGAATTTTTGCTAAACCATGTTTTATTGTAGAAAGTCTGGTAAGTAAAATTAATTTTAAAATGAAATGTGTACTTGGCTGATGCACACAAGCTGTGATAGTGAGTCTGTCAGCAAAATGAAAGTATGCAATGCAGCTGTTAGTATTTGTACTTTAATCCTGACCAGTAAAAAACAGCTACTTCATTAGGTAATGGGGGGGGGGAGTGTTTGTGAATTCACTGAGGTGACTGCCCTTGTTTACTGTCAGTTATGGCTTTGCAAGATGACTGTTTGGGTAAAGTCTGCTGTTGGGCAAGCCTGTAACTACCAGTTCTGTGCAATGGACTAAATTAATGCAGCCATTTGCAGTTCATTACTGTTTTGCTTTCTGATTTCAGAGGTTTGAGCCAGGTAGTTTTGGTAGGCTGTTGGGATGGGGGACTTTCATGTCACCAGTGTTGGAATGAAATAACCATTTAGCATTGTAATCCTGGCTTTGCAAAACTCTAATATGTCTGAGGGAGTAAGCAATATGCATACAGGCTGTGACTACGGTCTCTGTGCAGCAGATATATTTTAATGCTGGAAGGATCAAAGCAGAAAGTATAGTGGGGGCAATTGAATGACTGCCCCTGTTAGTCCTGCAAAGACAATATAAGCTGTGACAGTGTGTGCATCACAAATGCATTAATAGTCTTTAATCCTGGCAAGGCCAAGCCAGATAGTTGGTAGGTCATGGCTGTGGCAGACTGTCAATAAAATGAGTGCTGTTTCTGAAGCTGCACATCATTACATGTATACAACAGTGGCACTTAAATCATTTCTGCAATATCTTCATTTCAGAGTTGCAACAACTACAATAACCAGAATGAGTGGACAGAGTGAGCAGAGTGTTACAGTGGCCTATCTGAAATCTATTAATTTTAAAGAGTTGACTCTTAATGAGAAGTTAAGAATCAAGAGGACTGGAAGACCCACACCTGATCTGAAGATAGAGTCTGCAAGTACAAGTAGGTCAAGAACATACATACGCAGCTTCAACAGGTCAGTGTATGACAAACACATCTGGATCTGTGGTTGTGAGGAAACAAACAGCTTGTACTGCTTCCCATGTTTGTTGTTTGGTGGAGAGGATGCCTTGACATCAAAGGGTATGGATGACCTGAAGAGACTGGAAGAAAAGTCCAGAAGGCATGAAAAGTCTGCTAAACATTTTGACAACCAAATGAGTCTAGCAGTGTTGGGAACTGTGGATATCAGGTGTCAGGTAAGTAGCGGATACCAGTTATCAGTAGAAAGACACAACAAGAAAGTGGATGACAACCGTTATGTTCTGTCTATTTTAATAGAATGCATCAAGGTGTATGGTGCACAAGAAGTAGCTTTAAGAGGGCATGATGAGTCTGAAGAGTCATGGAATCCAGGAATGTTCCTAGTACTGGTAGAATTCGGCTGCCAGTTTGATAAGAAGTTGACTGACCACTTGACAACTTCAACTGTTTTCAAAGGAACATCAAAAACTATTCAAAATGAACTCATGGACTGCATGCTAACAGTATGCAGAGAAGAAATAAAAAAGGAGATTCGTACTGCAAAATTTATAGCAGTAATTGCAGATGAAACCACTGATTTTGCTGGGATATGGCAAATGGCTATTGTGTTCCGTTACATTGTCAATGGACAGGTGGTGGAACGTTTTTGGGGATACTTTATACCACTTGGACAGACAGTACAACATATTGCTGGTGTGATAAAACAACAGTTGAAGGAAGTAGTGGAAGACCAGCATGAAAAAGTGATTGCTCAGAGTTATGATGGTGCATCGGTTATGAGTGGTGTTCAGCATGGGGTCCAGGCCATCGTAAGAGAAGAGTTTAAATATGCCTACTATGTACACTGCTATGCCCACCAACTTAATCTGGTAATGCAAAGAGCCACACAACAGAATACTGAAGGAAGGACATTTTTTATAACACTTGGTGGAATTCCAGCCTTTTTCAGTCGTTCAGTTCAAAGACAAGCTGGTCTGGATAGTATAGTATCACGACGCATGCCAAGAGCGTCAGGAACACGGTGGAATTTTAACATCCGTACTGTAAATGCAGTGTACGAGAACTTGGAGTCGCTGGCAAAGTGCTTTAATTATTTGTACAAGAGTCCTACATCTGCTGCAGCAACTGTACTGGAAGCAAATGGGCTACTGCAATCAGTTGAAGATGACGAATTTAAATTTTGGCTTACTGTCTTCCATCGTATAATGCCCCATGTTGACGTTCTGTACAGGCAACTTCAGTGTCGTACCACAGATGCAACTGCTGTTGAAAAGGATGTTCATACATTTTTGGATGCAACTGACAGTGTCAGATCGGGTATCGATGGTATTGCAGAGCAGTATCTACAGACGGAGAACATCCGGTCAAAACGTAGACGAGGGCCATCAGATTCCTGACCACTGCATGAGACCTTGCCAATTGCTGCAAAGGAAGTGTGTGATGTCGTAAAGTTCCAGGCAACATCACGATTTCAACAAACTGGCCATCTTCAAGCTTCTCAGTTACTTCTGCCTGGAAAGTTTTCAACATACATGAGAGTTTCCAGAAAATCTGTTCACAGGAACAATGGACAGCTATCCATTCCTGATGAGGGGACAACTTAGAACAGAACTTGGAGTGGTGTATCAACATGAAGACTTTAAAGCAGCTGGCAGTGCAGTCAATATGTTAAAATTCTTGTTGGACAACTCCTTAACCAGTGTGTTTTCACAGACTTACAAAGTGTTGTTAATTATAGCCACCACACCAATGTCAACTGCTGAGGCAGAAAGGTGTTTCTCAACACTGAAAAGGATTAAAACTTTTCTTCGTTTTACAATGGGGCAAGACAGATTGAATGCTTTGGCTATGCTTTCCGTAGGAAAGGAGTTAATGCGGAGTATAACTAACTTCAACCACAGAGTTATTGATTTGTTTGCACAAAATAAAGAGAGACGAATGGACTTTATCTATAAGTAACGGAACACAATACACAGAACAACACAAGAGGCACTTATTTGGTACTACTAGTACTACAAGCACTTATGTAACCCAGCTACTGGGATGCACAAGCCAGTGCATTTCTTTGTGCCGGTCCCAAGCCTGGATAAATGGGGAGGGTTATGTCAGGAAGGGCATCACATATAACCTCCTGACAAAATTTTGTGGGACAACAATACAGATTTTGATACAGGATTGGTCGAGGCCCAGGTTAACAATGACCACCACCAGTACTGTTGACCAAAAGGGTGCTGGCAGAAATTGGGGGGAGGCTACTGTTGGCTCTAGAAGAGGGGGAAGGCATGCCCAAAGGTGAGATTGTGTTGATTTGGACATGTGCTGAGGAGGGATGCTGGGTATATTGGGAGAAGGATGCTAATGATGGAGCTGCCAGGGAATAAAAGAGGAAGGACTCGTAAGGTTAGATTTATGGATGTGGTAGAGGAAGTGATGTGGTGACAGAGCAAGATGCAGAGGACAGGAACCAATGGAAACAGATCTGATGTGGCAAACCCCTAACTGGAACAACTGAAAGACTACAAACACTTATTTGGAACCAGCTGGGGGTCACGTGAATATTATTTGCTTTGGGAAACTTAAAACTGTCCCTTTTGAGCCTCCATGAAAAAGGGAGTGGGAGAAATCCAGTATGACCTGATGTGTTCCAGACCACAGCCTCCAGACCACAGCTTCTCCTCAGGTGCAGAAACTGAGTATGAAGTACTGTTTGCAGTATACCGCAGAGGTAAGTGTTCAAACCAATGTGTGTATGTAACAATGTGTGCTGTGTAGAGTATTCAGCATGCGCCATACTGACTGAGCATTTATTTCATGCAATTAAGTATGTCAAGCATTGATCCCATTGCACCATAGCTCCACCCCGTCTTGTTGGCCACACCCCTTCTTGTTGGCCACACCCATCCAGCTGTCTCCTGCAGCCCCCCTTTGATTTGAAGTCACCAGCTGCCACTGCCTCCACCCATTGAGTTTTTGGTAGGTCTGGCCATCCGTTTGGTTTTGGTAAGGAGTGAAAGTGTAATTTGTAACCTCTTAAAACTACATCCAGAACCTACTTGTCTTGGGTTATGCAAGTCCAATTTCTGTGAAAAAGAGAAAGTTTTCCTCCCAGAGGAGCTTCCAGGAGAGAGGTACCTGGAGCCATGCAAGGGGGGTCACTGAGCCTGTTTCCTATAAGGTTGAGACCTATCTTCTCCACCCCTGGGGGTAGAAGCACTCCACTGTCTAGGTCTATACAAGGTCTGTGCTTTAGCCCTCCCTCTGGGGTGCCTATATCTACCCCTCTGAGGCCTATCCAAACTGGGAAAGGACCAATTCTTAGCTGGCCAATTTCTGCTAAATCTAGGAGGCTGAACTTGTAAGAAATCCTTAACCGTTTGCATGGATTTTTGCCTTATCCTCCATTTTCTTTATAACCTCTTCAGCCTTAGACCCAAACAAAACATTATGTTGAACAGGAGCATCCAGTAATTTTGTTTTTACTTGATCAGGCAAATTTTGTTCTTTTAACCAAGCATGCCTTCTAATGACCGTGCCAGTTGCTGCCGCCCTGCAAGAGGCCTCCAAAGCATCAAAACCACAGTGTAAGGTATGTTTCCCCACCTGCTCAGTAGCATGCATCAAATCTTGTAATTCCTTATTGTCTGCACATGCAGAAATGGTACACATTTTTTGTTTCATAACAGACAAAAGGTATTGCTGATATTTCAACATATGAAATTGACAATTCAAAGCCCTAATAGATAAAGTAGCAGAAGTGTACACTTTTTTGCCCCATCTCTCCAAAGCTCTAGAATCCTTATCTGACAGAATAGGGTTCTTAGCAGTGGCGGCCTTAACACCCTTAGTACCCTGAGAAATGGTTTCTGGATCAGCAGTAGGATTTTTAAATAGAAACTGGTGAGAGTCAGGGACTCTAATATCTATCAGGCTTAGCAGGGGCTGGAGGAAAGGAGTCAGGGGTTAAATTAGACTCAGTAAAGACATCATCCACAATACCCAAAATAGGTGGAATAGCCAGGGGTCTGTGTTGGGGAAGAAGAAAGAAATCCCTAAGCCTTCTCTTAGATTCAGAGTACTCCTGTCCTTCCCAGTGAAAATGTTCCCTCGTCATGTAAAGTTTCCCCAAAAGAGTAATCTTCAGGAGGAGAAGCTGAAGGAATGGCTTCCTCAGCATCAGAATCCTCATAAGGAGGGAAAGTATAATCCTGTTCAGAGGAAGACACTGAAGAGATAGATACCTGATCAGAGGATTCATAATCCAATCCTTGTCTTGGCCTTTTGTTTGGAGGGGGATGGGAACCCCTAATCATAGTTAGCAAGTCCTCCGCCATTTTAAGCATTTGTTTTTGAGATTTAGGTCCCGGATCAGAGGAGGCCAGGGCTTGAGTCTTTGTTTTAGAAGGAGTCTTTGTCTTAGTCTTTGCCTGAAGCTGCGTAGGCCTGAAAACCACCTCGGAAACCGGTACCTGAACAGCGGCTTCGGACCCATCTGAAGGAGCATTATCCGAAGGTCCTGCACCTGGAATAACTGAAGGCCTAGCTGGCTCCTAGTGGGAGTCCGTATCAGCAAGCGATTCTGTAATGGCCAACGACATGGGCTGCGAAAGCGCCTCACTGACGACGGCCGAACCGGCAGCTGGCTCTAATTGTAAACTGTCGTCTGACTTGGACCTCTGAGGCCTATCTTTATCCTTGCGCCTTTTATGAACTCCGGTAGTCGGAAGCGTGTCCGACGACATGTTATAATTAAATCACCTCCCAAAGTAATGAAAGGCAAAATCGTATCTCCATTTAATAGTACGTTGATTAAATCT
This sequence comes from Protopterus annectens, assembly GCF_019279795.1. Taxonomy (NCBI): domain Eukaryota; kingdom Metazoa; phylum Chordata; order Ceratodontiformes; family Protopteridae; genus Protopterus; species Protopterus annectens. The sequence goes on from NC_056731.1 coordinate 1,948,740,625, forward strand.
AGCACAAAACCGACAACTGGCTACGTCGTGGTCAGGGCATAGTCAAGGAATACAGTAAGAATGAAAATCCTTATGAGGTATTTGCTTCCCACATGAAATACAATTATTAACTTTTTCTGACATTGGACTGGAGCAAGAAAAAAGTTTCCCCAACGGGGTACTTAGCTTTGAAAAGAAGAATGTCTTTGGTATGAAGCACCAAAAATAACATGAGTCAGCCGACCGGCACTTGCAAACTGCTTCCACCGTGCGGCAAGAAAGACTGGAGAACATGGTTCGGCTGGGAGCTTTGTACCCCTGGCACACTGACGTCAGGGAGGATGAGTACACAGCCGACGCCGGACCCAGACTTTGGGATTCTGGCAGACTGAGGGCTGCCTACCGGCAGGAAGAACCCTACAGTGATGACTGCAACTGCAACAGTGAAACACAATAAACATCAGGGTTTTTTGCAGTGAAAGCCTTGACCACTTTGGGACCCTGAGAAATTGTTTCTGGATCAGCAGCAGTTTTTATAAAGAAATTTATGAGAATCTGGGACCCTGTAGTACCTATCTGGCTTAACTGGAGCAGGGGGTAAAGAATCAGGAGACAAACTGGATTCAGAAAATACATAATCAAAAATATCTAGCACAGGGGGGATAGCAAGGGGCCTGTACTGAGGCAATAAAAGAAAGTCTCTGAGCCTTTTCTTGGATTCTGAATAATCCTGGCTCTCCCAATGGAAATGCTCCCTCATGGTGTGCAAGGTTTACCCAAAGAGTAGTCCTCAGGAGGAGGCTGAAGGGATAGAATTCTTCAGCGTCAGAGTCCTCATATGGAGGAAGAGAATATCCCTGTTCTGAAGAGGAATCAGAAGAAATAGAAACCTGGTCAGAGGAGTCATAGTCAGTGTCTTGACTAGGCCTTTTGTCAGGAGGGGGATGGGAACCCCTGATCAAAGTAATTAGGTCCTCGGCCATTTTAAGCATCTGTTTCTTTGGCATGGATGACTGTCCAGGAGAATGCTGTACTTGTTTCTTTGTCTTTAAAGGAGTTTTAGACTTTGTCTTGGCTGCTGTAGAGGTCTTAATAGTAAGCTGTGTAGGTCTGAAAACACCCTCAGAAGCCGATGCCTGCTCAGCGGCTCCAGACCCATCTGAGGGAATAGTTTCCGTAGTCCCAATACCTTGAGTTTCCAGAGGCCTAGTTGTCTCCACGTGGGAGTCGGAGGCGGCCTGTGGCTCTGAGGTAGCAGGTGTCAGGGGCTGCGAAAGCACCTCACTGAGAACCGGCGACTGGCCTAGAAGAGGCTTCGTCATCGGTTTTGGACCTCGGATGCCTGTCCTTTTCTTTGTCCTTGCACTTTTTATGAACTCCGGTCATCGGTTGTTCCGACAGCATTATGTAGTTAAACCTTCAGCCAAAGTAATGTAAAGCAAAATCGAACCAATGCTTAATAGTGCGTTGGTTGAATCTAGCACAAAACCGACAACTAGCAACGTCGTGGTCAAGGCCTAGGCAAGGAATACAGTAAGAATGAAAATCATTATGAGGTATTTGCTTCCCACAAGAAATACAATTGTTAACTTTTACTGACATTGGTCTGGAGCAAGAAAAAAGTTTCCCCAATGGGGTACTTGGCTTTATGAAGACTTCAGATCTGAAATTCGAATTTGTAAATCTCAGGAGTCGGCTGACCGGCACTTGCGAACTGCTTTTGCTTCGGGCACCGCGCGGCAAGAAAGACTGAAGAAAATGGCGTCGGCTGCATCTTTTATACCCCTGGCGCACTGACGGCAGGGAAGAGGCGACACCAACCGACGCCGGACCAAGACTTTGGAACTTGGGCCAACTGCGGGTAGCCTGCCAGCAGGATATCCCAATTGTAATGACTGCAACAGTGAAACACGATGAATATTTACCAGTTCTAATGACTTAAACTTTGCCTGTGATATAAATAACACCTGCTGGACAGACTGATGTGTATCTCGGAGACTAATACTCCTCTGGAACAGGCTTCCCATCCATGTGAAGCAGAGTTCCTCCCAAACCCAATTCAAGTGCAACTTGGACAACTGGATGAGGAACACGAAATTCATCTATGGTTTGGCACCTGTCTTTCTAATGGACACAGGCAGCCTGTAAATAGTTCATCCCCCAGGACCCTGTTTGTAGATGTTTCATCTTCAAAGCCTCTGCTTATACTTATCAAGGGTACCACAACTTGTTAGACACTTGGGATGCATGGCTAGGCTTAAAAAAGCACTTGTGGTCATTAGCCGAATACATACCCATGAACCTATAAAGGCTAGGTACCAAAGGAGTAAGGATAGTGCTCCCCAGAGGACAATATGGACAGAGAAGCAGAACATCCTTTAGAAGCTGTTTATTCAACAAAAGGATTGTCAAGGACAGACAAAGAAACTTGCATCAAGGTCACGAACGCTGCTTAAATGAGGCCACATAACATACCAGACTCTTACTGGCCCAGCCTGAAACATGACTTGTCAAACCTCCTACAGACTGTATTCACTGTCAGCCTCCAAACAGGCTTTGTACCAGACAAATTGAAGACAGCAACAGTTATCCCCCCGCAAAAAGGTGGGGTGTGTCAATGGACCTTGGTAATTATAGACCCATAAACTCTGACCAGCCTCATCTGTGCAGCTATAACAGAGGATCATTATGGAAATAAGTAACCTACAAACTCCTGACCTGCTTAACCTGGCTAACTTCTTTGAAAAGGTCAGTGAAGCAATGGATGAGGGAAAATGTTAACATACTACATTTTTAGACCTTGCAAAGGTTTTCAACACTATTACTATTTGCATCACTTCTTTTTTATAGAGCTTTTCTCCCCAGGCCTCCACTGAAAAAGGGCTCATGCTCAGTAGGACATTCAAACAGAACATGGTGAAGGGAAAGATATGTAACACAGAGAATACCACTTCTCTGAAAGGGTCCTTCCTCTCCACATAAAGTACTTCCCTTAACTCTGTTCAAACGTAAAATTGAGAAATGGATGGGAAACTGCAAATTTATCACTGGTTTAGCATCCTCGCCCCCTTATGGACAGGGGTTAACATGCAAATGTGCTGCCCTGATATTGATTATTTGTACTTACTTACTTACAATGCCTAAAAACTTCATGGGAATGCAGGGCTATGCTTCTAAAATTGTCATGGATCAACAGCCTAAGAAGTATCTATAAACATGTAAGACTGCCATAAACATTTTAACTGAGGAACAGGACAGCACTGCTGAAA